>NW_011889071.1:589549-608727 GCF_000151845.1 Pteropus vampyrus | reverse complement strand
CGTTTGCCGGTCGGTTCTGGGCCGAAATAAGCAACTCGGGTGCGAGCTTCTCACAGCCCCTCGATTTCCTGTTTCCCGGCCTTCGTCACAGGGCCTGGGCCCCCGGAAGGAATGTTCTCCAAACTAAGTTACGTAAAACCCAGTGTGCAAACATAGCTTACTCCATGCCAGGCAGAGGCTCGGGTCGAGCTCCCAAAGGGAAGATTTTTTTGGGCTTGGCCTGCTTTTTTGGCGTTCGGCCCCCCCCCACTGAGGACGCTTGCCACAGCGCCTAGGTGGCCTCAGCCCTCAGTGTGGCTGTGCGCGCCCCTGGGCTTCATGGCCCGGTTTACTTATTCATAAATCTGTGTGGTGTCAATTATTCAGGACTTTCTGCTAAAACTGGACGTGGTTCCTTCGGTCCTGTAGGGTCCATCTGGGTCACGGACAGGGCCTGGTTTATTTTCTATCTAGTTATCTATTTACTTGCCTATTTATCTATTTATTAGAATTTTTTATAAGAGTTTATTTCAGCCAAACCGACAGCCTCTGCCGGGGAGCAAGATCTTAAATGCTGCCGTTGTCTCTTCTCCCACGAGGCCGTTCGCCCACCGGCCATTTCACCCTCCGACCTGCAGGGCCAGCCACGCGGAGGGGCAAGAGAACAGACCAAACCTTTAGTAGTTCACAGAACTCCAATCCTTTATTGATCACAGCTTGCTCACAATGACATACAGGAAAATAGCGCTAACGAGGAGTAAATATGCAGGCAGCGACCGTCAGGAGCGGGGAGCTGGGGGAGAAACGACTTCAAAACTGCGACAGGAGAGCGCGGTGGTGTCTGGGGCGTCTCCTGGTCGGCGCGAGTGCCCTGCCTGACCCCCTAGCCGCGGCCGCCCGCACGGGTGGGGTGATTTTTTTCCAATAGGCAGGATTGCCTCACCGTGGTGGAGAAAGGCCGGCTTGAGAGTTAAGTCCGCAGTGCTTCTGAGAGTGTGTGTGTGTGTGTGTGTGTGTGTGTGTGTGTGTGTGTGTGTGTGTGCGCGCGCGTGCGTGTGTGCGCGTGTGAATGCGACAACCAGCTCACAGTTTCCAAGTGAAAAAGGGTTCAGTAGAATCATGTACTTGTACTACAGGTAAGAGCTTAAAAGGAACATCATCAACCATGGCACCCACAAATAAGCCACCTGACACATTAGTTAATTCATTCCATCAAAATAAACTAGAGAATTAAGCTCACTTCACAAAGCGTTTTCACGGCTGCTTGGACCGTTTCAAAGGTAGCACTTTAAAAGGTTCGGTTTTTGCTTCTACCCAGACTGATCGCCCATCTGCCCTCGTCCATCCCTGTCTGAAGCCAGGCACATTTGTGGCACAAAACCCAGGAGAAGCAGAAGTCACTGCTGTGGTTGGTGGTTTTTCTTAGCCCCGTTTTGTCCCTTCTAGGCAGTAAGTAGATTACGAGCGAACAAATGTGGAGGTCGGGGTGAGTCCTAACACCTGTGATCTAGGGATGGTCTTAGTCAAGTTCAGAGGTGACAGAGCCGTCTAGGTCATCAGGCAATGGTGGGTTTCTAGCACCATAGACTGTCTACTGACCTCGTTTTCTGATGGGATGGAAGGGCAGGGAAGGTCAGACGTGGGGAGCTCGGAAAGGAACAGACCTAGCAAACTCATTCGGGTGGAGAGACGTGACGTCGAAAGCCTGTTACAGGACATGTAAGATTATGAAATAACTTGCATAATGCAATACTTGTATTTTTTAACAAAAATGTAAGTATTTACAAAATAAGATCCAAGGTATTTTTTAAACATCAAGCAAAACATTCTGCAAAGAGACCGCATTGATTTTTTTTTTATTTTGATTCCGTTTTTTTTTTTTTTTAAATAGTGAGTTCTTTTTAAACCATGTCATACATTTCCCATACCGATATCGCGTGACCCGTCATAACACCGGCGGGCATCGATCAGGTGGGCGCCGTACCTGCAGCCTCAGCCGGACAGCTCCACCTGCAGCTCCTTGTTCCTACGCACCTCCGCCGCGTGCCTCTCCTGAAAAACACCCAGGGGACAGAGAGGTCACAGCGCCCTGCCGCCCGGCCCGGCCCACCGGGACCCAGCAGGGCCCGCCCACTGCTCTGCAGACGGTGCCCGGACAGGAAGTAGCCCGTTCGATACGTACCTTGAGGACATTTTCTCATTTCCCAAGATAAGAAAATGTGGGACCCAGTCAGGGGCATATTACAGAGATCTTACAAGCCTAATAGTATCTTTAAAAAAAAAAATGAATTCGATTGAAACTGTGATCAAAAGGTCATACGATTAAGAGAATTTTGAATATTGTGACCACTGTATAAATCAGAGACTGGCAATAAAACATAATATTGTCTTCTCTCTCATTTTCAACACTTTTCCTTTTCCCTACTGTTTCGAGGGCTTTCTAACTGCCGGTGGTCACTCTGGGAGCATTAGATGCAGGATGAAGACTTACTGTATGCTTCCTAAACTTCCTTTTTTAATTAAAAAAATTTTTTAAAGTTTATATATGTTTATTTTTTAAAATTATTTTAAATCTTATTTTATTTTTCGATTACAGCTGACAGTCAATAACACATTAGTTTCAGGTGTACGTCACAGTGGTTAGACATTTATCTAACTTTCCAAGTGATTCTCCCATCAGATCTGGTACCCACTGCGCTTCCTCAATGCTCAACCTGTCAGTCAAAGCCCATGACACGTGAGTCCCAGTGACGTTCCTGGTCCCACCTCCGCCCCTGGCACATTGCCGAGGTGTCAGCTTAAGGGAATAGTCTCTTCTTGCAGTTTTCAGTGCCCGAGATTCCCCATCTTCTGTCTTCGTCGCGACTTCCTCTTTAAGCCCCAGAGGCAGTGGGCCCTTTCTCCGTGGAGACGTTCACGAGACTGCAGACTGAAGTCGTCGCGCTCTCTGTGCGATCACCTGCGTGAATCTTTCCTTTCGGGTGGCACCGATGTCGTCTGACCTCGCACTGGGGGCGTTTCCGTTCCCGTCCGCCTGCTGCGGTAGCAGCCGCTCATGTCCGAGGTCCCCGAGGGCCAGCGCTGTGCTTCTCGCTGTCGTCGGTTGCAGGGTGAGGCAGTGTCTGCACGCGGCGTGTCACGGCCACTGCGGACGCTCGCTTCCCCCGGAGCTGAGGCTCCGAGCTCAGCTTGGGCACCGACTTCCTGAGGGACCAGTAGTTTCCAGTACATCATCCTTCACTGGATGATTATAAGCACGTTAGCTTGCATATCACAGGTGCTAAATGTTTGTTAAACTGAACATTTAAAATGCTAATTATTATGAGTCTTTATTTTTTATGTAGAATATTGCTCATATTATTTCCCCCCCCATGGCTCCAGAAATTTCTTCTGGTTCCACAGATTCCTTCGGTTTAGGGGCAATGACCTTGACCAGCTACAAGGTAAATCTTATTAAATTCTATTACTCTTAAGGATACTCTGTTTACAGGGTTCTTTATAATACTGAGCATTTATTAGGCGCTTACTATGTACCAGGTCTGCATCAATACAAATTTTACCTGTCATTTCCTTGATCTTCACAACAACCCTAAGGTAGAGGCTCTATTATTGTTCCCATTTTACAGATGGAGAAACCAAGGCACAGAAAGGTTAAGGAATTAGCCCAAGATCACGTAGCTAAGTGGCAGAGCTGGGATTCAGGGAGCTTGCCTTGACATCTCACACTCAGCCAGAGCCGTGCAGCCTCGGTGTTGCTGCGAGGAGACAGTTTTATAGTTGTGTGAAAAAATGTCTTCTCAAATGTAGGTTCTGGGAGGAAAAAGGCATATACCACGCTAAACTTCCTTCAAAGATACAGACTTAGAGTTAGCGGGACGTTGACTAGAGAAAGAATTTAAAAGCAATCATAGTTAAGCGGTTTAAATGAGCTTTTCATTTATATTCAAAGGCCGTGAAGAGGGGGGATAAAAGGCTGGCACAGGGCGATCCTGTCACACGGGGCTGTCACAGGAGGACTGACATGGATGCAGCCGACTCTCCCTTGTTCTGCTATTATAAGGGAAAAGATGCAGCAAAATCTTTTTCTCATGCAGAAAGAAAATGAGTGAGAGCTAAGCTCTGCTGAAAATTGAGAAATAACCCAGACCACTGCCATGGTAGGAAAAAACCAGAGCCTCAAGTCTAAAGATTCATGTAAACTCAAGTTTATAATATAACAGGAAACATAATTAGTATTATTAGGCTACTTGGAGCACTTTTCTTATTAAACTCAAAATTAGCTGTAAAGAAATAGGTTTTGCCATAGGAAAGAACAAATACGGTCTGTGAGCTTGAGGTGATAAGATAAAAGGAAATTTAAATTAATTCTGAGTTTCTAGGAAAAATATTGTTTATTTTCAGGTATTTTAGTAAATCTGTTATTTTAAAACTTTACAGTCCATTCATCAAATATACACTCATGCAATTGTGATGTGACTGTGGGAGCACGGGGGTGGAATAAAAAGCAGATGAGCAGGAGGCACGTCATTTCCAGCATCGTCTGTTTTTATCAGCAAACCTTTCGTAATGATCAGGAGACTCTGAGTCCAGAGGTTTAAGGAAGCCGTTACAATACTCTGAGAAAGCTCATCGGGAAGGTTAGGCTATACTTTGATAATATGCACTTCGTTGTGGAGCTTCTAATATTTGCCAGGCCTGGTGAGACACACTGGGCTAGATAGGCCCAAGCAGAACTAAATTTACAATGTTCTCTGCCATTTACCCTTTACTTCCCATCAGTATAACGGAAGTGTAATAGTGTTTTGGCATTTATGTAACTATTCCCCTGATATGCAAAAATAGATTAAAGGTGGTTTTAGGAAAAATTCTGATTCTCTAAGAGAATGTGATTAGAGATATTTCTATACCAGATGTCAAGAAGAGTGAGGTCGTTTTTTTACTCTTTGCCTAAGTATCAGATATAAACAAGGGTATGAGCTAGATGACCTGGGGTTCTGACGTGCCAGTTCCATCTATGATTTGGACTTCGGCTTGCATTTAAACAGGTTCCTTACATATGAACCGGGGATCGTAACGGTATCTCCTTTCAGGGTTGTTCTTTGGGTTAAAGGTGATGGTGCCCGCCAGATGCCTGCCCTGCGATGAGCTGTGAGCACAGGTGGTTTTAAGCCCCCAAGTGGCATTCGTGAATCAGAATGACAGGAAAACAAGTCCGATGAGAAGGACGAACGGTTACAGCAGATGGAACTTGATAATGGTTGAAGTCTATGTCTTGAAGAGTTATACAGCACCAGACTTACCTTTTAAGAATCACAGAATCTTATTCCCTTAAGACAAAATCTATTTTTTATCATTTAAAGCTATATTAAATTGGGCGATGCTACCGTCACAAAAACAATGGCTGTAGCGTTCCCCTGACCTCTCCTCGGCTGCTGGAGGTGGGGGTATGGGCTGCAAGGAACAACGTCTCTTACTTCAGAGCTGCAGCGCGTGCTGGGTGGGAGGTCAGGGTGTCAGGGTGTCGCCGAGGCCAGCCGGGCTTCGCTTCCCTCATCCTGAACACGTCGCGTTCGTTACAACATTATAGCGGGACACTCTTGGATGACGCGGTCGACTTATCAGAGCGAGATGGGACTGGATCAGGAGTAGGTGGAGAATCCGGCGGGGTTCAGGGGAAGCCCTCGGAGACGAGCCGCTGGGTTAACTGGCGCTCTCCACGCCCTCCGTCCATCTCACGGCCCAAGTCTTCTGCGTGTGGATCGCTCAAGCCTCGTGTTTCCACCTCCTCGTCCTCTCTCTGGTGGAGCCTTGTGCTTGATCGCAGTCGACGAGACTTCCAGGCCTGTTCGGCTCGCTGCATTTGAAAATCTATGTAATTTAATTGAATATTACGGTATGAAGAACTGTGAGGATGGAGAGAAAGCTTTGGAAATACTTGTGAAAGTGAAGTTTTGTTAGCTAGTGGGTGGACTGACGATAAAAGTTAGGGAGAAGTTGTAAAAATTCTACGTCGGATTATTTTGCAGATGTCTTTAGTCCTCACTCCATTTTAAAGAGATCGAAACTGTAAATCGTAGTTAATGTGATAAAGGTGTGGCTCATGCAAGGAAAAAAAACTCCAGCTTACTGATCCATTTCTGAAAAACAGCCCTGGCCTACATCAAAAGATTGTAAATCGAATGCACATTTAACATTAAAGTTATATGTTTCATGGATGTATGTATTATTGTTAAAATGATTATACCCGCTTTCACCGAGTTTTCAAAATTAGCTCCTCATTACAGTTCCTGGTTGGGTCTGCTGAGACCGCTGCTCTCCCTCGGGGTTCCTGGGGGGCAGGTGGTGAACTTCAGGCCGGACACTGTGCGGTTGGCGCTCCAGCGGAGGAAACAAGTGGCCCCGCCCTCCCACACGGCGAGAACAGGTGTCCTCTCCCCATCTCTCGTTTCCACTTCTTACACTATTCCAAGAACAAGGACACTTAACGTCACCAGAGTCTCAGTCCTCCAGTGGGTTATGGGTCACTCGCAGCGAGTGACATAAATAGATCAGCCTAATGCAGGTCTTGGTGGCACAGGCATCCGTTCCCCACATTTGAATGTTTCCTATATAATAAGCTGGAGTGTTGAGATATGGTGCTATGGGAACAGGAATTAAAAATATATATATATGTGTGTGTATATATATATATATATATATATATAGTTAACATTCTTCGAATGAAGAAGGAGCACTTTCCTGGAACAAAGATCAAAAATATTTAAAAGCATAACACAGCCTATTTAAAAAGCTTTTAGCTCAGTGTTCTCAACTCCGGCTAAATATTAGTGCCTACTGGTAAGCTTTAAAAATAATGCCGATTGCTGGGTCTTACCACAGACAATCACACTAGCCTCTCTCATTTTAAGGAGCTCTCCAGTAGATTCTTAAGTGCGGGTGGGATTGCTTTTGGTCGAGACTTTCGGTTTCACCTGAAGGCTTTGAGCTAATGTGGCCGGGACTCCGAGAGGTTTCTGGGATCCATCAGCGAGTGGCATCGAAAGCACCATCATGGGTACCAGTGACGAGGGAGGGTACGCGCTGCGCACATGCTCAGTCCTCTTAATTGAGAAGATGGACTGAGGGTCGGATGGCCGGGAGATGGTCACGCGAGCTTACGCGGGGCTGCACCGCATCTCTTGGCTGATTGACGGGGCTGTGAGGGCTGCCACAGTGGTGGCGCTGAGCGTGTCAGCCCCGACGTGGATGAATTGCTACTGGATTTGCTGTCCATACTGACCCACATCTCATGCTGTCTTATTCCGTAATTTTTGGCGCTGTGATATTTATTGCTGGATTTTATACCGTCTGTGGTGGGAAAGAGATGGTTATGAAATACTTTTTGCTTTTACATCCCCTGTTTCTGAGCACGTCACGGGGACTCGGTAAATACTCAAAAGAGATTAATTCATTAATAGGTATCATTTCAGCAGTGATCATCTTTTGATCTGGCAGATTCCAGAATAGTTTATGTTAGATTGGTGGTTTCATGCATTTTCAGCATTACCGTTATTACTGATCCTCTTTTTAATTTCTAAATTTCACTGTAGTAATTTCGTTCAAACAAAAGGCTAGTTATTAGTCATTTGTCTTATTTTAGGGAAAAGCAAGGTAGCTCTATTACACATATAGACACTATGTAAACTCAGAATTGTACCAAATTTACAACATATTTAAAGCACATCGACTGGAAGTAAATTTGGTATTCCCTAAGGAGTATCTCCACTTGATCGAAAAGATAACAGATCCTGGCTGACACTGGTCAGAGATCTTATTGGTTTGAAAGGCATCTCTTTAGCTGTGGAGCGCCAGGGAGAGTGCTCGGCTGAATACCGGAATCGTCTAGAGAGTTTTAAAAAAAATATGGATGCCTGGGTCCGAGCCCTGGGGATCCTGCAGCTGATGTCAGGAATGTCAGACGCTCTGTAGGCTGATTATTTCCTGGACAAACTGCATGCGTGCGTGCGTGCATGTCTGTGTGTGGAAGGAGGGAAAATCTAGGTGAGAGAGGAAGGGTGCAGAAAGGAGCTGGGCAGGGGGTGGGTGACGATAAATACACAGAGAGAAATAAGTTGCCTATTAAAATCCAACACTTCTGGAAATACTAGTTAAAATACGCCAATTTCATGAACTATTTTATAATTAAAAGCATGAGGGCTATGCCGCTGGTTTGTGTCTATGTAATTTCAGAACCATTAATGCCCCTGAACTGCCAATGATGAAGACTTGCAGTGGTCTCACTGAGAATCCCGCTGGAGGCCAATGTGCCCCATTCCCAGCAACGCCATGTGATTTTTTCAGGGCCGAGGACGCGGGATTCACGTCACAGTCATCCTGAGCAGAACCCACAGCAGGGCTCTGCTGTCCATGGTACCAGCCCTGTCCGCGGGAGTCTCCTCGGCTGTGGGGACGTGGGAACTGAAGGCACACAAAGGATGCCTGGCTCGCGGTCGGGGGTGTACATTTTAGCCAGTGGAGCTTCGCTGTCCTGCATCTTGGCCAGGCACTCGCTGTGGTGCCGCCATATGTCACCTGCCGGGAGCCGGGTTCTGTGCTTCTTCCAAACCCTGACCTGACCCACTTAGGTGAAGCACGGCGACGGTTCTGAGAGTCTGGACGCACCAGCTTGGGGAAGTGAGTTAAGTCTCAGCTTTAAGCGTTTGACCGGGGCGTTCCTCGGCTATTCTGGCTCTTGTCCACACCTCTGGGAGCCTTGCCGTCCTGCGTCCGAGCCCAGCCGCCCATCCCAGCAAAGCTCTCCAGAGTTCCTTACTGCACAGGTCACCTCCCAGAAAACCTCATGAAATCGGGGTATGTTTTCTCAGGTTTTGTGTCTGATCTCCTTTGGTTCTGGCCGACATTTGTAGTAGAGAGTAGAGGTAAGAATAAGGAGTCGTCAGGCTAAGCCTGCCTGATCCTTAGATGCAATGAGCCAGGTCTGACAGACGGCGTGAAGCTTCCCAAGGAACACTTGGTAGCAGGAAGCCGGCCTTGTCCAGCCTCTGGGAGCTCGAGTGACCAGCGGTCCCTACCTCCCCGCATCTCCAGGGCCTGACACGAATAGCACTCGGCCCTGGGGCAGGGTGGGGGCGACCGCTCAGAGAAGGACCGAGATATCTTCTTCCAAGGCCCTCTTTCTCGATGGTCTGAGTGCTGGCAATGGGCGAGCTGGACCGCCCGTCGCTGGACCACCCATTTTCAAAGGGAAGTTTTTGTGGGGTGGCGGATGGAGTGCTTAGAGCCACGAGCGTTTTCGGCTGGGCCCGCGCTGCTCGCCCCGACTGCGGGAGGGAGCTCAGTGCAGGACGGGAGGAGGAGGGCGCAGGGCACCGCGGGGCGGGGTGAGGCCCGGTCGCCCCGGTTTTGGTTCCCCGCGATGTCCTTGCAGCGGGGCCCGCGTGGCACGGCCTCCCTCCGTTCACGCGCATTCCGGCCCCTGCGACAGCTGTGCTTCCCAGCCTCACGGCGCCGTCCGTGGTGTGCCGTGTCCATTACAGGTTACGCATCATCCACTCGCCTGCGAACTAGTTACTGATTCTAATTTCGTATTCGCGAGGTGCTGGTTCTGCCGGTTCTACGGCCGGCGCCTCTTATGCCTTCGAGAAGCAGGGATCCGCCTCCCAGACCCTTGGCCACCGGAAACTCCGACAGACCTCCCTGTCCCCTGTCGCAGCCCCACTTTGCTGCTGGGGGACCCTGCCCCGTGCGGGGCCCCTGCCCTCCGCGGCCGCCTTCGCCCCCGCCCCGGGGGCACCCCGAACGCCTCTGCCCCGGCTCTGCCGCGCTTACCTTCTCCTGCAGGCGTTCGATGATGGCAGCTAGATTGGCCTCACGGTTTTCCTTGATTTGTTCCATTTTCAGGATCAGCTTCTCCTCCGCCATTTTGCTGAAGTTGTTGTTCTCCTCCAGGGCCTTCTGCAGGACCTCCCGCTCGTGCTCCCGCTTCTCCGCCAGCTGCCGCAGCACCTGCGCCTCCTGGCACTGGGGGAGAGAAAGAGGCCGGCTCACTACCGCCCAGGTGCACACGGCTCACCGCCGCCCAGGTGCACACGGCTCACAACCGCCCAGGTGCACACGGCGAGGGGCCCGGCCCGCCGAGGCCGCAGACCCGCCTTTGCGCGTGGACAGCGTGGTGTCCGGGCCGGGGCGCTCGGTGCCTCCGTCTGCGCTCAGCCCGCTCACCCCGCTCACCCCGCTCACCCCCGCGGCTCCGTGTTTTCCGTAGACTGTGGCCAGTTGGGGAAGGCGGTTAGCTGGGTTTTTAGCTGTGTGTTTCTGGACAGGCTCTCTTAGAGGAAGAAACATTTAACTCCCACCGAAGAGCTTTTGTTCCTGATTTTAATAAGTTGCTGCTAAGCATTTATTATGCAACAGGGGGTGCTGTATGTCATTAATCACTGGGTAGCAACATCCATTGAAGCCTGAGGAAAATGGGAAGATTGGGCAAGTTCTGGTCTTCTTCCTGCCCCGGTGTTTTTTGATCCGCTGCTGTCCGGGTTCCGCAGTGAGTTTTTCAGCTTCTGCCAGTCGAACCGCCCAGTTCACTTTCTCGCTTTATCCCACGCTCATCTCCCTCGCCCCCTTTTATCTGCGTGCTGGATTCTCTTTGGAGCTTTGCCTACAGGGCAGACTTAATGTCCACACGGCCACAGACAACAGAATGTCCTTCCTTTAGTATTCCGAGGTCACCTGGGTCATCAGAGCCGGATGCCCCTCACTCCCACATTGCCCCCCCCCTGCCCCATTTTGTGCATGGTGAGTCATGGAACAGGAGGCGCTTCGTGTGGTTTTGCACAGGCAAGTGAACGGTCACCAGGCACTTGGTAAAAACGCAGGGGCCTGGTACCCACCTCCCGGGGATCTGGTTCTGTGGCTCTTTGATGAGAATGTACCTCTTGCTAAGCATCCCTAGCGTTGATAATGCAGGCGATGCGCAGTCTTGCTTCTTAAAAAACACACTGGCGCGGGCTTTGGTGTCAGGTCTTAGCTGTGTTGGTGACCCCAGATGTGATAAGTTCTTTCCACATTCATTTTCGCCTACATAATTGCGCTGCTCAGAGAAGTCTTACCAATAGTGAGCTATCCAGATTTGAGACAAATATTACCCACTCATTGTTTCTGGGCGATTCCTTGGGACCTGCTGGTCCTCTGAGATGAGCCTTCACAGGGGCAAATGTGAGTATTCGAAATAAAAAATAGACTCCATCGACTGTTATGTACTGATCACCATGAAAATTATTCACAAGAAAACATTTCCATCGACGGTAGTGGTTGTGGCGTCTTATGGAAAACTCTTGATGTATGAGCAATGTGAAGTCTGACGGGGGAAGAAACTTGTCTTCAGATAAAATTCTGCAGGGCTGGTGAAATCGGACAGCCTTGGTGTCCTTCTGCTGCAGGAGGCTCACCACGCATAAAACGCGGGGACCATGAAGGCGTGAGGGGCGTCCGGCCCTGAGATTCCTCCTGGTTTGTCAGGAACATGTTTAGTGACTCACTGGAGATCAGACAGAATTCTGGGAACCGGCCCCACTTCCAGTCTTAACCCCATGATGGTTTCATTCACATCTTTAGAGAACCCGTCACGTTCTCGCTTGGTTAAAGCCAGCCAGAAAACCAGTATGAAAAACAATGAGGAAACGTGGAGCCTTTCCACAAGAAATTGGCTGGGTCATCCTGCCACCACTAGGTGGGACCGCTGGCGAGCGTCCTTCGTTGATTTCGCTTGTTTTCTGCTGCCAGGACTACTGAAAGGCAAGGTACTGAGCAGTGTCCAACAGGGGGAAGTTAGCACTGAGAAAACGGTGGCCTTTATTATTGAAGCTAAAACTCCAAACACCTGTGACCGGGAGGCGACGGCAGTTATACCTGCTGGTACAGGTAAACTCAGTGCGACATCGTGGCTACCTCACGAGTGCGGGATAGGTCGTCAAGGCCCTTTGATTGTTGACAGTTCTTGGCTTCGGGTGCTCGTGTTGGTGACCGTCAGTCTTTCCTGACTTGCCCGCTGAGTGGGCCTCCTGCTCAGCCTGCCCTCTCTCCCTGCTCAGCGCCCCGCTGGCCCTAGACGCCAGCTGCCGGGCTGTTCACGGCCATTTCCACTCACAGGGAGAGTTACCGTGGGTCATTATCACACGGCAGCTGCATAATTCTTAATTTTCAGATGCTCGAATTGACTCTGGCACTTTGTTAAATTAGGTCGCAACTCAATGTTTATATTTGCATTCTTAATTACCTTTTCTGAAAGCCAAAGATAGCTCCCCCCCACCCCCTCAACGGCAGAGGAGTAGGCTCGAGAAGGGAAGCCCGTGGCCTTGGCATTGAAAGGCTGACATAGCAGCACGTGCCTTTTCAAGCTGCTCGCCTTGGTGGGGCACACGAGGTCTGTGAGGACAAACACTCCCGCAGGCCCCGTTGTCAGAGGAGAAGGGGGGGCCTGTTGCATTTCCTGGAGCTGCGTCTGGCTCAGTGTGAAATGCCCCAGTTCATGGCGTTGGTACTTTTGCAGCCGCTGGGGCTCGATGAGATTACCCAGCCAAGGTGTCAAGTGCATTTCATTAGCGCAATTAATGGGGTGAAATGGAAACAGAAGGCAGTCCAGAGTGGTCTCACGTGAGGCCACTGCTACATGACAAAGATCCGACACTCTCGGGCCTGCTCACTTCTGTGGTGCCTTATCTTACCCCCCGGAAGGGACTGTTACAGCCACCGTTGTCTCGGCTAACACGGTGGCCAGGGCCGAATGATTATGTATGTTTCGAGTATTTAAAGCTCCAGTCCATGACAGAATCTCCTGGATGAGAAGCTGATCATGAAGTGAATTCCTCATGGAGAAAGTATCTGTGGCTCCTTCTTTCGGTCCTTCCTCGTGGTGCTCTGCCTTCTACTCCTGGCAGAAGTTGATTCTCTCATGAGTGTAGCTTAACCTCCCAGCCATAGCTGCATGGAAAAGAGCTGGTTCTGATTCCAGTATTTCTATCAATGAGAACATAAGCATGAAGTCCAGAAAAAAACGTACAAAAACGTGACATGACGTGAGTATGAGGATGCCGAATAAAAAGTAGAAGTACGGAGAAGTGTGAGCATCTGCCTTCGTTTTAGCGGCGGGAGAGGGAGGTGTTCTTACGTTATTCCCTGCTCGGGTCGACTGGCAGGGAGCTGCCGTGATCACACTGACGGACGGGGAGGATGGAGAGCTGGAGTTTGCTGAAAGGTGTTAAATCGTTCAGGGGAAAAGCATCTGACTGTGGAGGGACATTTCCGGATACATGTACCTAATGTGGAAGGTCACTGGGAAACGGAAGTAGAAAAGCCGGGCGAGATAACGAGCAGCTGATGTAATGCAATGTCAAGGGAAAGCGTAGACCCCAGAGACGAGAGCGTGAGGCCCCGGGAGACTAAGGAAGCTTCTCCGTCTCCTGTGGTGATAACGGGCACGCTCGTGCCAAACACCTGTGCTCGGCCTGACCCTCCTCACAGTATCGCTGAAGTCGGTACCCGGAGGCAGGCGAAGGGAAAAATGATGAGACGGGGGAAGAGTTATTACACATTGAGGAACACTTCAGCGTTTTCCAAAGAGGTTCATTATCATTTCTTCTATGACTGAGTATAAGAGTTTAATTACTATACAAATTAAATGGAAGATAAATTTGAGTTAAGTGGTGTATAAAACTCATGTTAGGTATGCAAATGAGATTTAAGACTACGTTTTAGATAATGCTAGTTTTCCATTTATTTCTGAAGTAAACACATTTTTCTGCCCCTTTATTTTCTTGTCCCTTCTCATCATTTGGATATATTATTTGCCGTCGAGAACCATTTATAAAACACTAGATCTTGGAGCATCTCCATGCTTTTACAGTAGTAGGTTAGATGATGTCTCTAAGGATTGGTTTTATTGTTAACAGTGAAAAAACATTAACCTAGTTAAAGTCACGAGCAACGTCTTATTAAAATGTGACAGCGGGATATAATTGTGTGAAACAAAAGGGTGTAATATTCACTTGTGTCGAAGCATCAGAATCATGATAAGAAATTTAAAAGAATGAAAATTCAGAGACCTTCAGAATGACCCCTTCTGTTAAATGTGTCCGCGTTTACTGTGGTTAAGTCCTCAGAACAGAACCACTGGGCAGGGGGGCTCTTCACAGAGGGGGTGACACGCGTGGGGCGTCTGTGGCCCGTGTGTCACATTCTCTAAGGAGTAGAATGCTTCCTGAGTGTTGACTAACCCGGCGCTCGGTGGTCCAGTCCAGAAGCTACTGCATGTACAAACCACCCCACTTTTCCTGGATTCAGTTGCCATCTACGTGAGATGCCGCCAGATGGAAGAGGTGAGTCTTATCAAGTCTGGTGACTAATAATCCAGTTTGATGCGATTTTGTTAAAAATAAGCAACATATCTTTCTTTCAGAGATTCAGTGACTTTGGGTTTGATTGTACCAATATTGTCAGGACGCCACTTATGTCGCTGGGCTGGTTTGAGTAGCATTCTTTTCAAGTTAATCTACTTTAGTGTGAGATTTTATCAATGTCATTTAAAATCCTTAAGTTTTTATCATTTTTTCATAATATTATTTTTTTCAAGCCACTTTTAGTTGGGTTGACCTATTTCTATATCTGTTACCTATCAAACAATTTTTCCTTGTAATTCGATAAATAATATTCTTCACATTTCAAAATATTTATGAAATTTATTGTATGGTACCCTTTTGATATCTGCATTAATGAGAAACTTTGTACAATTATGAGTTTGCTAGACCATCCTATTTGAGAGGTCAGGAACCGGATGTGTTTTTACGCAATAATAGCTAATAGTGCTCTTTATGTGTCTTTGCAGAGTGAGCAACTTGGAAGAGTGAGGGACTCTTCAAATTCTTGCACTAACTGCGTGACATAGATCCTATTATTAGTCTCTTTTTACGGATGGGTAGATCAGTGACTTGCTCAAGGTCACACAGCTATTGTATTTCATGATTTCTGTGTCTACATCTATTTGATAATGGACGTTCTCTTAACCATGTATTCTTAACCACTGAGCTTTAAAACATGCTCTGAAATACTGTGCTCCGCTTGGGGTGCCCGTGTAATTACTGTTCAACTGGGACCCTTATAAGATTGAAATAATAATAATAATATGAGAGCAGCAGGAGTGAGCTGAGGTTGCCCGGGGCCACTAGGATGTACGTGTAGCTTAGCTCTTCTGCTAAATACACGTTTGTTGGATGGAGGGGTGGATGGATGGATGGATGGATGACTAAGGAGTTTGTATCATCTCACCCATGTAGGTCAGTTACAATATGGAAACTTCAGTTTCAAAATATGAGCTTCGAGCTGACATCATGAAATAATACGGTTTCATGGAGAGGAACACTGATTCTCAGATCTAACCGAAGAAGGGAGAAAAAGCAAGAAAAGGATGTATTTTTTAAATAATAAACTTCCGCTAGCTGTTCAAAGGAGCCTCAAGGAGGACTGTCCAACAGTGAGCAGATGGTCAGCATGGCAGTACCGTGGCAGATGGAATGAGGACCTGGGGAGACTGCCCAAACCTTAATACAAGGGGGTTCAGGCCCACAGAGAGATGCCTCCGTGGCAGCCCCCCTGCAACACAGAGGATCCTGTAGCACAGCCCAGGCCAGTGGTCCCCGGAAGCAGGCGATCAGGGGCACTAATTGGTGGTTGGGGGCGGGGGTGTCACACGCTTTTTATGCTTTAAAAGCCCTATCAGGAATTGTATTTCATGATTTCTGTGTCTACATCTATTTTTATACTTACTTCGAGTTAGAATTACGTCGATTTAGTGAGAAAGTGCTTACTACTTTATAATGAGAAGTATTCATTGGCAGTTACAAGTTTCTTTGATTATAACCGTGACAAAAGGAATTTACTAATGCTTCTTTAAATGTCATATGTTTGGTAGGCAGAATCTTTAAAAACCTGTAATGTGTGGACAAAGAAACGGACCAGGGCCACGACAATGACCCCAGGCGAGGCTGTCCTGTGCATCTTCAAAAGCGTCTAGTGACCCCTCGTTCCTCTCACGATGGAACTCGAGCGTCTCACTGGGCATCCGAGGCCCTGGACAGTCTTTCCCCCCTCCTGGCCCACTCTGCCCCCAGACCCGGTGGTTCACACTGCTGGGCTGGCCGCTGCCCCGGGGGGCACGCTCTGCGTTCTCACTGGGGGGCACGCCCAGTTCGGGGCGTTCTCTGAGCCTAGCACAGTTTCGTGCCTTCTCTATTCACCTAATGCTGTTTTTTTCAGTCGCCCAGCTTTTCAAGCAGACGTTTCTCTGACAAGATGCTGCCGCTCACATCAAGCAGTAAAATGGTTCTAATTAGAAGAAAATGTAAACTAATTAACAGAAAGTGCCAACTTAAAAAATCATTAATTGATTTTATTCTATTGGGCTGTACCGACTTAATTAGCCCTCATTGAGAACCGTTAATTCTCATAAAGAGCCTTCAGCAAGAGCGTGTATCTCAGTAATAATCTCAGTGAGGGCATGCACGTAACCAAGCCCAAGTCAAGCAGCCAAAACCAAAAAGGGGTATGTGACTAAAAAGTGTAGGTTGCAGCTTCAAAAACAGCTGGATTCAGGAGATCAAGCGATACTGTCAGGAAACTTTCTTTGATATCTATTATCGAATCCTGCATCTAATTGGTTTTGATACTAAGAAAGTTTCATTTCAAACAGTCATCCCAAATCCTTTTGCTCACAAATCAGCAAATCCAGCAGAAAGGGAGCTTCTCTCTCTTCATAGTTCTAACGAGAGCCCTGTTAGGCCTGAGTCTCAGTGGCCTGTCCCGGATCCCATGCCCAATCCCCAGCCAGTCATTGCGGCCGAGGGGAGGCAGCACTTGGACTGGCCGGCTTGGCTCACATGATCACCCCTGACCTGCCGAGGGGGTGGGTAAGACACCTGGGACGAGAGGTGTGAGGAGTAACGCCCCAAAAGGGAGTCCACGTGTTCTTAGCCCCAGCAGGGGAAACGCATCTCAGACGAGCAGAATTACGGGTATCCACGATTTCTATCTGCAGATGTTTAGTGTTACGATAGCCATTAGAGCAATGATTTAGCCCGTACACTATTGAATTTGTCATTCTCGTCTTTATCCCTGCCAATTTTTCGTTCGATTGTAAAAAATGTGTACTTGCTGATAATTTACTGTTGTCAGGGGACAGGAGTTTTACCAGAACCAGTAAGTGGTTGACTCAGGGGAGTTCATGAAAACACCCAGTTGATTTTGATCATCTCTGCGTTCTTTTTCTTTTAATAATTTCCTTCGAATTAAATATATTACCTAGAAACACCAGCAATATCCTGAACCGTGATATTGAATTTTCATCTGTTTCAATTTCAACTCAGTCACTGAATTTGTATTCTGATCAAGTCACAGCATCTCCCTACATGTCAACCTATAATCTATACATAAGCTCTATAAGATGCCAATTCTTGGGTGTGGACTTAAACTGCCTTAGGTGCAACATGCTCTCTACTGTCGTAGTTAGTTATTTACATCTGTTGGCAACAAAGTCTTAATGGACTGTAACTCTGAATACATAGTAACGCTAAACATTTGCAGATACAAATTGTGGATTTCTGTGAATTTAGCTTTACTAGGAGAAGAAAGCTATACGTAACAACAAAAAAAGCTAATAAATATTTTTAAAGCAACCTCTTATACTTGGATTAGTAGCTCAGTTTCCTCCTTTTAAAATCCTCACCTATAACAATAGTAATCGGTCAAATACAATAAATATATATGTAAAGACGTACTTGTTCAATGCTTGGAGAACCTCACCGTACTGAAATCTGAAAGTCTGATTGATATGTTACATGGCAGGAAGATTTTTCAACCACGGATGTTAAAACAAAAATTATTTTCTGGTTCAACAAATTTAATTTGAGGACTTCTGATCTTTGGATGTTGTTATCTGATGCTACATGTGTCCGTGTATGTCTGTCTGTATGTACATGTATAGGCATGCATACATACATACATACGTACGTGCACAAATGCACACACGTGTGGTTTGTCCTGTACTCCCTGTATTCAGTCTTTAGGTGAAGGACTACCTTCCTTCTCTTTGTAACTGTCCAGCACAGAAGTGTTTAATGTGTTGGCTAACTTTTTATACACATCTTAATAAAATAAAAAATTATTAATGCAGAGTTTCCATTCAAAGCATAAGATCGTGCATGGAGCATATTCTTAGCGACTACATGATTCCGAAACTATATCCTCATAGTCAGTGGAAAATACAATGCAGAAATGAATTATCTAAAATAATTCCATTTGAGTTGATTAAGAGCATCTCAATGGGACGGACTCCCATAGTCACGTAGTTGGTACACATACATTCAGACCTAACTTCTGTCGCTAGGTATAAAGTCCCTGGGATTTCTGAGTGCCCTTCGTGTTTACTGTCCTTCACTGTTCTTAGCCATCTGGTTGTGGAAAATTAAAGATGGGGCAGATGGGCACTAGACTTATCATAGCGATCACTTCGTAGGGTACGTAAATGTCGGATCACTATGTTATACGCCTGAAACAATTATAATGTATATCGACGGTAATTAAAAACAGACTTAAAGCAACCCATGGACAGTTACCTTTCTCCTCTCCTCCGCGGCCTCCAGCTTTTTCTGGATCTCCTCCAGGGATAGGTCTTTCTTCTTCGGGGATGCTAAGGTTCGCGGGGCTTCTGAGATGGGGGACGGCGGCTTCAGGATCAGCTCAAAGGCCTGGCCAGAGGCACGCTTGTTGATTTGCTTCACCTCCATGTCTGCGAAAGGAGTATTTGAGAATGTTTAGCATCCGGAGCGTGAAGCATGGGTTCATTTTAGTCTTCTGAATTCCGGAGGTAGCAGCACTGTTCAGCGTCAGGTAGGAATACAGTGCTGCCTGTGATCATTCGCTCCGCCTCGTTTTGAACACGTAAGGCCTCTTTCTTTAGGTTGATTATGGATATATTTTAACAGAATAAATATTTACAACGTTGAGGAATTCAACAGTGTCCATAGGGAGCTGAAGAATGGTAGGCATACTGAGGAAGAAATAGCCTGAATTGATTTTAAACTTAACTTTATTTTCTGTTTGAATAACTATGAGTTTCACATAAAAGTCTAGGAGCACAGATGTGTGTGTGTGTG
>NW_011889071.1:588300-589309 GCF_000151845.1 Pteropus vampyrus | reverse complement strand
GTGCGTGGACATGCTCGGCCAGGCCAGGCTCGTGTGCAGAGTGTCCCGGCCCTGGCTCGCTCGCCGTTGGGTGTGTGAGCTGGCCACTCCGGGGGGATGCTGCGATGGGGTCCCTTTCTGCAGGGCACTTACAGTGGGTCTGCTGGGCACAGCGAGACAGGGTCCCACGGCAGCATCTTTGCTCCTTAGGACATCCTCCTCCGGGACGCCTGGGGCTGTGGCCCAGGCAGGGGTGGGGCACATCTGCTTGTCTAGGTTACATGGTCTGTACACTTTAGAAATGTCTAAGAACTGAAAATTGGTTAGCCATTTTTTCTTTCTGAGCAGATTATCAGACCCTCAAGTTTTAATGCTGCGCAATAGGATGTATAACATGGAAGAACACATTTTATACTGTAAAATAGAGCGACAGCATCTGCTAGGACATTTGCAACCACACAGCTTACACCTGAGGAAACATGACGATCTCCTGAAAGCTCATTGGGCACCGCTCGCTTTCAGATGAGCGTCCCTCACTTCGGGCCCCAGGCCTCACCCCTCTGCATCCCTCTCCTGTCCGCCGCTGGCCCTCGTCCCCTCAGCCCTCCGGAAGTTAGGCTGTCCGCCTTTTGTGCATCACTATTTTTCAGGTATTCGAAAATAGTTGCGATTTTCCATTTCAAGTTTTCCCCCTGCAGGTTGAAACATCCTCAGTGCCCTAAAGTGACACTGTGTCTAGGGCTTGACCACCGCAGGGCTCCCTAACCCCGAAACGCTCTTTAATCACCAAGGTCCCTTTATAATGGTGGCAGCCAAGCTGGCCAGGTCCCAGGCGAGTTCGGATTAGGGCAGAGCAGAGAAGAAGTATCACATCTCCTGATGTGAGCAACGTGCTCTGTCACGGCTTTTTTGCCCAGTGAGTGTGCACTGAAGTTGAGTGACACCCCAGGTGGACAGGAGCTGACCTCAGATCCTTAAATGCCAACCGACCACAGGGACAAAATCAGTTCAGTAAGTGTATTGGAAATGA
>NW_011889071.1:584006-586290 GCF_000151845.1 Pteropus vampyrus | reverse complement strand
CGCGGGCAGGGCGTCTGCTGCGAACTCACCGTCGTAGGTGTAGATGCCGCCGTTGCGAGGCTCCGGGTAGAAGCAGGAGCAGATCAGCGACAGCATGGACAGCTCCTTCATTTTCTCCTTGTAGGCTGAAACAGAGGACTCGAGATTAGAATCTTTCGTTTTCTGAATTTCCTCTGAATGCGTCTTTGGATTTGAGTAGTGACCGGAGCCTCCTAGAGTGAACACCCCACTGCGCGCTTTCGCAGAATGTAAACGGACGAAAGGCCGAAACAGAACTCGGAAGGGCACGTTCCCGTTGCCGAGGACATATGCCACCTATTACAGCGGGTAAGGTAGGGAGCGGGAGAGGGGGTGTTGGAGGAGCTGAGATCCAGCAGGAACCGAGGGAGAGACAGGAAAAGGTCTGGAAGCTGCAGAAACGGAGAAAGAGCAGCACAGGTCCGTTCCAGGCGTGTGGCGTGCAGGTGAGGCTCAGCAGTGCCCTTGCTGGTTCGGCGCGGATGGGCGCGTGTCCCTCTGGGGACGGGCAGAGAACTCGTCGGCAGAGCCATCCTCCAGGGACCTGTGGTGCTGCTTTCTCTTCGCGCTCAGGTTCACTTTCTTACATCTGCCTCTTTCTGCACACGCCAGGGACTGGCTCTGAGATCGACCAGGCTCTCCTGTCCCCTGTGACTTACTTTGGGCGCCCACCTTGCCAAGCAGCTCGGGAGCTCAGACGGTGCCCTCCTTCACTCCCCGCCCCGTTTCCCTTCCTCCTTCAAGAGGCGTCCTGAGCAGGTGACCTTGAAGGACATTTTACCACTGTTGGTTGTCACCAGGACGAGTGATGAGCAGGTGGGGATAGGGAGAGGGGATTCTCTCACCTCTAATTAGTATGATTAAGAAATTAAGAAAAACGGAAGAAAAACGATAGGTATAATGGCACTAACTTGTGGGACAGTATAGACAGATGGTGGCAGAGTAACATTTGACCCTCCTAATAACATTTGCCTCTTGGCAGGGCCTTCTGATGATTTCTGTCGTGCAAGGGGGAGCGAGGATGCAAACTCAGGAAGAGGCAAATTCTCAGGAGACTGAATTGTGCGTTATCGACAGGCGCATCTTGTTGGCCAGCTAGAAACAGAGTCAAAACTTGGATGCCTTAGAGCTACAGAGTGTTAGATTGGGAGGGTCCTACGAGGTCATTCAGTCAGCTGTCCACTCAACCCACCACCCATTTTGCAAATGAAAGTGGCCCACAGTGGGCCAAGTCACATGTGCCTAGTGACAAAGCTGGGGCTGCTGGATAAAATGCAGTAAATCAGTCTGTCTCAAGGTTGCCAAAAGGCCTTCGAGCTGTACTTGGGGGTGAAGTCCAGTGTGTCGGAGGGCTCACGTGCTTGGGTAGAGGAAGGGGTGATGGTGGTCAGAAATGGCTCTACACTCAGGGTTGCCAGATTTGGCAAATAAAAATACAGGACACCTAGCTAAGTTTTAATCCAAATATTGCGTGGAACAAACTAACAAACATTCTTGCTTTTCTGAAATTCAGATTTAACTGGGTGTCTTGTATTTTCAATGGCAGCCAGAGCAAATGGGCCCGGATCGAGAAGACTGAGTGGGGTTGAGGAAGGCAGAGGAGAGGTGTATATATTATTGACACGGAAATGGGGTTCCATCAAGACCACGTGGAAGGAGCTAACGGGTAGGCCACCGCGTGCATGTGAGTTACAGCCCCGCTGAGCGTCGTTCACTCCCTGGTCTTTGTGAATGGCACGGTCTGCCCTCCGAGCGACAGCGTGGCCAGAGGCCATGTGTACTGCAGTAGGCTTTTCAGGACTTAGGTCCAGATAGTAGGTCTTCCTGTTGGTCAGTCAACTCTGCTCCAAGATTTTGGGTAAGATGTTTGGAAATCGTGCTCCTGTGAAAGGGTCGTGACTTAAAACATTACATTTACATGAAAACAAACATGGATATGTTTTATCCAAGAATGTCAGAATATCATGAATCTTAAACATGTAAACTTCAAAAAATTTGACCTTGAAAGTTTAGTTCTGAGTCGACCCTTAGGAACACTTTTGGGAGAGTTCAAGCAGCACAGTGGTGGCCGTGGGCTGGTCGGCCGTCAGCCCCAGTTTGCCTGCACCGTTCAGGTTGAAGTCCATTATCAACGTCCCCTTGCACCGTTGGAAGTTCGGTCACTACAGTCATCGTGGCCAGAGGGAGCCACTGACTATCTCCAATGGGGGTGGGGCTTACAGGACGAAAGCCTCGTCTTAGATATATTTGGCCATTTTAAGCAGGA
>NW_011889071.1:572197-581942 GCF_000151845.1 Pteropus vampyrus | reverse complement strand
AAAGGCCAAATAAATAAAAATAAGTAGCTTAAAAAATTTTTCAGTTTTCTACCTCCCTTGGCTCGTGTGAGAACGAAATGAGTTCTCATACTTACCATTTTGTTGTCATTTGAAATCAGCAGTATCATAGAATACCTTCTGTTTATTCATTCTGCGCAGAATTTCATTTGACTCCTCTAACGCTGTGTGTAATGTGCATTAATTAGACTTCCTGCTGACATGGAAAGATAGTATGGAATGGGCTACTTTGGGAGAAAATGGTTCATTGTGTCTGTGTGGCCTCTGTGTGGTCTGTATTCGACCATAAGAACAGACACTCAGAGGACTGGACAGCTGACCGTGGACTTGTTTTGGACGGCTCTGCCCCAAATCACCCAGGGTCTGTGAGCACTTCCCCTCCCCGGTTTTCCTTTCCTTCACTTTCCCTGGCTTCAATACTGAATTTGGATTCGATCTAAATTTCTTCTTTTGAAAGCCTCTGGGCAGAAAGTATAGGATCAAATCAGATGATCTGTAGCATGCAGGATATAGATGCCTTACACTTGGCTTTATAACGCTTAGATTTGCATTGGTTACTGAGAGATTTCATCAAAAAAGTTTCTGTAACGAAGCTCACTAATTTATGTAAACATTGACTGAAGGCACCTTTTAGGGAAAAATCTGTCATTCCCAGGTGGGGGCGTCTTTAGGACCTGGCAAATCGTGGACCTCGTTGGCAGTCTTCATTGCTGGTGCCAGGGTTTAAAAACCAGCAGGGAATGGGAGAAACGGGGTCCTCTGTGACCCAGTTCTAAGGACCTGAGACTCACACCCACGATTATTAAACCATGAACCCACATTTAATCTCCACTCTCCTAATGGTACCCTTCCCTCTCCCTGCCACCGACCCCATTATCTGAGCCTTAATGTAGATGGGGGACCAATGACCTCTTAGCTCTGTTTTGGTGCCTTCTTTATATGTGTCGTAAGTTAAGCTCCCCGTATTCAATTTAATCTGATTTTGACCACTTCGTGTGTGTATGTGTGTAAGTAATGTGTCTGGCAGTTTGATTGCTAGGGGGACGGGTCCTAGAGTCTGAGGTCAGATTATTTTCGAAAAGTCCAATCTTTCGTCTCAGTTAGAACTACTCTGGGGCGCTCTACCACTGTGATTTTCTTCTTGAAAGACAAAATAGACTAAAATGATTTTATTTAAAACACTTGCATACTACTAGGTTGGCTTGAATTTGGACCCTAAAAAACTTTGGTTCATGAATATGGAATTGAAGATTCAACATTTAAATGGAAAATCTCAGATCTTTAAAGACATGTTTTAACATCTTAAGAAATCACTGATATGAGGTGATGTTCTAGACATTTCTGCTATGATGATGTCATGTCATTGGTTTAGTACAACTATGGATTCAGTTGGCATTCATTCTAGTCACATTCCCCGCCCCCAATTGTGGTTTCTTAAGCTGCAATGAGCGGGGAGGTTTTGAAAGATTCATGCTTGATCAGCTGAAGCAGCATGCTTTTTCTGTAGGCTAGATACCAAATCAAATAAAGGGACCTTTAAGCTCAGAGCCACACAACAACCCATCACTTGGTTTTATAGAAACATATGAGGCTCTTAAATTTCAATTAGATGATTCTTGGCAAAGCCGTGGTGACGAGGAAAAGGAATCGGTTGACACAATCCGTCCTCATGATCAAAATTGTAATAAGAACAGGAAACTGTACCAACCTGGGACCTCGTCTTACTCTTGGTGCCTGTTAAAGCTCCTCTGAGTTTAATGAGATTCCACTGTATCAGGCAGAGCCTTGTCCTTTTTTCTTTCCCCCGATGAAAGAAATTTTTATAGTCCCCCGTGGAGACCAAACTACGCTGTGGTTCACAGAAGCCACGGAAGCACTTTATTCTGTCTAGATTTTAAGATTTTATCACCAAGCCCAATTCTGGGTGCTGAGGGATGATGTTTTCTTAAGTCCTAAAATTACTAGGTAGTAGTAACAGGCCTAAGATGACAGCTAAATTGGTTGGGATGTAGATGAGACAGAGCCAGCAATGTTTTGGTCATCGGGGATAAGGGTGTTGGTTTCCTCGCTCACTTTGTGTTAATGTGTGGAGTTTCTCCAGAAAATAACCCCTACCTTCTACCTCACATGGATTTTAGAATTAAATTTGACCGTGACTTTGTATTTATGTCTTTGTATTGAATGAGGTGGTATAAGACTACATATGTGGTGAATGACCTATTATGTTTTCAGTGAAAGCAGGAGCTTTCAGAAATGGAAGACGCAAGACATTTATTACAAGTACAAAATAAAGGAATTGTAATAGAAGATTCAGATGACCTCGTTTCAGCTAATGGGCCTGTTGACGGTTCCCTTGAAGGGTTTAAGTCCTGAGGGGACAGACAGTAAATTCAACGGGAACCCTCTAGTCATACACGAGACGGGGTTGCCTGTCTTCAGATAGTAGAATATGCTAATTTATATAGAGCATTGAGAAGCACAGTTGGATCAAGCGGGAATTATGCAACAATTCGTGTGACGAGCCCTATCAGTTATAACCTCGTTCGATTCCTCTGCCAATCTGAAAATTTGCTAAAAATTCAAAGCATATTTCTTGAAGAGTTCGCATATAAACCTCTCCTTCCTTGGACTGGTGTCAAGTTTCTTTGCATTAGAAGAGACCCATATTGTCGTCTTAGTTCTGAGTGTGTCTTTCAAAATCCAAATGACTTACAATAGTTACTAGCTTCAAATGTGAATAAAAGAAGCATTTAAGTTTGGTGTTTGTGCCACATAACACTTGTGAAGGTTCCACTGCATTCTAGTCCATTCTGTTGAATACAATTCTCACCTGGGTAAGTCTCTTATATCAGGCTTACAGCAGTCTCCCTAAATGCTTTCTTAGGAAATAAATAATGATGACTATTTCAGGCAAGGTCCACAAGAGCCTCATGTAGAGAGCCAGCATTTTGTTTCCAAAAATCTAAAATTCTAGAGTCTCATTCAATGAAACTTTGTAAAATGCACAGCATGTAACATTTACTCAATAGTGCCCTACAAGCTGGATTTTCAACTTACATTCATTAGAGTTCTGTTCCAGGCACCCACTCACACCTGTGCGGTACATGCTCGTGTAACACGTGTAGTGAGCAAAAACTGAACGGTCAGGTAAATTTTTTCCCCCTGAACAAAAACAACCCTCAGGACTCTGCGAGTTACACTTAAGTAATATGTCCTACAGCCATTTTGCGTCAAGGAGACTAGAATGAACAAATATCTATTTAAAAAAAAATAAAACATAGAATTCCCCCTTTCCTGCTCTTTGAGAGATCTTGTCGTAGATGTCTACATTTTAATGCTTCTGGAATCATTTTTATTTGTACTGAATGCGATGCGTTTTGTGTTGATGAGCCTTACTGGGTAAGCGAGAAGGGTTAGTTTTATTGAAGTTGTATATGTATGTGAAGTAGAGTGAGATATGAAATATGAGAGAAACATAAGATGAGAAATAAATGCAAAAGGAATGTACTTTAATTCTGGCGTCACCCAGAATGCATCTGTCTTAGAGATCTACTATACTGGCACAGTGTCATAAACATGTTAGCAGCCCTCCCTCTACCACAAAAAATTATGCAGTAGCGATCACTTCCTGAATTCCAAGTAATTTCTAGTAGATGTGTTGTTACTTGTAGAAATTCACAAAATCTAAGAATTTCTTACAACAGACGCAGATATCGAATCCTTATGTGGTATGCCTAAAACCGTTATATGTCAATTATATCTCAATAAAAAAAATTTCGATGTTTAAATTAATATTTTTATTTAGTGTTTTCATTATTCACCTAGGGAGTCTGGAAATAAGATTAACGTTTTTGATGACAAAGTGCTGAACGTTCGTTCAGTCACTTGCTTAACCGTCTCAGGCCTGTGATATAGGCGGTCTTTCCCACTTCCTAACGAGAGAAATGGTCTAGAAACGCTTTGCCCAGGCTTCCGTGGTGACCGGTGACCGGTGACGGTAACGGTAACACTTCCTGGCCAAGCATGTTTCACGGAACCTACAGTTCTGCTTTTACTGTTTTTCCTGCGATTTGGCACCCTTCGAGCTCCACGACAAGTTGCTTTTTCTTGTCACACAGAACTTTTTTTTAACTTCCGGTGGCAGCTTTATCCCTGGCTCTCAGTGCATCTGATCATTCGGTCCCGGGTTGCTTTGGCCAAGCGGGGCTTGGGCGGTTGCCCGGGGTGCGAGCTCAGAGGGCAGAGAAAGTCAAGGAGGTGCTGGCAAGGGGGAGACGGAGCCAGGAGAAAAATCTCTGGCTTGTGAACCCGCTCACGTTTTCTGTTTCTGTTCTCTGAGGCACCCAGCTTTCTCTGGCAATTCTCTCAGCTTGGTGGCTGCCATCTGGGGCCACCATGTACCATCTTCCCTGAAGGAAGGCCGGGTTGGGGAAAAGTTGGTGGGGACTGTGATAAAACTTTGGGTGAGTTAGTTGCTTCTTCTTGGCCAGTGTTAAGGAAAAGGAGAATTTTAAAGAAGAATATTAAGTTTAAAGTCCTAAGCACAAGCCCTTTAAAATATCAGATACTCTTATTGGAGCTATTTTACTCGACTTCTATTTCAATTTTTATCATTTAGGAAGTGTTTCTCAAAAAGCTAATGACTCAGTTTCTGGCTGTGCTCCTTGCTCCCTGTTACTCATTCTAAGTGCATATACATTGTTTTTTTTTTTCCCCTGAATAACATATCCAATCATTCTAACGGTAATTAAAAATGCAATTCTTTGCATTTATATAGTGCCTGACAGATACGAATCACTGTCACATGTTTCATTTTAAGACAGAGTAACATGTATGCTGTGCCCAGGATTACGTGAAGATTAAAAAAGATGCAACAGGTGAATATATTCTAAGAACTAGAAGGTCAATATAGATAGATCATCATGCTATCTAATTTTTCTTTTGAACATTTTCCAATCTTCTGCTCTTTTCTTAATTATAAAAGGAAAGAATAGATGTGAAGTAAAATGAAAAGATGTTTTTTAAAGTGACAGGAGTCTCGGATCATGTAATCTGTGCATCGGAGGACTAGAATTGACTGGTAATTTTTTGTGTTTGAATAATGATAATAAGAAGGATGCTAACTGGCACTTCTCAGACAAAGTTATAAGACTTCGATAACAACAGCAGATATTAGTGTCAGGGATGAAAAAGCACTGTGCTGTAGTAAAGACAGTTACGTTCTCAAGAAGGGTCCTCGGGAGCTGGACTCCAGCCTCAGTTCCTCGGCCCCGAGATGGTTAGTGCCCCTCCCGTTAGAATCCGAAAGGGGTGACAGTGACATCCTGTGAGATCCTCTCAGTTCTGCAACAGCCAATATATCATAAGTCAAGCTTTATCATGGGAGTTAGGTTTCTGTACGCTAGGAAGCCTGTACTGACAGATTATGTTAGGTTTACTGCGAGCAGTCTTGCTGAATGGGAATTATACTTTATGGCTGCAGTTCATAGGGGAAAAAAGCTTGCGGAGGAACAGAAAGCTAACTCAGATTTAAACTTTAAAATGCTCTCTTATACAAGTATTTGCAGGAGTAGGTTTAGATACATTTCATCTGTTTTTTTTAATCCCGATGTAAAGGCATACGACTAAGACCAGCATGTGTACATTACTGGTGATCCGTTGTCACACTAAGTACCTGGTGTACTTACTCTGACGTCAAAAGTATAATTGTTGCAGAATAATTGCCAAACAAACACTCTTACGGGCATCGCTTCTGCAGTGATTTTGGTTAAAAAAAAAAAAAAATCAGTCCCAGATAATACTATTTTTTATGGACTATACAAGAACTGTGATTATTAATTATATGAGGGACCTTGTAATTTTTCAAAGTATTAAATATTTTCATCTGGAGGTCAACAAAATTACAAATGAGAAAAATCTTAAAATGTTTGTTACGCTTTTATAATATAACGCGTGGTTTCTTAAGTACAGTTCCCGGAGAAGCTATATTTCCAGATGACTAGCAAAATGATTGCTGAGATGCATTAATTAACCTTTACATTCACATAAAAGTGTTTCGTGAGAACGAATGCACACAGAATGTTATCTTTAATCGTGGCTAATAAAAATGGGTTAGATAAACACAGGTTTTACCACTGCCAACGTCTCCTTGACAAACGACAGGCTGCGATTCCTTTATTAAGAGACAATTAAAAAGGTTTCCTGGGGGGATCAGAGCCTTCCCAGAGATCTCTCCTGCCTGCCTGCCCACCCGCTCCCGAGGCGCTAAGATGAGGACAGTCTATTTATGAAATGTGGATGCCTGGGATGTCTATTTCTTTTAGTTTTAGATTTAGTTGATGAAATATTAAAGTTAAATGTCTAGGGTCTATGGAAGGAGCTAAGGATCCATTCTGAAATGTGTTAAATGTGATGAACCCGATGAAATGAGTTATCCCCGCCCCCATTGAAACTGGTCCTCGGAGTGTCCACACCGGAAGTCCCTGTCCCCCCCCCCATTGAAACTGGTCCTTGGAGTGTCCACACCGGAAGTCCCTGCTGCATTCTGAGCTGAACCGTGTGCTCCACATGTCGCGACACCCAGGGTCTTAGAGCCCTCTTTCCCCAAAGCCTAAATCCTGGCAATTGTTTTAATAAGTCCCAGGTGAGCTATTACAACTAGTCATCAGTTTGAAGGTATTTCCTCTTCAAGGTGAGTCTGTGCTCAGAAAGGATGAGACCATCTCAGGTCTGTTGACAAAATGGTGGCATCACAAGCTTGGCACCCACGGTGGGGACACCTCACATGGAACAGGTGTGAGAGTATCTGGTACTGGTTAAAGCGCAGATTCCGGAGCCAGGTGGCCTGGGCCCAAATTCTGGATCTGAGTAACTGTGTGACCTTGGGCAAGTAAGTCCCTTCGCTCCTCATTGTCCTCATCTGTAATAGGACCTCCTTTTTAGGCTTATCGAGTGATTGACACAGCTACTATTTATCTGTAAAGGGCTTTGTGCCTACCATGTAATATAAGGGTTAGGTCACTTCTTAGACATTCTGAATTTTTGTCTATGCCAGAAAAATTATTCTTGAAAGAAAGCAATGTCACAGGACAATCGTTGATTAAAGGATCAGTCAAGAAATTTTTTGCTCAGTCTTCAAGGTCCCCAGGATAATGTTTTTGTTGTCCCCAAACAAGTTATACATACAACCCCAACAGACTGCAAGGACTAAAGATCTAAAATACACAGTATGTCTTGCCGGCTGTGTGGCCAGTTTTATTTGGGACTATGATTTTAGGGCCCCATTTGGAAAATGTATATTTAATTTGAGATCTTTCATGTAGTACCAGTTTTGTGGGGTAGCTTTTACAGAAACGTGGTACTGTTTGCACGGTCAGCCACCGATAGCGTGGGAGCACTTACATGTCTGCTGACATTCCTCAGAGACCCATTTTCCCCCTCTTAGTTGACTTTCTTAGAAAGTATCGCAAAAATGGAAGTACTTACTTTACTAGGTCAAGTAAACAGAAAACATACACATAATCCATTTTCAGATATATAGCCATACTCAATAAATTATTAATAATTTCCTCATAGTATCCAGTAAGATATTCTGGTAGAAAAACTTGGTAAGTCTGGGATATATTGAAAGGCGGCTTAGGTGCTGTTCAATCCTCTGTTTTAATTTCTTCAGGATGCGGAGCGTTTGCACTGAATCAGCTGTATGGTAAATGAGGTTACAGACTTTTGCATATTATCTCACAGCTGAAAAGTTCTGAGTTGGACCCTTTGTTCTGCATATTGTTTGTCACAGGAAGCTAGCAACACTGATTTATCAGTCCTTCTCACCGATCAGATAAACAACTGAATAAGCAGATAAAAAAAAAGATTTTTGTCAAAATCTAGTATTTGAAACTGGGTTTAAACTAATCATCTACCTCTTTAGAGAAACTGATTGCCCTCTAGTGGGGGAAAAAGTTAATACAGACGCCAAGGTTTCCAGTTGAGAGAACTGGGAGGGGACCAGCCTTGGTTCTGGGAACATCTGGGTCACCGGCTAATTTGTATTTTCTCCTTGTCTGGCAAGTGTCTTGCATTTTCTCATGTAAGGTCAGAGATCCTGTGACTACAGAATAATGTGTGTTTTTCCAAGACCAAAGAGGAAACTGGCCTTAGCTAGAGTTAGCTATCAGCAGCCGAGGGGGGTGGGGTGGGTGGGGGGATGGGGGGTGGTAGCCACGCCCAAAGCAGGTAGCCACCTGCTGGGAGGCCAGCTGCATCCAGCCCGTGTGGGTATGAAGCTACTGGGGTGGAGTGGGGCACATAGTCCTATTCTGTTGGAGTGAAAAACAATGGTGATTGATAAACCAGGAATTTTTCTTAAGATGGCCTGGAATCATCCATGAGAAATAACCCGCGTTAAATATGGAATTGATCCATCTTCCATTTAATTTTTAATTGTACAGATTTAACTTAAACTCCTGACTGATAGCAACTCCTAGATAGCCACAGTATTAAGTAACTATTTTGATATACATTATGGGGAGATAAACTACTTCATCGTGTGACTCGGCTCTGGCTTTCTGAGAAGGCATTTCTTAAATCGGGAGTGAAATGTAGCCTACTGCAGCATTTGCATCACTGAGAATGAGCTATGAGATGGAAGACATATTGTGCCAAATGCTCAAATGCTCATTCTACAATCGATCCATTAGTAATTAAAAAAAAAAAAACACAAAAGTAAGTAAAAGCGTTTTTAATGCAATAGACAAAACCCTGCTAAAAATGATAATGACTAGCGGCAGAAGCAGTTGCCCTGACGATGAAAATCCTCCTCTCCCCTACATACTGGAATAATTCACCGCGAACCTGTAAATCACGTCACAAAACCACTGTGAATTTCGACTAACCAAAATTCTAGATTTTAATAATGCAAACCATCCGATCTTAATTATCATTTAAAAATATACTGTACTTTCTTGCAGAGAATTTTAACATGCATGGACAAACACCACCAGTGTATTAATTTATACCATCATACTATCCATCTGTGTCGGGCTACACTGGGTCACGTAATGCTTACTGCACGTTCAGCTTACCCACCTGGCATGAAAATATGTATATCTGATTAATTGATAAGCTACTGCTGTTTCTTTTGGTTATATCCTGAAATCCTGACCAAAGCTTGATCTTCTCACTTCTAGTTATTCATCCACTTAGAATGTGCCTACTTCATTAGAGAGGGTAATGGGGAATGTTCTCATGCAATCATGTTGAATACAATAATTGTTTAATGAATCAGGAAAAAGCACCCGCCTTGGTGATTAATTGATTTTGCTTCACAACTGGAATGATTTCAAAACCCATTATTTTAATATTGCAGAGGTTGTGCTTCTTTTCATGATTTGCAAATGCAGTCGACTTATGGCAGAAAGGACCCTTGCATTTGTCGGATTTGGGGTGGGACTTTTGTTACTGGCATGGTGGCTCTGCCATTTCACCAGCTATGTTTCTGTGTAGAATTGAGACCGTATGGAGAACCAGTAATTGGAACAGTTTTTTTTTGGGGGGGGGGAAAGTTAAAATATTGTGCATAACCTACATTTATGTATTTATGGATATAACCTTATGGAATGCACGCTGAAGATCATAATATCTCAATTAGATGTGTATATAGTCACCCATTGCACCACAGTTCTCTGCAGAGAATTTTCCAGCAATCTTTAAGCACATAAGCCCTGCCCTAAGC
>NW_011889071.1:565882-569302 GCF_000151845.1 Pteropus vampyrus | reverse complement strand
GGGAGTCAGGAAGCTAAGTGCGGGGCGTGGCGCTGTGTCTCCCCCGACCCCGCTGTTCTCCTGGGGGTCGCGCCGGTGCTCCCCACCCAGCCCCCTTTCAGCCGAAGATGCTGCGGCAGGTGGGGGTGCGGGGCGCCAGCGCTGCTCCGCTCCGCGCAGGGTGGGGCCGTCCGCATTGTGCTCTCCCAGAGCTGCAGGTGCCTCCCAGGGGACCGTGCGTCCTCACACAAAGAAACCCCACCCCAGCGCCAGCAAAGCCCCTGTCCCTCCACCCCTTCCACTGCGCGCTCGTCCCGCCCCTGCAGCTGCCCACCCGGGCCCTCCGTGCCCTCCGTGCCCTCCCCCACTTCCCCTCCTATCCCCCTCCCTTCCCCTAAAACAAAGGAGTGGGGGCCCCCACCCCGCCCTTAACCTCCAGGACCAGCGGTTCCTCCCGCAAGACAATGCCATCAAATCTGCGGTCCCCGCCCGCTCCTCCTCGTCCCCACCCATCTTTCGAACAGCCTCGCTGGGACCGCTTTGACTTCGCAATTCTTTCTCCTTTCTCCCGCTCCACTTTCTCTCCCTCATTTTCTTTCTATTTTTTTTTTTAATTGAAGAAATAAAGGACGTTACAAAGCACTTTCCAAAATTTCTTTGAAACCCACTTAAGGCAAACAGTAAAGATCCCCTCCCCCCCCAAGGTTGAGCCTTAATTTTAAATACGGAAACATAATAAATTCCCTTACCCATGGGAAGGCAACTTACCTGATTCTACTTTTAAAAAGAAATTCTTAGCTTTAGGTTTCCAAGGACCCATCCCTCTTTGCCCTCCCCAAATGCCCAAAGCCACGCCGTCTTTCCTTGCTCCTATGTTACCATTAGCGCCTTTTTTTTTTTTTCTCTAAAAAATATCTCCCAATGCTTTCAGAGCTCTAAGAGAGAAGGTGAGGGTGGGCTCCAGGTCAAGCGGAGGGAGAGCGAGGCGCGCCGCCTTACCCATTGCTGTTTTAGCCATCGTAGGGTTGTGCAGACGCTGAGCAGCGGCGAAGGCGGAGGGTCCAGCTACAGCAGCCGAGAGAGCGAGAGAGAAGACTGAATAAGGCACTGAGTCTGCAGAGTGGGACCGTGCGAGAGAAAGAGCAAGAGGCAGGAGCCCATGAATAATTACCACTCAGAAACGCAAGCAGATTGGCTCCCAAGGTCCCCTGACATGACTCCTGCAGAGTCAGAATCTCCAGGCATTAAATATTGATTGGCCAATGGTGCTGGAGTACAAAGTACCACAATGCAGTTTGAAATGGAAATCAGTCCTTCCCTGGCAGCTCCCCCCGTTTTGGGGGCCTGGTAGTACAGTCCAAGTAGAGTGGAGGCCTTAGCCCCAAGCTTCCCAGGAGCTAAGAACAGGCTCTACCCACCTGGGAGCCAGGAGGCTTGACTCCATTCACATGTTTCATTGCACAAATAGTCACAAAAAAGGGAACGGGTTCGGAGGCCTGAGAAGTCTTCACGGCGTGCTGGCTGTTGGAAACATCTGTTTAAACATTGTTTTCACTTGCTCATCTTTTCTCTGTCGCCTTTGGCCCTGTCTTGAGTAGATTCTAGTCTCCCCGGGTGGCCCCACATCATCTATGGCGGCAACTCAAGTAGAACTGCTTTCTTGTCTTTTGTCTCTCAGTGCAGCTGGACTCAGATGCCTCTTAACCACGCCAGAGCAGGGCCTGGTGTTTTCTGCTCTTGGCACAGCTATAGGGACGAGTAGTTCTGGTGCATCTAGGGACCGCGAGGAAGAGGATGAGAGTTAGCCTCCTGCGCCTGTGTCCTGCCCATCTGGTAACCGGGAACCAGGTTGACCGGTTGCTCTGGGCACTGGAGGGGCCGCAGGTGTGTGGTTGTCATGCTGCCCTGGAAATGTGAGGTTGCGTGGGTTGAAATCTGAATGACCTTCCCAGGTGTCTAAGGAGAACCCTTTACACTGACAGCTTCGTGAAGATGGAAGGCAAGCTCTGGAGCGTGATCGTTTTGAGGTCCAGAGACTCCACTGATACAGGCCAAGGAAAGACGTGTCGAAGTGACTGGTTGAGCGACGTGGTGCGTGAGGATCTCTGAGACCAGTTGCAGAAAGTGACTTTTCATTACGAATGAGGCATTCATTAGTTCATTCCTAATCACTTAATTAAGGTCATTCGTTAATTCACCGGTTCTCACTTGACGCACATAAATATTCATCGAGAACTTACCATGTGCCAAGCTCTGAGCATATAGCAGTGAGAAAGACTTTAGGACTTGTCCTCACGGAGCTTTTAATCACTGACAGTGCAATACTTCTGTGACTTTACCGAACCTTCCTCCTATGGAGATCCACTTCGAAACTGTGGTTTTGACATTCAAAAAATAGGCAAAGATTTGCTAATTCCGTTGCATTTGAGCTAAAAGAATAGCACATTGTTGAAACCATGAACAGGTACAAGACCTTGGCAAGTTTTTATAGAAATGATTAGAATTTTTCTCATGAATGAAATAAGCTCTTAGCAGCTTTTTGTCAAACCACATTTCAAAATTTCTTTCTAGTCTCATGAATAATATGCATTTTTGAACGCATAAAACCATTTGAAAAATAACAGGGCACTCTCCTTGGTGCTGAAAAAAATTTCTTCACCTCCTGTTAACTTGAAAGATGTTTTAATCCCATGGACATCTTGCTGAATTATAGAAAGCTACTGGAACTGCATCAGTTCTGATATGCTGAGTCATTGGAAAAAATAAAAGATAAAGTGGGAATCAGTAAAATGATTTCTTGAAGAGGAGGATTATAAATTATTTTTCCTGTCATTGTATAGGTCTGCGATAACGAAGCAGCGAGAAAACAATATGGAAGTTGGCAGGGTCTGGAAATAAATAACCATTTTCTTCCTCTCTACAGTCATTTCCCACTTTTAATGTGAGAGCTGATTCCTTCTCAGCAGAGTAGTGACCAGTCAGGAATGAGGAATCTGCAGCAAGCCTGTGTGACTAACATCTTTAAAAGAAATACCTACTCTTCTTGGCCCCACCACACCCTTTCCCCTCAGGCTATGTGTCATCTCTACACATCCTTTAGCTTCCTGGGAGAAAAAAAGATCCCTAAGTCATGCATTAATGTCTTTAACAACTATCATTGGCAGTTGAATAAGATCTATTGCACTTTTGATCACGATGAGTAAAACAAAACAAAACACACTCTGTCTTCTAATCTCTCAGCCTCTGGTGAACTTACTGTGGATAGAAATGGGAGAGGGTCAGAATACACAAGGACACGTGTCAGATGGGTGACTCCTTTTTGTGTCTGACTTTCTGGGTGCCAGGCTCTCACTCAGTTATGTATGATTTTCAAGTAATGTCAAGCAGGGGAGAGGGTAGGTTAGTATGATTTACCATAGAATATATAGATAGCAGGCTAAC
>NW_011889071.1:562348-564950 GCF_000151845.1 Pteropus vampyrus | reverse complement strand
AAATCTTTAACAGCAGTAAGAGGAGATTGTGGAAATCAGAGACATGCTAACAGGCTTTAATTACTGCGGGTTACAGTGTGTTGTGTATTATCTACGCGAGGAGGCCTGAGGTGTTGATTTCTTTCCAAATTGGAGAGGAACAGTTGCTTTGGAGGATTAGCTGATGTCATCTAATGTAGTCATATGATTTCCTGCTCATAAAAATCAAGTATCTCAAAAAGAATCTTAAAATAATTATTAAAATTTAATGAGATGTGAAAACTAATGTTAGGGTTGAATTAATTATTTTGATCTTAGCTCAGTTAATTGCAAAGGAAGTTTGTTAAAAAAAAAAAAAGCCATACAATTTTTTCAGGTGGTTGGAAATGCAGTTAGAGCTGGAGATATTTAGAGATGCCTCTAAAGTAGCAACACATGAAAAAATAGTTAATTGAATGACATTTTGATTATTTTGCCATATTTAAACCCTTATAGATTAATGAAAAATAAAAGGGAGTAGATGTTCCTTAGAACCATCCAATATGGTTTATTTACAAGGAAACTAATTCGAAGGAAGAGGCGTTCGTGTCCTTTATTAATGAAATCTGTATTATTCAGCAATTTCCTGGGGCGTGAGAGTTGTTTCTGCCAAGGGGAATGAAGATATCTTATTATTTTCTTCTTAGATCAGTTATTTAAAATTGAAGACTGCTTAGGGTTAATTATTATCTCATTTTTTGTGCCTAGGGTTTTCTTTATGTCCACCTGGGACTTGTACATATTAGTAATCAGTATAATTTACCTGGAAGCAAAATGACTCACTGAACCGATTAAGTCCTATTAATGATATCATGATTAAACTTTTCTGGAAATGAACTCGCTCTAAGCGTAAGAAGGATTTGGTATAAATTTAATACGTTGAAGCTTTACATGAAATCGGTAACGCTGAAAAACTGTTTGCTGTCTTGGCAGCAACTCCTGTGACTTTTTCCTTCTCTCTGTGGGCTGATTTACAGCTTGGGTCCAAGGAGGACATCGACTGGACACCGCGAAGCTGGGAAGTTGATTCCCCCTGGGAGTTCCCTGAGCGTTTCAGCCCACGACACTCAAGTGAGACAGTACTGAAGTGCCTGGAGCGGAGACCTGGGAGGAGGATGACTCATGCCGTTTATCCCACAGGCCCCCGTTTCATTTTTTAAACAGAAACCTCTGTGAGCATTACGCTCTACGTACAGTTAACATTAGTTGGCTAGGAACTTAGAGGGAGGAGGAGGGGGAAGTAGGGAAGAGAAAAGAAGCTTTCCGAGGATATTTTCCCATTAATCATTTATTAACTCATTCTCTGACCCTCTGAACTCCCCCCACCCCTATCCCGCTGTATTATCGAATGGAATCAAATGAATAGATTCAGGTAGTATTTTAAAACAGCTAATTCATCAAAACTTCAATTTGGCAGTAACGTTAGCTTTGAGTTCAGCTATAGACAATAGAATCTCATTCTACTTTTTCTTGTCTTGATGGACAGTTCTTTTTTTAAATTGCTTCTTGAATCATAGACTAGGTAATTACACCTAACTTCAAGAAGTCAGGTACCAAGGAGCAACGTGTGGATTAGGTAGCAAATGCTGCCTATTGCGCCAGAAAAGAAATTGCCCATAGATTTGCCATTTGTGTTTATTTAGAATGTGCAGGAAATGCTCTCATTCGGAAAGAAGTTTCCAAAAATTAGTGCATGCACATTACATTAAACATTTACGTTAAGATGTAAGAATAGCATACTTAATATTTTTGTGATGAACTATTTCACATGGACACGAAGAGAGGACACATACTGAACTTGTATCAGCCATGGTAAAAAATTATCAAGCGTTTCTTGAAGCCATTCCTTGATTTTTCTTTCTTTTTCCATTTTTACTGAAGTTTTTAAAAGGAAATCTCTGACATCTTTTAAATCCTCCCTCACGTACTTAAGTAGATATCTCTAAAAGATATAAACCTTTTCCCACACAGTACACTTCTGTTATAACACTTAATAATAATTCATTGGTATCATCTAATGCCTGGTTTTAACATAATCATGTTTTCACAATTGTCTCAGAAATGCCTTTTTACAGTTTCTCTGTTTGCAGTGGGACCCAAATATGGTCCACACATCGTTTTAAGTTTTGTGTTTCTCAAATTTCTTTCGATCTGGAGCAGACCTCCCTTCTTTTTAAAAAAAAATTCTTGCCATTGAGTTATTGCAAAAACTGGGTCCGTTGTCCTGTGAACTTTCTTACATTCCGACGCGACTGTTTGCGTCCATGTGGTCACTCGTTTCTGTGCTTCCTGTGAATGGAGGTCAACTTTCTGGACCAGATTCTTGATCATCTCCTCAAATAGTAACACAGATATATTCAGTTTAATTAAAAGCACAGCTGATATTTACACACATGTGATGGAGAGCGATTGGGAAACTAGGGCGAGGAAGGGTTTATAATAGCAGAAGCCTCAGCGGTCTGAGGAACGGTGAACTACAATTTTTTTTTGTCCGTGGGAAAGCTGATTAGTTAAAACTTACCAGGGGGAACCTTTCTTTGAAGGAAATTGGCGTTTACTAGGGACTGGCCATTGTTAGGGAAGC
>NW_011889071.1:549492-560958 GCF_000151845.1 Pteropus vampyrus | reverse complement strand
GGATTGGATGGCCAGTGGATGTTCAGACTGTAAGGTCTTTAGCACGCTTGCACTGGGAAGTAAAAATCCGTGGATCGTGTTTCTGGAGCTAAAGAGCAGCGCTGGTGGTTAGAAATGCTTGAACTTGTCCTTTTCAGTACAGTTCTCAGACGGACCTTCCTGGGTGTGTTGCCCTGTGTGACCAGTCTGCTTGCTGTGTGTTCTGTAGCGCTGTGTTCACTGGTGTCTCTTTCAGAAGTGAACTTGCTACCTTTTGGATATGACTCTGTGTATGATATCAGGCTTTGAGAACACCCGACAAGATCAGAATATAATAAGGGTGATGTGTGTGTGTGGGGGGGTGTCAGCAAAAAAGCGAGCGTTTATGGGGGCTTTGTGATGTAGATTACATCTTAACTAAGGCTAAGGTAGGGCTTTAGGATAAAGAGGATCGAATTCTTCTGTAAATAGTAACTGCTCTGGTTTAAATGCCGTTTAGTGTGTACCTTTGAAAGACAGTGCTTTGATTATAGTCACTCAGTTTAGAGACGACTAAACTGCAAAAAAAAAAAAAAACAAAAAAAAACAAAATAAAACTCCAGAAAATGAAACCCTGAACCGTGAACACTTCTTAATTTTTTCCTGGTTGTATACCGTGGGTGTGGAAATTCCAGAACCATTTTGTAAATACAATAAGACTGAGAGACAGAGTAAATAAATCTTATTGCCGGAAGCCAGACTTGTCTCTGCGGGAGAAAGGAGACGTAAATATGGAAATATGGCATTGGAAAGAACGCGTGGTGTTAGATTGGGATTAGAGAGATAAGAATTCATAGTATAAAAGTATATACACGCCCCCAAGGCACGGTTAAAAACACACCATATTTATACTAACAGTCAGTATTTCTTCGTTCTGCCCACTGAATAGAAGCAGTTAAACCCTGATACAGTGAGTGCAGCTAGCACCTAGATTTCGGTTTCGAAAAAATAAATTAAAAACAAATTAACTAAAAAATACCATTTTCCATTAAAAGGAAGTGGAGCAGGAAGATGTCGTCAGAGCACAGGTCCCCTTTTGTGTGGCCAGCATGGAATGATCGTCTAATTACATGGGACAAAGTTTCCCTAGGGGTACACGTCGGGGGGACATACGTTTGTTGATATCAATGCAGAGAATGAACGCTCTCGATAGATTTAAACACACGTGTCATGGTTTCTGAATAGCTTGGACACGGGTTTGACTCTAGGGCTGGTGCAGAGAAAAGCCAAGATGAGTCCGAAACTCCTTATTGTGTCAAAAAAGCAAGAAAGTTCTACAAAATAACGGACATTGGAGAAAGGACACATGAGCCAGCTTGGAGGGATCAAGCCACATTTGGGACACTCTAACCATCGAGACAAATAATAGCAATTATGGACGAGAACCCATTAGTTAAAGTATGAATCCATGGGTCTCTAGGGATGCTAAATAAATAAATGGGAGAAAAGGGAAAGATCTTTTTTATATGACATATAATAATAAACATAATAAACGTAGAGAGAGAAAGATGAGGTTGGGGGAAAAATTACCGTTCTGCAATGGCCGTAGTGATCATTGACTTAGGCAAGATTTATTAATAAATGCTAAAACTATGGGGTGAACGTCTGACGAGGGACAGATAATTAGACTGTACCAGATCCTCACAGATGGCTCGTTAATTACAAAGGGAATACTGATGACTTTGTGTGGAGAAACCTGTGGAAGCCACCTGAGCCAGGCGGTCGAAGCTAACATTCCTAGGAGCGTGGTAAACTGACATCATGGGCTTCTTGAGGTGGGACAGTGAGGACGCGGCATCGGTGACTTGATGTTCCTGCCAAACATGCAAAAACTAACTGTGGCAAAACATCCAAAAGCCCACATGGATGGAGAGTCTGTGAACAACTAGCCTGTATTCTTACAACATATCAGTGCCATGAAGGCGAAGACAGGTGAGCGACTGCTCCGCGTAAACTAGAGAGACGTGACGGCTAGTTGTAACGATTTATCCTGGACTGGATTCTGAATCGAGGAAAAGAAATTCTGTAAAGAACATATAGGAGAGGATTAGTACCTTATCGTGGCAATTTCGAGCTTTCTGAATTTGATGACTGTCCTGTGGTTATGTAAGAGAATGCTCCTATTAGGACATAAAAAGAAGTATTTAGGAATAAATCGTCATGGTATCTACATCTTTCAGGTGGTTCAACATTGGTAATAATCGTTATTTTATGTATATGAATGTGATATATATGTATAAAGAGTGAGAAAAAAAGCCTGAGAGAGACATAAAGCAAATGTGCAAAATGTTAGTGAATGTAGGTAAGAGATAGGCAGGAGTTAATTCAACTGTTTTGACGTCTTTCGTGTAAATTTGGATTAAAAATATATGTATAAAAAACAAAAATATCACTAATTCCTTTTCTCTCTCCAGGGCTTTGAGGCTGAAAGGTCAATGAAGGTTTTGTTTTGAAGGAAGAATTTCATGTAGCTCCTTAGGCATTTCACCTGTAGAGAAGGTCATAAAACAATATTACCAAAAGTTACAATGTTAGACTTTTAGCAAGGAAAACTTCAATCTAATCAGAAAATTGAAAAGTTATTATGAAAACCTACTTAAAGCTTTGTGATTTGGGCAACTGAATGAAACTCACTTGCAAATGCTCAGAGCATCCTTGAGGTGGGGTAAGAGTCATGCCTTACCTTTACAGGTTTTCCTGGGTTACGGTAATTACAGAAAAAGCAGTATTTGGTCTCCTGTTAAGTCTCTCAGGGGACATTTCCCTACCAACGTTTTTAAAAGGTTTGGATCCATTTGCCTGTGCTCTTGGGGGCGCTTTGTGTAGCACGTGGGTGAAGTGCTGGACACTCACTTGGCTGCCACTGAATAATCGTCTCAGGAATGTCCAAACCCGTCACTGTGTACGAGACAGGGCTGAGAGGTCTCCCCTTTCCTGTAGGCACAGAGAGTCAGATTTGAATAAATTCTCTATTCCAATATGGATTCATGAAGTCAGAGGGGAAACTCTCTTTAAACACCATAATGACAAAATCAGTAAAGAGTGCTTTCATGCTTGTCAATTTATGGATGGAGCGACCCTGTTAGCCTCAGAGGTGTGGGCTTTAATTCCGAACGAAACTTTCCTTTGTATGTTAGACAGCCTCTGAAAGGTCATTTATTTCTTCTCCATGCTGGGGTGTCTTGGGAAGTTAGGAAACGTCTTTGTTTTCATACGATGCCGGTAGCAGAAACTATGACATGATGCCTGAGTCCCCCTCGAGGACCGAAGGACCTAGTCTCACAGATATCAGCTCCTCCTGGAAATTCTCCTCCCCAGCTGTTTCGCTCAAGGCCGTGTTCTCTTGCGAGGGGGCAGCCCATACCCAGCGACCCATCGATTCAGAGTCAAAATGCCGAAGCTTCTGGCTGTAACGGAGAACAGTTCTGAAAGGCCATCTGAGCTGTCCATAGGGTCACCCGAGGTCTCGGTTGAGACTGCATCACAGCTCAGCATCCTTTCCCCTCCTTTTCCGAGGGTTGAACCCAAGTGTGCTCTGCGAACTAATCTCGGTCTCAGATGCTGCTGCTGGGGTCAACAACAGAGCTGCAATCACGAACACTTCTGAGGCATGCCTGTCGTCAGCCAAGATGCTAACTTAGGTTGGCCTCTGTACAGGGAATCCTGGCACAAAATGTACACTGGTTATTTTTAAGATCCGAGTCATCAAATGTGTATTGGAGTTTCTAGGAGAACATCTGTCAAGTCAGGGTAGGACATTCTGGACCACTGTTGATTGTAATTTCTTTTTTTTTCTGGCTTTATTGAGATGTAATTGACACATAACGTGGTGTAAGCTGGAGGCATACGACTGGTACGTTTATGTCTTGCACCGTCTACGTGTGTAGACGTGAACGTGTCACTGCCAAGTGGGCATCATAATTCTGCTCTGTTTCAAGGATAAATTAACTTGAAATCTAGGAAAGAACTTTGTAAGTTATCGTTTAGGTCATCGGGGGTGTATAGACTGACATGTGAATAGTTACCGTTTGCTCACAGGGAACCTCTTAGCTTTCTCTTGCTCGGCTCGGATGGAAATGTTGACAAATGCTTATTTTACAGTACTCGACAGCTTTCCCAGTGCGCAGGTCCCAGTTTAGATGCAAGCGAACTTAGAGTTTGTAATTATTCTCTTGAGAAGAAATGTCTTTTAAAAAAATGGGATAAATGACACCCAAAACATTCTGTTTCAAAATCTTACCCTTTGGAAAAATATCGCGTCTCTCTGCACAAGACAATCGAACTAATATTTTTAATTAAATAAATGCAATTCGTGCCTTTCACCATCAGGGATTCTAATCTATAGGCATAGGTGTAGCATTGCCGAAGGGGACGGCCTTCTTACACCTGAGAAGCTAATGAGTGAGGCAAAAGCAGGGGAAAGGCTTCTGCAGTGTAAGAGGAGATAAACAGAGTTAGAAGGGAATGAAATGGGACTTCTGAAGAAATCGACTCCCTGGTAAAAATGCGAGTCAGAGAACTGAGTAGTTCACGGAGCCCCCCTCTATCTCAGACAGCCACACCCCGGGGGACGTCTTGATCAGACTGCTTCACTTTTTAAAATGAGTTCATCACTGAGACCAAAGGCTGGGAGTTCAGCGTCCAGGAAGGAGGGTGGCAGTCGCTCCCAAGTGGAATTACTGGGCAGGGAAACTGGTGACGTGTCTCTAATTCACGCCCAGAAAACGGTCTCTTTGGTAGGGACGGGGGAAGCCCCGTGGGAGACTGTCGTTTGGGTGACTCCTGGTTTGGGACCTAGGTTTGTGGCGTGACCTCTGCCTATAGCTGCATGAATGTTGCGGGCCAGCTTGGAGAGGACCGTTGGCCTGGGGAGGAGGGGTGGCGGGCCGGGCTCTGCAGGCCTCAGCTGCTGCGCTGTCTCTGCTCCCGTGGGCTGTGGGGGCGCCTGACCCCAACCTAATTAACCCTCCCGACGGGCAGGCCCTGATCCGTGTCCGGTAACTGAGCCCTGGCTTACTCCCCGCGGGCAGGTGGCTGCCTCGTTTCCGTGGCTGAGTCCCTGGCCTCGTCTGATGCAGGCCCTTAGTCACTGCCACGTGGCCTTGTGCCTGTCTCTGCCTGTTCGCTTGCCGGCTGCAAGGCCTCCTCGGCCCCCTGCTCTGCTGTGTTCTGGATGGTAAGACCCACGAGGCCGGCACCGTTTCTGTCTGGTACAGCCTGTGTCTCCAGGGTCCCGAGTGGTCCCGGGCACATAGTAGGTGTTCAGTAAGGTGTTTATCTTTTGCTGCTTGAATCGGCCCGCGTTGTCTGTGCGGCCCATCGCGTCCGGTCCGCCTTCTCGAGTGCTGAGCCCCCTGCTGATGGATCCCCAGGGCTGACATGTAGTTTAGTCGGAGGACCACACTCATCAGTATTCATAGGAATACGTAGCATTTTCCATCATCAAAATGTCTTCCAATTTTAGTTAATTAATCAACTGCAGGTTTATGTGGAGGTGACTGTAAAGTCTGACGTGTGACGATAACTCATTGCGGAGTGGCCTGACAGTTTAACGAGGAAGGAGGGGAGCGTGAGGGCGCTCGCAGGGGAGGAAGCCCCGCTCCGGAGCGCAGGTGTCGCCCCGGCCCCTCAGGTCAGCTCGCACGACAGACAGTCGGGGCCGCCTGGGCTCAGCCTTGAACCGAGCGGCTGATTTCCTCGCACGCGGAACGGGAGTCGGCGCGGCGCGGCGCGGGGGGCCCAGCGAAGCCTCGTCGCCGACCACCGAGGGCGCGGAGCTGCGGGATGCGATCGTTCCTGACGTCCCCGAGCCGCGCAAGTTCACTTTTCGCTGCAGTGCAAAGAGTAGGAAGGCCTCGGAGCCGGAGGACCAGGGCCGCTTGCGGGGAGATGCGTGGACTAGGTCAGGGGACTGCGCGTGACCGGCGGGGACAGTCCCTGGCAGGCACGAGGCGCGCGGAGCGCGGTGGGGCCACCTCACGCCCCTCGTCTGTGATGGACGGATGTCCATACCTGATGTTCAGGGCTGAAGGACTGGTCAAGGCCATGCTTATAAAGCTCAGAGCCCAGCTTATGGTGGGTACTGGATAAGCAGTTATTGTTTTGGAAGAAAAAAATGTGTTTAGTGTTTAATATCTTGTATACGGTTAGATCTAAAGGCCATTTAGTTAATGAATATTGAGATATACCTAACTTAGTTCTGAAGTAAAACCATTGTGTTTAGAACTACGAAGCCCTAAAGAAATTTCCACTTTATAAGAAAAAGCAAAAAAACGTCGGGAAAAAGGACTTTCCCCCCCATTTCTCATTAGATTTTTCCTTCTCCGAACCTTTACGAGTCCACTTCGTACCAACCTCTCTCTCTCGATGTACAGAATCGCTTTCTCTATTCTGTGTTAAATCTTTCGAATGCGCGACGCCTTCCTGCGGTAAAATCCCATTGTTCTTGAACTTGATTTCTTCTCTTTGCGGTGGTGTTTCTTCCTGACGCCACCGTCGCTATGTGCTACACCTTCATCTTCAGGCCACCTTCCTCTGTGTTTACCCTCCGCATGCCCATCGCCAGCTCCCTCCACGCTCAGATCCACCAGTTTTGAAATGTGTCCAGCAGAGGAAAAAGGGCCCGAGGTGGACATCTCGCTCCCCCAGCATCGCGGGGCACCTCCTAGGGATCCCACGTGGGTCTCACCTCCCGGCGTCACTGGGGACGTCTTTGGGGCTTGATGCTGAGAGTCAGATAGAAATGGAATGGGAGTGACAGTGACCGTCGGTGGACCTGGCAGAATGGTTATCCTCAAAAATGAAAGAGATCGCAAGTGCTGGCGAGGACGTGGAGAAAGGGAGCCCTCAAAAATTGAAAATAGAACCACCGTATGATCCAGCAATCCCATTTCTAGGCATTTATCTGAAGAAAGCGGAATTTCTGTCTTGAAGACATGTCTGTACACGGCATCACTCACAACAGCCAGGATATGGAAGCGGCTTAGCTGTCCACGGATGAACGGATCATGAAATGTGACGCATATCTACAACGGAGCATTATTCATCCTTAAAGACAAAAGGATTCCTGCCACGTGCCACAGCATGGATGAAACTCGAAGGTTTATGCGAAGTGAAGTAAGTCAGACAGAAAGACAAATACTGCGTGACCTCACTTATGTGTGGAATCTAAAAATGACAAACTCGAAAACAGAGTAAAGGTTGGTGGTTGCCGAGGGTGGGGCGGGGGTGGATGGGGGGAGGGATGAGTGGAGGGGTCAGTGGGTCCAAACTCCAGTTATAAGATGAAGACGATCTGGAGAATTGATGCACAGCGTGGCGACTCTAGTCCGCAACACTGTCTTTTGCGTTTGAAAGTTGCTAAGAGGGAAGATTTTAAAAGTTTTCACCACACACACACACAAAAGGCGATGAATGTGTTGACTAACCATATTGTGGTTATCATTTTGCAAGATACGCATGTATCAAATCGTTACGTTTTAGACCTTAAAATTATACATAATTATATGACAATTATGTCTCAATAAATCTGAGAAAAAATGTTCATAATAATATCGAGTGACAAATGACATTATGAAAAGCGATGTGAGTGTGAAGGGGGAGCTCCGGACCCCTGACCCTGTTCTGCTCTGTGCCGCTCTGCACAAAGCTCCATCGTAGTGGTCACTGTGTCGTATGGGACTCGTATGTCCGCTCCCTCGTGAGGGCGGCTGGGGACTGGAGGGACAGCCCATGCCGCCAGGTGGAGGGAGAAGAGAGCTCCGGCCAGCGGCTGCCACCATCTGGAGGCTCCCGCCGGAAATGAGGGACCCCGGGAGTGTCAGACCCCACCCAAGAGTGGCCACCTTTTCCCCAGTGGAGGGGAGAGGGCGATTGCAGAGAAGACAAAGGGTGCTCACGGCCACATCCCGTGGAAATGACGAAGAGGGATGGACGAGGGATTTGTCTCCCCACCCACAGCCTTTTGACGAAAAGCCCCCCTCTTTTAGTTTAGAAGCTCTATCCTTTGGGGTTCAAGTCTACAGCAGTGCTCTTAACAGAAAGCAAAGTCCATGCAGCATAAATATTTTAAAACAAAAAGACCTTAGGGTTTTCTTAGACCGACCACGTGAAACAGACCAGTAGCGCCTACCCTCATTCCCCAGCCCTCCCTTCCCCCAGGCCCGACTCTGGAAGAATTTGTTCCTAGCACACTTCTCTACACCCCTGAGCGCCTTTTTTTATGTAAACGGACTTAGCGACGTTGCTAAGTCTCTGTTTCTGCTAAGAATGTTTTTATGTTCCAAGTCTGTGCTGTCCCTCCAAGTCGCGAGCCCTGTCGAGACCGCCCAGCACCTGAAATGTGGCTCACCCACTTTGGGGTGCCCCGTGAGTGTGTGCGCACCGCACTTCAGAGAAAAGATGTAAAATACCTGACTAATGATTTTCATGTGGATTGCACATTGAAATGATAATATTTTGGACAGATCGGGTTTACTAAAATAAAAAAAAAAATAAACCAAGCGTACAGGAGTCACCTTCATGTAACATATTTGAAAGCATGAAGTGAGAAAAACTTTACTTTTATTGTTTAATGTTTTAAATATTCAAACTTTTTCCTCTAGTGTGTGAGCGCATCAGGTTTTGATCATTATAACCTCGATAAATGAGTCTATTTCATTGCCATCAAAAGAAAAAACCTCATTACACTACAGAATCAAAAAAGACTGTGACTAATTATTCATATAAGCTGAGTTTTCAAGGCAATTAGGAGAGCAATTCACTTTTATTTTTACCATATCTACAAAATTTCTCCTCTGACTTGGCTATTCTAGCTCTATGCTTCCAAATATGAAGAAATGTGAAATAACCTGATTTCCAAACGGAAAATGATAGAAGAGCCGCCTGCAAAACCCAAATCTACTTAAAATCAAGTGAGTTATTCTGAGGTATATCTTATTTTATTCTTTCTCTCCTTCCCCTGCCCCATCATTTGAGAATAGAGTGAACTCACTGGACTAGTTTGCTTCCGGGCCATTCGTTGAGCTGAGGGAGGCTAAGTCGGGAAGCACACGGTGCTGGCATCCGAGCCCCCTTGTCTGTACTGTCTTCCTGCCACTTGAGGAGGACCCTGCTGAAGCGAAGAGCTTGTTGCCTTCTCCCGAGACATCCTCCCACTTTGGAGGTTTCCTCCCCCCAACCCAGAGTCACCTGTGCCCAGTCTCGTTTCCTCCTCATTTTAGCAGGCAATTCAAATAAGTTTGTTCTGAGAAGTTAATGGCTTTTTCCCACTGAAGGGTAGTAATTCCTGACTTTAGATGAGATTTTAGAGTTTGCAGAATACCTCTTTATGCGTCATTTGCCATGCGTAGTCAACTAGCAAGCAGATATTTCTTTCCTTCTATTCCGGAGGAAGAAATTGAGAAGTTAAATGACTTCACCAAGGTTAGGTAAGTGATTCGAGAGAATCCAGGCCTTTTTATTCTAGATGTTTCTCTGATACTATAATTGCCTTGACCAAAAATTACATATTTTCAGCCCGAGAAGAGACCATGTGATTCCCGGCACTATCTGAGGCCAGTGTGTGTGTGTGTGTGTGTGTGTGTGTGTGTTCGCGCGCGCGCGCGCGTGCGGGGTGGGGGTTATGCTATTGAAAAATCCTCTCGTTACAATTCTCAAACCATATCACGTTGTTCAAGTCCTTCGCTGTGCTGCTCGTTCTTATTTATCAGTGTGCACGGCGGTTATCTGTGATGTTGAAACAAAGCAGGTGCTAGCACCCATCTCAGACTAAATAAATTAAAATTTCAGTAGATGGGGAAACACCGGTCATTTAAAAAAGTCCACTGTTGATTTTTCATGCCGATCTGGGTTAAAAAGCATTTGCACAGGTCCTGACCGGTAATTGAATCTGCCTCAGCTTGTGGCACAGGGCCTAACCTCGGTCTAGTTCACGGTGGAGCCAGACGCCCTGTCGGCCTTTCCTGGGCACGACACAGTCAGTGAGTGGGACAGATGGCTGGTGGTCAGTTCGGGCACGCGACACTGGACTCACCTGACACCGAGGCTGCTGCCCAGCCTCCCACTGGTACAAGGCGGGCAGTGGGCTTTACTGCACCGACTTGTAGGACAGTAGAATAGCTCGAATGGAAAGCATTTGGAAGTCACATACTTCTATAGTTTTAGAGCACTGAGCTAAGTTAGAAGACTAAGGCTTCGTTAGGTAGGGTCGGGTGCTCGAAATTGCAGTTGGACGAGGCTGAGAATTACTGTAATATTGTACGTGTATTTCCTTTGTTTCCCCCAATAAAAGCATGACTTTGTTTACCTCTCTTCTTTAACACTCCCCTTTAAACGAATGCATGCTATTTATCTCAGAGAACAAGTGTATCGGTTATCTGATGCTGTGTAACAAATTTTGAAAAAAGTTATTGGCTTAAAACAGCAATTTTATTTGCTTATGATTCTGTGAGGCATCGATTTGGGAAGTTCTGGAGCTCAGCTGAGCAGCTCTTCTGATAGGCTTCCCTGGGTCATTCGCTTGGCTGTCCTGTTCTGGTGGCACAGCTGGGACTGGCTTGCCTAACAAGTGAGGTGGGCAGCAAGCTGTCACGCTGGGCGCTCCGCTCCAGTCTCCATGGTCTGGCCAGTGGGTCAGTTCAGGTTTATTCAGAACTGTGGTCTCGAGCTGGAGTCAAAAGGGCGCAAGCCCCAGGGTGCAAGTCCTTTCTAAGTCTTTGCTCGTCTCATGCTTGCTAATGTCCCATTGCCTAACACAAATCAGATAGCCAAGTCCAGACTCACAGGGTGGAGAAAGAACTTCACCTCTTGATGGCAGGAGAGGCAAAGTCACACTGCAAGGGTGTGTGCGTATGGGAATGGGTGGGATTATTCAGGTCACGTTTGTAAACGACCTACCCCAGAGAGTAAAAATTGACATGTGTTTATTTAAAACACAGAGAAGTTCAATGACAAATATCCTAAGAATTAAAAAAAAAAAAAAAAAAGCGCAAAGAGTGGTGTTTATTCTAAGTCAAGAAAATACAAATTTAAGTAAACATTTTTCAAATATCGTATGTTGCTATATCCAGATCTCGTTTTTTTTCCAAAATGGTTTTATCCACGGGAAACTATTATATTAAACATCATTTAAATATTTAAGCCCTAAGGCACAACAGGTCATGAATTGTATTAATTTTCACAACACGAAAGTTTGCATAAATGCCCAAATGTAATTTCCATCTTAGAATATTTTATCATAATCATGAAACATAATATTAAAATGGGAGTGGATTGCTCGAGCAAGCTAGAAGCATGTCACCGGTTCATTGCCCTCCCTGACTGCGGAATGAGCAGAATTTACTCTTGAAACCTCCACTCAAGTAACGAGGCACAGTTTTCAGCTGTTGCTCTGAATTTAATCTGATGTTTTCATTCTTCTCTGCCTGTAAGACATTCATGGCCTGGAGT
>NW_011889071.1:530734-548058 GCF_000151845.1 Pteropus vampyrus | reverse complement strand
CCTCCATGCCAGCTGATCCCATGAGGAAGACTTGGGTGTTTTAACTGGACTTAGAAGCTTTCCCCAGCAATGGCGCAGACTGGACAAGTGTTGGCAAAGAAAGGGACAGTTACGGGTGGACAGTTTGTAGCTGTTTTGTGTCAGGTCCGGACTAGCTGTCGCTGTCGAGTAGTCGGGATGTTTTGTCCTTGACCAGGACTGCGGGTCCCTGGCAGGCATCTGGGTCTGTCCCCAGGAAGAGCGGTGGTTTTGTGCCAGTTTTCTTAGGAGACCGCCAGCGCATGCGCGCTACTTAGGCTGGGCAGGAACGGAAAGGTGAACTTCCTGCGTCTTCTGGCTTTTTTCTGTTCGGGGCATAGGCACGAGTTTTCTATTTCCCTCTAATCACAGGGCATCAAGTGGGAACCGGTAGTTTACAAATGACGAATGAACCTTACGGAGCCCTTTCTTCGCCTTGGACAATATCTCAAGTCAGAGTTTCATGATAATGTATCCCATCCCAGAGAAGCTTGTACATTGCGATTTGGTCAAGTCGCCATGGCAAAATCTACCACATGAATCAAATGGAAAGACCCAAGATACAACTTAGTAACATTTTTTAATAAAGAAACTGTGCCTGAGTAAAAATAATTCAAACAAGATGACGGCCAGTGTATGGGCTCTGACTGACCTATAAAACCTCTTGGCTTATGAATAGACACTCAGGGAGGGGAGCGTAGCTTCGTTATTACTTTTTAAATTGTAGGCTATTAGAATGAAATACGGGCCGAGGTTTCACTGTATCTTTAAGAGGATTTTAAGGTGACCAACCAAAATGGACACTGCGTTGCTAATGACACACTAAAGAAGTACTTGCGTGGAGGCTCTGGATGGCAGGGGTGCAGGAGAGAGAAAAATGCTCATTGTGGGTTAGGAGAATAAGGCCAACTGCAAGAAGTAAAAATTTTGGAAACTGACTTAAATATTCATTTGACTCTGTAAAAAGAACTATATTAATTTTGATTTCCTCAGACAGGAGATAGGGAGAAAGCACTGTTTAAATAAGTAATCATAGTAATAGTAATAATAGTAGTAATAATAAAGTAACGGCATAAATGCAGGTTATGGATAACAGGTGTCTTTTTAAAAATAAATCCAATTATATTAGCAGTATCACCTTGTAGGAATCTTTAGAGAAACTGTTTTAATAAACAGATAAAAATGAATTAAATTTAATGGGTGATTTTTATATAAATGGTACTTTTAGAAACTCTGATGTTACAATTTTGGCTATGCTTTGAATGTGCATGGTTAGTAAATGCTTAACAGGTGCATAATTTTGAGAGTAATTAAAATATTTACTAATGGTTTTTATTTAGGATTCTTTTCAGTCATCAAGTCTACAGTCAGTATTTCCTGTGCATCTGCTTTGTGCTAGGGACTTTAGAGGTATACGATAAATCTAATACCTTTCAGCTGAGCCAGAGCGTATATTGAGGTACAGGTGACATGCGACAGATTTATATTTAAAGTGTTTAATTTGATAGGTTTTTACATACATGTATATCTGTGAATCCATTACCACAATCAAGATTATGAATATGTCCATCACCCTCAAAAGTTTTCTAGTACCTTTCTGTAATCCTTCTTTCTGGCCAATTCCTCCTGTCCCCAGGCAGCCACTGATCTGATCTGATTATCCCCACTGTAGACTAGCACGCATTTTCTAGAATTATACATAAATAGGATCATACAACATGCGCGATATTTTGTCTGGCTTCTTTTACTCAGTGTGACTTTTGGTGTGCATTCAAGTTGTCGGGTATCGGTAGCACGTTCTTCATTGCTGAGTAGTATTCCATCGTATGGACATACCGCAGTCTGTTTACCCATTCTGCTGATGCACATGAGTTGTTTTTACTTTTGAGAAAGTGTGACTAAGGCTACTATGAACGTTTTTGTATAATGTTTGCAAGGATGTATGTTGTAGACACTTTTGAGTGAGTGTCTAATGGTGGAGTAGCTAGGTCGTGTAGTAGGAATATACATGATATTTTAAGAAACTTCCAAATGGTTTTCCAAAGAGATTGTACCATTGACGTTCCCACCAGCAGTGTATGTGTATGAGACTTCCATTTGTTCCACATACTTTCCAGCACTTGGTATACTCAGTCTTTTATTTTTATAGCATGAGCTTGAGTTTATCAGTCTGGCCCACTGATTAAATAGTATTATTTGAGTCATAAACTATAAAGTCAAGGAACCACTAAGAGATGAGGAGATTAAAACATTCATCAAATATATCAAAGAAGAGTTGAACATTTTGTAACAGGGAGGGTTTTATCCTGTTAGATATACTTTGTCTAAAATCATAATGACAACAGTAATCTCTAATAAAATTTTTAATGATCTGTTGCAATCTGAACTGACTAAAATAAATAGAAATTCCTTATAAACTCATGCCGAACATTTAATTAAATGGACCAAACATAAATGATATCCTTTTTAATTCAGTCCCCATGCAAAAATTTCAGAAAAGACTTTTTATTCTTTGTTAATTGAAAAAATAAACAGATCTCCAGGAGAACAAAGGAATTTGGCTGTTCTAGTAGATACTGTTATGGATCGAATTGTTTCCCCCCAAAGCCTTCACCCCCAGTACCCCGGAATGTAGCCTTATCTGGAAATAGGGTTGATGCAGATGGAATTAGCTGAGAAGAGGTCATGCTGGAGCAGAGCGGGCCCCTAATCCCAGGCGATAGGTGTCTTTGCGGATGGGGGGTTCCAATATAGACACACACACACACACACACACACACACACACACACACACATGCACGCACGCACAACACTGTGTGAAGACTGGAGTTATGTCACCGCAAGCTAAGGAGCCAGCCGAATAGGGGGGAACCTGGCACAGGTGCCTCCCTGGCGTGTGTTTAGGAAATGTCAGACTGTCTTCTAACGCGACAGCACCGTGTTGCTTCCCCATCAGCGCTGTATGCGAGTTGCAGCTGTTCTGAAGTCTCACCCGGAAAATCTACTGCATAAATCAAATGGGAAGACCTGAGATATAACTTACTAAACTTATTTTTTAATAAAGACGCGACGCTTGAGTAAAAAGAATAGCACTTGATACTGGGATCTCATTGCGGTAAATCTGCGTTTTTCCTGGCGGTGAAGAGCGTTGAGCACTTTCATTTGCTTGTCTGTCGTGTTATGTCTTCTTTGGGAAAGTGTCTGTTTACACTTTTTATTGATATAATTCTTAGTATATTCATTATCTGTTGATGGACATTTTTGTGAAATAACTAGGCCACCTGGTCAACTCTGGTCTAACTCAGTAATTCTTATAAGGGTCCTTGGATAATAACAGTGAAGAAATGAAGAAACATATAAACTAAGATGAAGGAACTCTTATGACATACTAAAAAAATAAAACGCATTAAAATAGACGCCACAATGACCTTTTTCCTCCCTTTCCCAGTTGACATCCAAAACTAAGGCTCTATCTTTATGTTTGAAAGCTTCAAAACATCTCCATTTTACTAAAGATAGCAATGAGCCTGGGAAAACCTTATAGTAAAAGTCAGTCGGCTCCTTTAGAAATGGTCAGACAGATGCTCCAGCCTCGTTTATTTTCACGGCTCTTTGGCTAGTTTCTGGTGTCGGCTCTGGGCCACAGTAAAACACCGTGCCTGTGTACGTGGACGCTGTCAGAAGTCATTGTCTATGAAGTGTTTCTGACATATCCCAGACTACCTGTGAATAGTGAAACCTGAGCCCTTAAATTATTCCCACATCCAGGACTGAATTTGCAGGTTTACTTGATGCTGTTTTTAATACCAGGTGGAATATACTTCTCGGTTATAAAAATCACACTGATTAGCCTGTGTATTGCCTAGCATTCCCTTTCAATTTTGTTTATTGACAGGGGATTTATGTTCCCTAAGATTGACAAGTTGCCTGTTCTAGTTACTGAGTGAAATAATTAAAACCTAACTTTACGTGTCATCACTTTTATTTATTTATTTAATTTAGTTTTTTTTTTTTTTTTAGGTGAGGTGACCTCACAGATTACAAAGACCTTGCCAGCTTATAAGCCCTTATTTAAAAAAAATTTTTTTTATACCTACAGCACCTGGTCTTCCTAGGTGGTCTCCCATCCAAGTACTCACCAGGCCCGACCCTGCTTAGCTTCCGAGATAAGACGGGATCGAGCGTGTTCAGGGTGGCTTGGCTGTAGACTGTGTCGTCACTTTTGAACTGCTGTCGGGGTGTGCGTTGCCCAGGATACTGGGCACTCTGCCACAGGAAGCATTTCTTGCATCCATACAGTCACCTGCCATTTCAGATACTAACATTGCCATAGTGATATCGGCGCAGATTGTTTATGTTCCCGAAAGGAACTTGAGACGTGCTTTAACCAACAGCTGCCTCAATGGGATGTGACACCTTTCCTTTCAGTTAGATCGGAGGTTTAGTTCCTGTCTTTGGAATTATATCTATTCATATCAGTTGAGCTCAGACCACAGTGCCCAAGCGACAACATAACACGAATTCCTCTCTGAGAAACTCAAGGATGACTGGCCCCATGCTCACTCGTCGTCGTCAACATGATCATGATCATAGCAAACGCTTGGGTGGGTGTTTACTGTGGATGAGATTTTTTACAAAGCAATTCACGTACGTGATGCTATTTAATCATCCCAAGCACATTATAAAGTAGGTGAATCTGTGGACCAGATGCTAAATAATTAGCTTCCGATTTCACCAGGAGCCAATTTCTCTCCTTTGAACTGTGAGGGATCGCTGGGCCTCAGTTTCTTGATCTTGAAAATGGGGACAGTAATATGTCAGCCCTGCAGGATTATTATCAGCATTAAATGAGTTGTTACCTATAAAGTGCTTAGAAGAACTGTGGGTACTCTCTAATTGTTAGTTGTTGTAAGACTGCTGAACGCAAAGTATGGGCAGTTATGTGGCTAACCTTGAACTTGGCATAACACGAGTATTCTGTGTGTGATTAAACTTGACAGTTGGTGGAAGCCGTGACACACTGTCCTCTGTCCTCCTCTTGGCATTGCTGTATTGTCACTCGGTAGCCCTTGGAATTGCAGCAGCTGAAAAAGAGAGTTAGAGCCTGTGCTCCAAGGTGAGCTGACAAAAAGATTTATCGTCTGCCTCTCGGAATTCAAAGAACATCTCTATTTGGATCAGTGTAATAATTTTCTGCAGTACTGAAGCCACTCTGTATTAGTCAGTAGAAGCCAGATTATTCTTCAGTAACAAATTAAGCCTAAAATTGCTATGGTTTAGCCCAGCCAAGATTTATTCCTATTGGATTATTGCCAGTCACCGAGGCGGAGGAGAGCACATGAGCTTTTCACTGCCTCAGCCCAGAAGTGGCGCGTGTTGCTTTTGTTCCCGTTGGGGTCTCCGGAACCAGAGCATGTTTGAACCTAACTGTAAGAGCAGACAATGGAATATTTAGGATCGCCTTTTCTGCTACATACTCCAAATGGCCCTGAATACATACTGACCATGGGTCTCAGCGATTGTTGTCAGTGATCTTGCAGTTGTTGGTGAGCAAGGGGCGAAGGTGGCATCACCCCCGGGTGGACTTCACGCTTCACGGGATCGGCTGAAACACCCATTCTCTGATTGGATCACGGTGGGCATGGGATGTATATGGCGAAGGAGCAAATCTTGTCCCCCAAAAGTAGGAGTCTTTGTGTGTTGCTGAGACATTTCCCCATTATCCCTTTGGACTTAGCTAAGAACTAAGGGATTTCCCCCTTATTACAAAGTGTAATTTAAAAATTCTGGATAAATGTGATGTTTCAGGATAACAGCCAGTGTCAGGTCTATGTGTGCATGTGCGTGTGTGCGCGTGTGTATGTGTTCATCTAAGCATTTCAAAACAGATGCTGGGGATTCCCGGTAGGTTTAATATTATATTTGTTTTCAGAAAGGATATCGGAGTTCAGAGGCATTCAGAAATTTGTCCAAAATCCACAGCTAGGAAACGTCACAGCTGGAGTTGGAGGCCAAGTCTGCTTGATGCTAACATGGGTTCTCCGCTCGACCCCCTCTCATCCCCACCCACACTTGACACTTCTCCTCTCTGGGTTTTTCTTTCCAGTTTGTCATTGTCGTTGTTGTAATATATCTTACGCTAGAATGGTTTATTTCCCATCCCTCGTCCTCGATACCTAGTACTCGACTTTATTTAACTTAGAAGCTCAATAGAGCTGGGTTAAAATATGAAAAAAGAAAAATCTAATCTAGAATTGAGCCTTAAAATCGAACTGACGTATCTATGTTACCAGTCTCAGGAAATTCCAAGGTGTGAGATGCTGTGACGAAGGATGCTGTATAAATGGTGTCTGCTCCACTGCGTAGGCCTAGCTTCATGCCACGTCAAGGTGAGCCGCTAGATTCCAAAACCAGTCTCTCCTGAACAGCTGCCCGTCCACGGCATCGCCCGTCCGCAGCCGAGCTGATCCAGAGAGGGCATGGGATGACAGGGTAGCCAGTCAGTAGCCTGGCCAAAACCCCATAAGGTGTCCTGGAGTGCATCTTTGGCCAGTGGAAGCTTGATAGTTATGCAAAAAGACGGTGCCGATTTGGTGGCCGTTTCATAATAGTGGCTGATGTCTGAAAAGAGGACAGCAAGAAAATCAGGCGAGAGCTCTGAGTAGAAACTGTGAAGGCAACAGATAGATGAGAAGGTGCAAATCCAAACCGCAGTGAGAGACCGCCTGTTGGAATGGCTGTCATCAACAGCACAAGTGATAACCGTGCTGGAGAGGTCGTGGGGAAGAAGGAGCCCTCACACACCGCTGGCGGGAATCTAACCCGGTGTAGCCACTATGGAAGACGGTGTGGAGGATCCTCAAAATGGGTTTCATCTATACGACATAGCGATTTGACATAGGTATAAATACTTTACTGTGCGGTCACCTTGGCAAATCTAGTGACCGTCTGTCGCCGTGCAAAGTTATTACGATATTATGACTGCGTTCCCTGCGCCGGTCCCCGTGGCTTGTTTGTTTATGACTGGAGGTGTGTGCCCCTCATTCTCTTTCATGCTTTTGGCCTTGCCTTTTCCACTCTGACGGCTGTCAGTCCGTACACATCGGTCCGTACGCTTTCGCACATTAAAGGAACTACCCACGGTGTCAATTCTCTGGGCTCACATATGGTGACATCGACTTAATAAAACTCACTTTTTAAATGAAGAATGAGGGATATCAAGTCGACTCGAATCACTGTGTAGGTGAGTAGCTGTTACAGGCTTAAGCAATCAACATTAAACTTAATTAGAGACAATTAGTATGCACAGCGTACTCATCATATTCAATTAGTACTTAATGTATTTGGACTATATTAAGTGAGAGGACAATCTCTTTGTATAATTAGAAAGTGAAGTGGGGAAAAAATTTACCAGAGACTCTCACTAGAAGGATCCTGTTTATTTGCCGAAGTAAAGCTTAAGTAATTCTCGTGGATTTCTAGGTATTTGGTTGATTTGCCCAGTCTCATCCAAGACAGCACTGCCCAGTAGAACTGTTTGCAGGGAGGGAAATATTCTGATGTCCAGGCTGATGGCCAGGAGCCATGGGTGGCTAATGAGCCCTTAAAGAAGGCTAGCACTGAAGAACTAACATTTTAATTAATTTAACTTAATTAATTCAAATAGCCACATGTGGACAGTATATACCAACTTTTTCAAATCTTTGGAGATGCCAAATTACGCTGCTTCTCCAGTGAGAAGAAAGATGATTCTGCTTGGATGATATTTGACACTTGTATAGCATCTTAAAATTCATGACATTTTCAGAATAATCCTGTGATTTCTCTATTTTTTTCATTTTGCATTTGACATAATAATGGCTCTGAAAGATGGATAGCTTGTACAAAGTCACCCAGTTAATAAGTATATTTTTATTTTTGGTTTTATTAATTTATAATTTTATTGCATTTTGATTAGAGAATGTTGCCTGTATTTATTTTAACATTTTGGAATTAATTATGATTTTCATTGCAGCCTAATATAATGATCACTTTTATGATAGTTCTTTGTAAATATAGATTGTGGTTTTTATTTCAGGGAAGAGAGTTTGATCTATGTTTATTTAGTCCTACTTCGTTATGTCATTTAGGTCGCCTCTATTATTGCATAATTTTTTTCTCGATCTGTCAAGGACGAAGAGAGTTGAATAAAATTCTAGTACTTTTGTGTTTTTCTTTTCAATTCCTATCATTTTATTTTGTGGATATTGATGCTATTAGCTTTGGATGCATTGGCAGTTTTGACTTTTCAAAACCTTTACTGTGACCGTCACCTTTCAACCTGACTGTTGACCCTTGAACCCCCACGCGGTCAATACCCATGTCCAACTTTGACCCCTAAAACTTAACTACATTCATGGTGACCTTTTGTCTCATTTAATGTTTTATCACATGAAGTAAAAGCGACCTCATATTAAAGTTATAACCTGTCCTTCTCTTCCTGTCCTGGCAAGCCTGAGAGCATGTTTAAACTTTGGTCATCTTATTCCGATTTCGAACCAGTTTGCCTATGTTTTCACCATTTAGCTTCAGACATCCCTGAGAGCACAAGAGCCAAAGGTGGGACTTTCACGACAGCCATAAGTCAGGAGGAGCGTGGGACTTTCTCCATGCACTCAATCTCCTGTGGGCTTTGAGAATGTTCTAGAATTTTGCTAATTACAGACATCTACACGGCACTCAGCCTTAGGCAGTTAAACACAAACTGAGGCAATTTGATAAAACCCTGATGTTAAAAATTTGTTTACCTTTTCAAGTCTTTTTTTTTTTTGGCTAGAATCTGTACTATACTATACTATAAACATGTGTGAGGAATTCTGGATGGTGCTTTGCCAGTGACTCCATTTTCATGCTGTTTCTTACTTTTTCAAATATTTTCAAAACAAAATCCAAATCACAGAGATTGGTTCTTGAAATAGGTTTCTGAGGGTCAGCAAAAGTAATTATTCTTTGTAGAAGATTCTTGTCATTTCTCTCTACTGCCTGATCCTTGGCCCATATCTTTGATTCTCGAAGTGATAACTTAGGAATGTGGAAGTTTATAATTTAAGTGTCAGATTTTTTTAAATTCCACATATAGGTCACATTCCACTATCGTTATCAATATCACCAGCACATCATTAACACTTTGGGGACAGTTTTCACTGAGACCAGAAGACTACTGTTCCGAACTGGTTTAACTTCATGGTAGGGTCAGGCTGATGAACTCTATTTGACTCGGAATCTGCAAAACATGTAATGACGTCTCCTTTAGGACGTTCGGTGTCATACAAAATGTTTGAATCAATATTAGATTGATCTTTCAAAGTTTCTCTATCTTAAGTTTTTTCAGGGTGCACATAGACCTCCGCTGTCTGGTATGGTGACGCTGACCTTTTCATACTTCCTCCAGGCTCTTTCTGCAGAAAGGCCAGAATAGCCTTTTAATACAGCGTTCTCCATTGTGGGACGAGTGCGTTCCTTATACAGCGTTCCTTATGAATATCGAACAGGACCAGTCCTCACAGACTGCTCGGGAGTTTATGCCACTTGCTGTTCCCCGAACATTCCCAGACTGTGTGTTTAAGGTGACAGTTTAAGGTGTTTAAGGTGGCAGTTTTCTCTCTTTTAAAACGTGTCTATTTTATTTTGCCCTGCCCCTTTTTTTTAGATAGCAATTGGAGATTAATTTAAAGAATTACAATAGTAAACATAACAAGTTAGAACCCAAGGCCCTGGGAATAAACATTGCAGAACCAGGAAAAAAAATTCTTCTGGGAATATTCAAAAGTGGACTATGTGTCAGAAAATTATTTTTTGGAAGATGCCATGTAAATTTCACAAACAGAGATAATGAGATAATAGAAAGAAAATACAAAAATCAAAATAATGATTAACTAGAGATAATCTCTTATAATAAAGGACACATATTTTAAAAAGGAGGACTGATTTAGAAGATATGAAACCATAAGCATATAGAGAGTGAACCTTAATATATAAAATCTTAATAATATCATTTAGGAGATTGAGAGAGCCCAGGAAGAAAAGTAGGTGGTTTCAAAAGACTCTTACTGTTTTGCAAATATATGGAACGATCTCACTGAAGGGCATGAAGAGTGCTAACCTAAGCAACCTTGGAAATGACTGAATTTCTTTAAAGACTGACGGCACAAGAAACTGCAAATGTGCAGTCTACTCTGCTTAATAAAGTTTATTACCCACAGGGTATAAGTTAACAATTCTGATATTACTGTGTATGAACACAGGAATGAAACAATTAAGCTGCTGGGTGGCAGGTGATAGAAGCCAGGTTCGTCATTGTTGTAGGTGGGAATTTACAGATAAACAAGGAGAGAAGGAGAAATAATCCACATGGTAATGGGTTATAATTGTAGATCTCATCGTGAACTCATGTTTAGCTTGATAGAGATATAGAAGTTTACAAGAAGAGCTATTTATAGGTGTGGGTATGTACAGTGGTTAGTGTACCCACATCTGTTTCTTTATGCTGTCTGCTTAGGGGGCCTAGAAGAATGGGCAGCCCAGTAGCAATGACGTCACCTGACACTTGGATGTAGGTTTCTAATAACGTTTTTTTAATAAATAGAACTAGAGCACACTGGAGAAATATCTGATTATAAGACAAGGGTGGGAGATATACAAGATGATCTTGGAGCTCCTTGTAGAGCCAACAAGCCAAATGCCTAAATAAATAAATAAAAGAATATGTCACAGGCAGCGACTTGAGAAAATTGCCAATGGTCAAAGCTAGAACAATTTGAGCAAAAAATAATGTTCTGTTGAATTGTAACTCAAAGTATAAAACAACTATTCACGTGTCCATACTAATGTAAATAAATGATTGAGTAGATTAATAAATGGGAGAAAACAAAGTCTCCCATGAAGAAGAATTCTAAATAATCTATCTAGATAGTTGGCCCTAAAAGAGACAGCATAACTCACCACTGGAGAGAGAAGATTGCTATATTATACTCAGCATTTTCAGGCGCCCTGTCACTGGAAAAATTTTCAGAATATGTAGCCTATTTTTCTGAGGTCTGTAAATCCCACTGTCATATAGTTTTCAGTACTGTGCATGAGCAATTGGTTCCTGTGCTGATTTTTTTTCTTTACACATAGACTCTTCTCTCTCTATGGCTTATATATTTTTATTGTATGAGTTCATACATTTCACTAAGATACAAGTGGATTTTTTTTTTTAAGTTAGTACATCTGACAAACAAACTTTTTGACGGAAAATCTAACTTTGTCACGGTGGGGGTTTCACTCTCTTATTTATTTTTCTTCTATTTAGTATTTCTTCTCTAATCAATCACTTCCTTCAAGAACTGCCCTTTTAATATCGGTTTTAATATCGGCAGCAGATCTCATTGTTATCTCTTGTCTTTTTGATAATAGGCATTCGAACAAGTACTACATTAAACTAAAAAGCTCTACACAGCAAAAGAAACAACTGGCAAAATGAAAAGACAGCTTATGAAATGGGATAAAATATTTGCAATATTTGAATAGACATTTTTCCAAAGAGTACCTACAAATGGCTAACAGGTACATGAAAAGATGCTCAGCATCTCTAATCATCAGAGAAATGCACATCAAAACCACAGTGAGACCTGTTAGGATGGCTAGAACTTTTTATTAATTTTTTTTTAATGCTCATCTAAACAAATAGCAACAATGTCTTAAGGAGTATGGGTCTGTTATTACTTATTGTACAATCAGCATTGTTTCCAAACGAAAGGATATCAGAACATAAAAAGGTAGAATTAACTGAAGATGCTCACAACTCCTACAAATCACACATTTTTATTTTCATGTGTTCCCTTCCGGACTTGTCCCCATTCATGCACATACTGAGCACAGCAGCATTTTCTATTTGTATTATTCTATTATCACGATGGTACATCACAAAACCCAGCATATTTTCTGTGGTGCTCCGTAGCCTTTAAAATGGTTATTTTCAACAACTAGATGAAATCCTGGCTTTTTAAAACGATTTCCTAATTATTCATCATTTAGATCATTCTCATTTTTTTTGTGAGTCTAAAAATTTTATGAAATAAAAACCTTCGTACTCATCATAGCTTTTTTATGCTTTAATGCAGTTTCTTAGGAAAAATTCCCGGCAGAGAAATCAGTGAGTCATCAGATCTGAGCATTTTTGTGCCTCTTGACAGGCATTGCCAAATGGCTCGCCAGCACCACTGCCTGATTTCTGTTGTCCTTGGTGATGCACGGGTTTGACCTTGAAGGCAGCGGTGTTAATACCCCCTCTTCTTTGTCTACCTCTCGTTTCCTTCTGTAATTGTGTGTGATAGATTTTAAACCATGTTTGTCTTTGAAAAGCTCATGTATGTCAACAACTTTTGAAGAAAATACAAACAATCAAAAGCAATGTAGCATGGAAGTTATCTTTCAAAACAGTAAGCTACATTTACATAACAGAGTCTACATAATTCTCCTTGATGTTGAATCCATTCTCAAATTGTTTCCTCCAGTAAAAAAATCACTGGAACTTATATTTTTTCCCTCCTGGGTATGGAGTTGTGCACTTATCTTTGATTATTATTATTTGCAATTATTTACCTAATATACACTTTATTTATTGTTTGACAGAGGTAGATAGAATTGGCTAAACTCTTTCTTTATTGAATTCGTATTAAGAATACTAGTTTCCTATTTAAAATTCAAATAATGCTGACTCGTATAACGAAAGGTTGACCTTGGATATATGAGATTCCAGGAAGCTGTATAATTAACTCCCAAATGCTCTAAGTAAAAATTAAATTACTGATTGTTTGAATAAAAGAATTCAGATTCAAATCACTGACTAATCTCAAAATTTCCAAGGGCTGGGAGGTCCTAATGAAAGAATACATTTCACTCGAGAGCAGTCCTATGTGGACTTCTGTGTGGAAACTTGACTTCATTTTCTTGACTTGTGACTTTGGCAGGGAATTGTGAGAGAGGAAGGGGACATCTCTTTAAGCACCCATATCAACTCAAATAAAACTGGGAGCCATCGGTGTCATAGCTGGGTAATCCAAACATCTCAGTTGCTGTGGTCATTTATTGCGGTGTTACAAATCACCCAAAACCTAGTGGCCAAAACCAACTATGAATTCTGTGGGAGAGGGCACAGTGAGCCCAGCTCGTCTCTGTCATGTGACGTCTGGGGTCAGCCGGAAGACTTAATGCTGGAATCCGGTATCATCCGAAGGCTCATTGGCTCACTCGTTTGGTGGTGGATTCTGGTTCTCGGCTGGCTCAGTCCCCAGAGCTAACATCCCAGGAAGAGGAAGCCATGTGATGTGTATCCTTGTAAAGACCTAGCCTTGAAGTTACAACGTCACTTCCACTGTCCTCTGTTGGTCAGAGTGGGCACAAACCCCCACCCAGATCCGAGGGGATGGGGGACATAGATGACAGCTCTCGGTGGGAGGAGTGCCGACGTCACTTTGGGAAAAAACCGAGATGGATGGGGGAGATATTGTTGCAGTCATTTAGGAAAACACAATCTGCCACACAAGTGACATGAAAAATAGATTTGACATATGCTATTTTTTTCTGAGCCTTGTGAAAACTCAGTTTGGAGAAGGTTTTGCATCCAGGAATAGCAGAGCAGTCCCTATTGGGCCAATCGTCCTACAGATAATAGTTATAAACTCACATGTGTAAAAATAACTATTTGAAGAAGAGAATGACATGGGTCGACCCTCTGAGTGTAAACTCCTGTCGATGTCATGCCGGATGGCTGAAACTCTGAGAGAAGCACGTGGTCTTAACTGGTCGAAAAGCGAGAGGAGAGAGTCTGGGTAGACCGCAGCAGACAGGCAGTAAAGGGGATGCCAGTCTCAGAAAGAGGGGGGCCAGGAGCTTAAGACTGACATTTGCATGTGAACTCTTTTCAAGTTTCTGGCTCACCTCCAAACTCTATGTATGGGTAGACATCAAGTAACCCAGCTAAGGGTGAACAACTTAATATGAATTTCAGCTTCTACCCATAAAAGGGAAGATAGATGTGGGGGTTTTAGTTCAGCTAAGCTGTCTTCTGAATCAGACCGACCGACCATTATCCTTTTGTGGAAAATAACAGAACTCAGAGACTCTGTATATCTCGTTTCATCCTTTTTGAAATGCAGACACATACCACTGGATTTGGGTCAATCTTTCTAGCTCTATAGGTAAAAATTACTTTATAATGTTACTAATTCTTAGCCCTACTAGAGGACATACTCTTTTTTCAATTTCAATTTAATTTTTTTTCAATTACTGTTGGCATTTAATATTATATTAGTTTCGGGTATGCGGCATAGTGGCTAGACATTTATATAACTTACGAAGCGATCCCCCCGATAAGTCTAGTATCCACTTGGCACCGTACGTCATTATGACAACAGTATTGACCACTGTACTAAATGACATGCTTTTATCCCAGGGGCCTAATTTCAGCCAAATTTGTTCAGAAGGCCCCAGCTGTACAGGAACACAAATATATTTTCTCTACATGTCATAGTTGTATGATTCTAATTATGTGAATTCCTGAAAGAAGCAAAGTGAATCTCTTTTCATGAGAAATTTCATGGCTGAAAAATCAAACGAATCGATCATGGTGTCCCTAGGTATGAAATCGGTGGGGGAACATTGCTTGAATTATGACAGAAAACCCTCTCGGACAGGTAATTAAATGCTCGGCGAGGGTCATGGGCTCTCTAAGACCCAGACCTGTTCACAGAGAAGGGAAGAGAAGCTTCTCTTGAGGAAGAACCCGAAGCGTTGCTATAGGTATAAACTCTCCATCTACCTTCGACACCGAATACGTTTGCGAGAGTGACTGTGCTCGAGACAAGTGCTCAGACCTCTGGGAATTAGTGAACAAGGGTTCTGAATTGTCGCCAGTTTCTGGCGACTCAAAACCCCGACGTGTCCGTGGCCAGAGGATAAATGGAGTCAGCCCAGATGGGACTCGCGGCGTACCCCGTCAGTTCCTAGCCCCACCATGGTGTCACTTCAGTGGTTTCTGGATGCATGACTGGGTTATAAATACTCAGCCCCTGGAAGTGTCCCCACACTGGCCTTTGACCCATGAGGAAGGACCGTTGCTGTGCCCCTTACAGTTTTGTATTCCTTTGCTTTTCCCAAAGCTTCTCCCCTCCCCCATAAGTTAGCTCATTTTTTATTGTCACGACCTTTTCCTGTGATATGAATGATAGGAATTGCGATTTCGGTTTCACAGATGAAGAACCTTATCATGACTGTTAACAGATTTTTTTAAAGGAGAAATGAACTCCAGTTGGTTGCAGTGGATGCAGCCTCTTAAACGCACGTGGCCATTTGTTTGCCTTCTCTTAAATCAGAATTCTCCTGATTATGGCGACATCATGGCCACAGAAGATTTATGTTTTGTTCTCCGACAGGTTTATTCTGCCCTCTGCTCCCCGTTTCAAGCCATGGAATAATAAAAAAAATTTCAGTGCCATAAAGCCTCAGTGTACTTCATCTTACTTTACAATGTAATAATGTAAATTGAAGAAAACCCTACAGACCATATTGAAATTGCTCCATATCCCTTTTTAAGCGTAAAATTTTCTAGGAAGCGGAATAAAAATCCCCACAGCAGAGCGTGTACAAATATTTGATGTAAACAGAGCATGTCAATAAAATTGTGATTTTGGCATCCAGTATGTTTTGACACGCACGCCTGGGTAGAGGCCTTGAGGGTTTTGGAGCAGTGCTAGTCTTGTAAACTATAAATGCTCACTTCGTGGCGGGCCAGTGATGGAGCCGCCATCATTCACAGTTCTCACTTTGCGAGGCATGTTCTGAACTCGACTTAATTTTCTCTCTCTCTCTTTTTTGGATATAGATCCTATTAACCGTGCGCCTAGCTCATATATTTTTAGATGACTTTGAGTGATGGACTTTGACATTATGGATCACGGTCTTTTTAATCAGAGGGGAGGCCTCGCTCCGCACTGCATTCTTGCGTTTGCTCAGAGCAGCGAGTCTGCTGCAGTGGCCTGTGCAGCTCACAGCTTTGAGAAGCTTTGGCGAGTTCTCTGGGAAGAGCGTACAGCTAAGCTCCATGGCCCCCAGCCGAGCTGCCCTACTGTGCTACAGACGCCACGTGACCCCATTTCGACACGAATTGAACTGCTTTTGGCTTTCTCCACGTTTTATGAGAACAGGGCCTTATGATTCTCAGAAGTAAAAACGGTGCTGTCACATGTCATCAGATGCTGGAATTGAGTTTTACTCTCAAGTCGGAATATCTTTTAACTGCATTTAAGCTTGGTCTGTTTCTCACCTTGAGCAGGGTCTCTGGAGGTTCCGTTCATTTTCCCTGCTCATCGCTGGCCCGATTTGAGGTGACAGGCACCTGTGTAAACACCCACCGCTCCGTTATCGCTGCTCGTCACTGGAGTGTGGCCATGTGGACTGGTGGTTCTTCACAACTACACAGTTTTGACAATGAAGCTGAAACTTCACGCTAGAAACAATTTTCTCCTGAAGAATCTGTGACATGTTCGTATTGCACGTCGGAACTGTCAGACCTGGAGCTCACAGTTATCCTATAGCTTGTCACGGGCCAGTAAATCGCCCAGTTCACTGTGTCCATAACCCTGGACCACAAACCCTACTCTGCTTTCTGTCTAGTGCAGTTACGGTTTGTCCAGGAAGCAGTCTGAGATTTTCCCAGGGATCTTAGGTGCATTTTTAAAATATTTAAGTAATGTATGGCGACAACATTCTGTGGTAGTAATTTCAGGAGATTAATCAGTTTGCGGAAGTAGCATCTAATCTATTTAAGAGGCTCTTAATTTATGAAAATCTTTTATCTTCAACTATGTGTGAAATACCTTCCAGGAAGAGGAAGATATGAATGATCTCTGTTTGCAGAGTCTGGCCGTAAATACGTGTTAAATAATAACTCAAGGAAGATTATTAGTATAAGAATCATCAAAGTAAATAAATCAGGAGAGTGAGTGATTATTTCAAGCTGGGAATCAAAATGGCTTCATGAAGGAGAGAAAGCGTTATTTATACAATGCTCATGGCGTGATGCTGGCCGGCATGAGCCCCATTTTAGGCTCAGAAAAGTTAAGAACTTGCCTAGTGTCATAAAATAAGGACAGATTTTTAGAAGGAGGTCTCCTCTGATTTCAAAACCTCTTTCTCTTTTCCATTAACCATTATCAAGTTCTCAAAGTAGAGATGGCAAACTAATCTACGAAGTTATTACTACATCTCCTTTACGGATGAGAAAA
>NW_011889071.1:525345-528359 GCF_000151845.1 Pteropus vampyrus | reverse complement strand
CATGAACACGGGGGTGCAAACATTTCTTTGAGATCCCGATTCCAGTTCTTTGGGGTACACAGCTAGCAGTGGAGTTTCTGGATCATGAGGTAATTCTGTTACTAATTTTCCGAGGGACTTTCATCCTGTTCCTCATAGCGGTCGCGGTGTATGGCGGATGCTCGTGAACGCAGGTTGTGGCGGGCAGGGCGCAGTGCGCCTGCGCGAACCTGTCTTTCAGGCAACACGCGTCAGCTCACAGCGACAGTGGCGTTTGTTTACACTGCCTTTCTCTCTCCGCCCCCAGAAGTCGTTTTGCAGAAATCCCAGACACATCATTTCATCCATAAATGTCTCTAAAGGAAAAGCACTCTTGTCGAAGGAGCATAGTCACAGTGCTGTGTTCATATGCTCAGAACCCCCAGCCCTGCCTTGGCGTCATGTCCAGCCAGCCGCCCTTGTCCCTCACCCGTTTTATTTGTATTTCGATTGTGAGTTGCTGGTCTATTTGAATTAAGATCCCAATGGGGTGCACACACTGCGTTCTGTTGGTCGGTCTCTTACAGGTTTTTTATTTCATAGGTTACATTTTCTCTTATTTTTCAGTTTTTACTTGACATTGATTTGTTGAAGAAATTGAGTGATTTGTCTTGTGAACTTTCCTACTTTTTGGATATCGCTGATCGCATTCTCATTTTTTAAAACCTATTCCTCCATTCCCTGTGTGTTTCGCATACTGGGGGTTAGATCAAGAGGTTTGATCATATTTAGGTTATATTTTTGGCAAGACTACTTTATAAGCGGTGTCCCCAGCTTCCATCAAGAGAAACGTGATGCCCAGCTGTCTGCTGCTGTGATGCTGGCTGCTGTGTAGGAGAGTTTACCAGGCCGAGTGTGTGTGGGCCTTTGCAGGACGGTAATATTCTGATTAGTTCAAGGCATCTTTCTATGTTATCTGGAATACTTCCATAGAGAGAAATTTTTTTTTCTCATTAACCTTTTGAATACCCCAAGGGACAGATTTTACTGGAAAAACAAGTTATCTGTATGATTTTTTCTCTTTATTTACCAGTTTTGAGAATAAGTTGGTTTCCGAGCATCCCCCAAAGGTGATCAATTTTTTATTTTGATGATGATTGTTGTGAATTCCTGGGTTTTTAACATCTTTGATTTGTTTCAGCCCACTGATGTAATTATTCTTATTGGTGCTTCAGTGGAATCCACCTCAAGATGGATCATGAGTCCTTTTGACACTATTCCAATAATTTTTAATACCTTCCTTGACGAGGGCAAAATATTCAGATCCGTCTTGTAAATTTCTTGCCCTGACTTTTATATCTGTCTCCTCTATGTGTTCCCTCTTATCATATATAAGCGATAATTTCAATTAAGCTTACTCTCTTACCGTGTGATCTCTCTCTGCCCTCTCTCTCTCTCTCCCCCATCCCCCTTTCTTAAGTAATGCACTGTATATATACATATTGCTTCTACAACTTGCTGTTTTCATTTAATAATATATCCTGGAGATCCTTCATGAGAAAGTACTCATTCTTTTTTTTTTTTAAATAGCCATATCGCGTTCCTTTGTAAGTATCTCAGAGTTAACTCAGTTCATTCTGCCTTGATAGAGACTTAGGTTGTTTCTGACTTTTTGCCGTTTTAAACTGTGCAATAAATAGCCATATACACATATCTTTTCATATTTTACCACTTTGTCTTTGAGATTGGTCTCTAGAGGGGGGCAAACATAACACGTATGTAATTTTGTTAAATAGTGCCAAATCGCCCTTCATAGGGCTTGTCACGTTCACGTTCTTTTTAGAGATGCATATGTGCGCATTTTCCTTTAGCCTTACCAAATAAACTCACGGTCAGAGTCTTGCTTTCTGTCAATTTGATGAATAGGATGTAGTATGTCTGTGTGATATTAATTTGTGTTTCTCTTGATATGAACTGTTGTCTTAATTTTGAGCCTCATTTGTATTGCCTTTTCTAGAAACTCTCTGTCCACATCCCTCGCCTGTTTTTGAATGGCTTTGTTGACCTTTCACTTTCGCTATTGAAGTTACATTTGCCATGAATTTTTAACCTGTGTGTAGTCAAATTTATTAATTATTTTCCTATCGCTTCTGGATTTTGAGTGGGAAGAGAGTTTCTCTTACTTCTAGGTTATAGAGAAATTCACAAATGTTTGTACTTGTGTAATTTCATTTTTTTTTTGCATTTAAATTTCTAATTCCTTTGAAATTTTCACTGGTTTTTGGTATCAGAGATGAATTCAATTTTTATGATTTCCCATAATGCCTTGCAGCTATTCCGGGACCACCTGCTAACAAAACCCTGTTTCAGTTTTGATTTGCGACTTCACCTTCACGGGCTACTATAAGCAATTGTGTATATTTCTGAATTCTCTATTTTTTTAAATTGATCTCCCTGTCTGGTCATAAGCCCAAACCCCAGAGGCCTCAGATTATGTTTATACGTCAGGTTGAGATGGCAACCTCTTTCCTTCTGTTGCTCTTCCTTTCCAAGTGAATCTAGGTCTTGGAACGCCAAATTAAATATTTTCATGAGATTTTGCTAGATTCACTGGATTCTAGAATGGCACACAAAAAAACGTTTAGACTCTTTTAAAAAGGAAAATAGGAAAATAAAATTGCGAAAGGATTCTATGGCAAAATGGGGTCAAAATTATTTTGTTTTTAGTTTTTATTTTAATTAAAAAGATAAGCACCAAGCCTTTCTTTTCTTCTGTAGATCACCTTAGAGAAGTCGTGGATTATCCTGATTTAGCAATCAAAATTCCCATCATGTGAGTCACTTAATTAGCTCCTACAGAATGCAGGGAGACACTGTGTGTTTGAAACACTCGAAGAATTAGGATGTATTAGTAATAGTACCCTTCTAATCCCTGGTGGCAAAGCCCTGGGTATTTCAGTGTAAGATCTAAGGTAAGGTGGCATGATTGCTGTGTTACAATATACTGGAGTGCATGTGCGCGTGTGCATGTGTGTGTGCGTGTGCATGTGTGTGTG
>NW_011889071.1:514118-521245 GCF_000151845.1 Pteropus vampyrus | reverse complement strand
GGAGGAGGTGGGGATATTACAGAGTCCAGTGAAAGCTGGAGCTGGGGAGGGGACATCTGACCACTGCCACCCTGTGGCTTGGAGCAGGATGGCATGGAGGAAGATGTTGCTGACCTGCCTCCTCTAACTCAGGCTCCCTGTGGGTGCCTCCCTGTGCGTGGGTCAAACCAGAAGCCAGTTGGACTTACTGCTTAATTATTTTTCCAGGAAGTAGAAGGCATGGATCATGGCTTAGGAGGCTGCCAGCCAACCCGATGTTTTGCCAGTTTCTGAATTTTATGGGCGCACACTTGAGGTTTATATATTTGTTTGCAGTCTAGTCTTTGCTCTTACACTGAGAGTATTAGCATTTTGTTATTAGAAATCATGTTTACTTACATGTTTGTACTAAAAAGCTGCGGATAGAATGATAATTTTTAAATATATTGGTTCCTAAATTGTTGAAGATGTTGGAATTATTAATTTTAAAATGTGATTTCTTTTAAAAAAAAAACAAAAAGACTATTGTTTGAAGGATATTATTTTAGCTTTTATCCTCAATATAATGCTCCATTAATTACCTGAGTGGCAAGCTCTGGTGAACTTTATTACAGTTGACACATTTTCAAGGAGAAGATGAATAATTCAAATATTCTGAAATCGCAAAAGCACCATATTTTGATTTCTCTTACTCTGTCAAATCATTTGTATTTAATATTCTTTTATACCTTTTTTCCATTTTGGGGGCATGATACAGGTACCATGTCTAATGTCTCCTTAGGTGGATATCACTTAAATTTCTAATTGGAAACCTTTTACACTTATTTATTGGCAAAGCTGGAGTAAGAGTTCAAATTCATCACCCATCACCTGTCAGCCCTTCCTTGATTCTGTTAGTGTGTAAAATTCAACCTCTTCCTCTTTCCAGCTTATAGAAAATGTGTGCTTCCTTTAGCGTTTTGTTCATGAATCATTTCGTAGCCTAGTGTAATTGGATCCTCAGCTAGCAAGAAGAAAACCATTTCAATGTTCAAATCATTTTTATTTAAACTAAAATCAGGGCAAATTGCTGAATTTTCAGAATGAGACCCTGTATCCAGCAGACTCTTTCAAACATGTTATTTCAGCCACGCAGGTGACCACACGGGGAAGCAGGGGAGGAGAGAGTTGTCACCAGGACCGATGGGGCGATTAGGAAGACAGGCCTCAGTGCACGGCTCATCCCGCAGGAGCATTCGACTAAGAAGTTACACTGCTACGTGACAACCCCTGCGACATCCTGAGGTTGCTTAAGAGATGAAATTATATCATTTCAAATATTCTTTCTCACCTAGAGTAACGGAATTCTGGACCTTTGGGAACCATCTAGAAGTTTCGTGCCAGTACGTCAATGTTGAATAACTAATTAGTTCATTCCCTGTCATGCATGATGTTTTGGTTTCATAAAGACCAATAGGATGGAGAAGCCACAACTCATTATGTTTCTGCTCCAAGGTACAAAGTTCATGCCGAAAAGCAGTTTTTGAACACTTACTCTGGACTTTAGGAAGGAAACGACTTCTGGACCATCTCTGCACTGACTTTTCTTTTGCGGTCTTTCGTCTAGAAGGGTGGATTTGTTCATTTGAGCATTCACTGGGGCAGATTTGTGAGGCCCAGGAAAATGTCCAGGAATGGACCCGAATCGGCGGGTTTCTTAGAAGATGAATTTTAGGCTTTTGCAAGTTCCTCTGTCAGAACCATTCCGACGTGAAGCGATGGCAGGGAGCTGCGATTCTAGGCGGGCGCGTTCGGGCGTTTGCGAGATCACCCTGGATCAGAAGGGCACCGGGTGACCTGCCCCGGCTTCGCTGACCTTCTGCGGGAGGCGCCGGAGCTCAAGGGCACAGGGCCGTTTCAGGTGCTCGCGGGGCCGCTGGGAGCTGCTGCCCTCGCAGGGCACGTGGTGGCCGCTTTGGCTCTTCTGGCCCCGCTTGCATTAAGTGCGGCTGCTCTTTTCTCGTGAATCCTGTATGTGAGCAGCGGCTGGACTCTTAGCCTTTTGAGTGCTGATCCTGTAACATTCTGTTTACTGAGCACGGGAGTGGGGTTGGGTTGAGAGCCGGACGGCGCTGGGCTTTGCCGAGTTAGGGATGGGGATGTCTGCGCCCTGTGCTGCATCCCAGCCACCCCGGTCAGCAGCGCACAGCCGCACTGCTCAGTTTACCGTTTTAATGCAGGAAAAGCAGAAAAGATCTTTTGCACTTCAAACCGCAGGGGGTGTGCTGAGTGAGAACGTGATTTCCCCGGCAGCAGTTCGGCCGTTTGCCATCGCGTGGATGCGGCCGGAGGCCCGGGCCTGGCGCTTCTGCTTTGGACTCTGAATTCCATGCCTCACATGGCAGAGTCGGGCCGGCGTGTCTGTGCGGGCTTCCTGGTGATTGCGATGGCGACATCCTCTCTTGGGGTTTCTAAAAGAAAATGGCTCCTGAGATGGGAAGGGTCAGCCGTTGGGGGGCGGGACGAAGCCCTAAAACCCCATCTGGTCACCTCGCACCTGCTCTGGACCCAGTCCCCTGCCCCAGGACTTGCCACAGGTGGGGCAGACCGCACCTGGTAGTGGTGGCCACACCTGAGGGTTTTTGCTAGTGGTCTCATGGGATCGCGGACCCCACAAAGACGGCTGAGCAAGCCGGGCTTCGTGCAGTGATGGGGCGAGTGGGTCCCAGTGAATATTTAATGTGAGCCGAGCAGGTCTCTTGCATGCTGTGTGTTCCAAGATAGTCTCGTCTGAATAATCGAGCGATTTAAATTCCCGTGAGTCCTTTACCGACGACGGAGACTTCAGGCATGCTTTGAAAAAGACTTTCATTTTCCTAAAGGATTATTACTTGGTGTCAGAAATTTGTCAGAAAAATTTTCAGCATTCCAGCCCTTTGAATTGTATTATGCATCTCCGTTATCTCTTAGCTTTAGCCCGACTTCTCACTTTGAAGAAGCAAAATGGCAATCAATACCAAACTCCTCGGTTCTTGCCTGTTGTGAATAATCCTTAATATGGAATCGATTTTTAAAATAGCATATCTTTTATGGAATAATGTACAGGTTAGTGTTATCCTTTTGAAACAAAAACTTTAAATGTGAAACGAATATAAAATAATAAAACTTAACAGCTTTACGAGAGGTTTCTTAGCAACAACGAAATATTTTATATCGAAATGTCAATTTATTACTATCCGGCTGTCAAAACAGTCAGGTATTTGCTTCCAGGATTCAGAAACCACCTGGGCGGGCTGACCAGCAGTAGGCTGGCAGGTGTGAGCACAGATGCCGGGCTCGTGTGTCCCCACGTGGAGACCTGGCCTTCCTGCTTCTCTGCATCACAGAGGAGGTGACTCCTGAAATCTGTGCCCCGCAGACAGAGGACAGGAGGCGATGTTCCCTCATCTCTCCCTGCCTTCGGTGGCTTCTCAGGTGGTGGCCGAGTCTCTGGCCTGCTTCCAGTTTGCACCCAGTGCCCTGGGCCCCTAGGCTCCAGTAGCACTTCCTCTTCCGGGTGCAACACCTGTGCAAACAGTTCCCTGCGTCAAATTCTTCGGGTTTTAGATGCCTTGTACTGTCTCCCATTTTCCTGCGTGGACCTCGAATGACATAGTAGGCAGGGAATGAGATAAAGAGAAGCTGGACGTATGATTCGAATATTTAATGTTATTTGGTTTTCTTCAGTAAAAGCATAAAGTTTAGGAAATACTGAAGTATGCTGAAATTCATTGTATTGAACTCAGGAGTAACCAGAAAACACTAAGATATTGAAAAATCTTTCTGAAATGTCTCTTGGTCCTCTTAGTAAGCAAGACTGAATTTTGTTTACTCTTTTTGGTGCTTTAGATTCTTATAGTGTTTCTCAGGCTATCGAACACCTTGGTATTTAAATGGAAACTATAGACGGTTGGACTAAATATGATTCATCTTTAGGATGCAGCTGTGAGGCGGTTTTTAAAAGCTTTCCTTTTATTAGCCTTGTGTGTGTGTGCGCACACGCATGCGCACGTATATGTCTATCTGTCATCTTATGAAGACGTATCACAAAATGATAACACATCTCGGCTCTCGGTATTTGCAAATATTGAATCAAGTACACCGACTGTTTTATCTTAAATAGAGCAGTGATACCAGGTCAATAAAGCTTTTTAGGAGCCAAATTTATTTTTAGATGGCCCAAAACTAGGTCATTGAAAATGATAGTCTTTAGAAAATTCATTCAGTCGTTCCTTGTTCCTTAAATATTTAGCGATCACCTGCTGGGAGCTAGACATTGCAGCCTCAGTGGAAAAGAGACAGATGGTGTTCGTCTCAGTGGACTTAAAATCTGGCGGGGAAGGCAGGCATCCATGGACAATCACGGTGATGTGCGGGAGGTTACGGGGGTACCTAGTGACAGGGCTGAACCTGGTGCAGAAGTTTGGGAAGGCAAAGAAGTGAGCAGCAGAAGAAAGATCACAAAGACCAAAACTGCCAGTTATCAGACAAGGTCCATCTATCCATTCATCCGTCCAGTCGTTTCTACAAACATTTGGAAGGGTCTCCGGAAGATGATAAAAATGAGTACGCCTCAGTTGCCAGTAGGACTCATAGGAGACTAACTGCTTGGATGTGTGTGGAGTGTGGGAGAGTTTGAAGGTCAAATAGAGAATACATTTGGAAAGATGTTAATATTTTAAAAAATGATCCTGCCGTGCACATATTGGGGATTGTTTACTGTGGCAGACTGTGGGGGCCCCAGAATGAATCTGTGGTAACCAGCGCTCCTGAGAGCTTTTGATCATGTGCCTCAGGCAGAATCCAGCCCTTGGTTTCATCCATTTCGTTTTTTTTTTTTTTTAAACGCCTACAGCACCTGGTCTTCCTAGGTGGTCTCCCATCCAAGTACTAACCAGGCCCGACCCTGCTTAGCTTCCGAGATCAGACGACGTCAGGCATGTTCGGGGTGGTTTCATCCACTTCTAAGACCTGGACTTAAACAGAAACTGAAACAAAAAAATCATGCCCAAGAAAAATCATGAACTTGGTTAAAGACGAAGCTTATTTTTGGGTTAGGCAGTCTGAACGATTTTGTTTCAAATTTGCGTAAAACTGTCTTCCCAGCCATTCTAGGCACAACCCACCACGGTCTGCACACAGGGGCAGCAAGACGTCTTCTTTATTTATTATTCACTCATTTAATTTTATTTTTACTAAGCAAGGTTACCTCAATAAACTTAATAAGACGCCTTACTTATTGACTCCCATAGAATCATAACACTTGTTGGTTCAGCTTTGACCGTATTATGTTGCTGCGGTTCCATGTTTTGGTTCCAACATGTGCAGAAATTCATTTTTAAAAATCTTAGAAACACACCCAAATTTATATTGTTATTATTTTTGCAAAACTAGTTCGACATCTTGAGTTTGATTTTAGGCTCTGCTCCCATGTGTTTTATCAGCTGTCTTCTCAGAGTGGCATAGGGCTGAGAATAACAGACAGGAGGACAGAGATAATTATCATAAATTTCTCGACTATACATAGAAATTAGGACAAAAAAAATGCGTGCGTAAAAATGGGATACTAAACGCTTAATGCGTGGAACCCGGCCTTTTGCAGATCAGTGACTCTTACCCACGTCAGAGCTGATAATCACAGAAAGAGAAACATTTTACTGAACAGGTTTAAAAAATATTTCAATATATGTTAATACTAATTTTCTTTAAAATGGAAGAAACTTCTTTACTTTTTTTAAAATATGTAAATAAAATGTTTAGCCCGATTTTACAGAAACAAGGCTAAATAAGGCTATTTATTTTTGTAAAATAAGGCTAAATATATACTGATTTTGCAGAGACGAGGATCGAAATGTTTTTAAACTGGAACATCTTTATGAATATTAATCATTATTGCCTTCTTTCCCTTTCTCCACTGAATTCCTGCTTATGCTGTGAAGTTTATTCGTGGATTCTGGTGCTCTTCAAACATCTTACGATTTACCTTTTTTTTAAGGAAGTCTTTTCTAGAAGTCTCGAAGGTGTTCACATTTGCATAACCTGGATTTCCAGGGGGGTTCCTATTTCTTTTCTTTCTGTATTGGTACGTATTGTAGCATAAGGACAGAACTTGGCCAGTTGTCCGATTTGCTTGGAAAATTCATGAAATATATCCGATCTCCAATTTGGGAAGGAATTTAGAGTCATTTAAAATCATTAGATTCTTGATCGTGACATTTTGTTAGCAAAACTTGTTAAAAAATGACCCCACTTTACGGAGGTCTAATGCGATCAGAGCCAACCTTTGTAGGCGGAGGCTGATTTGTGCACAGGCAGGAAAATCAGCGATTCAGATGAGACTGTCCTACAGGAGCGTACAGCTTCCAGAAAGTCACAGATTGCTTTTCGGTACCGTGTTTCCATGTGTGTGTGTGTGCGTGTGTGTAAAACATATATGTAATGTGCAAACACAGTTCAAGCAGCAACAATAATACAAATACTATTTGAATATCAATGATCTATTTTAGTAAAAAAAAGAACAACAAAACTTACCAGTTCCTTTGACATCCCCAGGCTTCCTTCTGAATGCCATCTGTCCCACTCGGAATGAGCCACGCCTTGAGTATCCTGTTAAACGTGCTGTTTCTTTTTATTTTACCACATATCTTTCTTTCTCTAAATAAGTTGTTTTGTCCATTTTTGAATTTTATACACCACATCACTTTATATCTGTTCTCTTGAAATTTGCTTTCTTTAAACTCTGTATTATGCGTATTTTTTCTTCTTTAGATTCATCCCTTTTATACATGTGGTTATAATTAATTTTTCCATCTTGAAATCTGATAAGACATAGGTTGGGCCTTCTCTATCTCCTACCTTTAATTTTCTGTCGTATTTTATATCTCTTTGTGTCTCTGTACTTCATCCTGAGCAATTTCTTTGGAAATATCTTCTAGTTCAGAAATTCTACCTCTAGCTTCTAATCTACTGTTTAACTGGTCCATTGAACTTTTAACTTCAATTATTGTATTTTTAATTTTTAAATGTTCTAGTTAGTTCTTTTTCAAGTTGCTTGATCATTTTTAATAGTTGCTTCTTTACCAAACTTTCAATAATTCCCCTTTTTATTTCTGTGAACATATTAAATGAGT
>NW_011889071.1:501497-514068 GCF_000151845.1 Pteropus vampyrus | reverse complement strand
TTTTATTTTACCACATATCTTTCTTTCTCTAAATAAGTTGTTTTGTCCATTTTTGAATTTTATACACCACATCACTTTATATCTGTTCTCTTGAAATTTGCTTTCTTTAAACTCTGTATTATGCGTATTTTTTCTTCTTTAGATTCATCCCTTTTATACATGTGGTTATAATTAATTTTTCCATCTTGAAATCTGATAAGACATAGGTTGGGCCTTCTCTATCTCCTACCTTTAATTTTCTGTCGTATTTTATATCTCTTTGTGTCTCTGTACTTTATCTTGAGCAATTTCTTTGGAAATATCTTCTAGTTCAGAAATTCTACCTCTAGCTTCTAAACTACTGTTTAACTGGTCCATTGAACTTTTAACTTCAATTATTGTATTTTTAATTTTTAAATGTTCTAGTTAGTTCTTTTTCAAGTTGCTTGATCATTTTTAATAGTTGCTTCTTTACCAAACTTTCAATAATTCCCCTTTTTATTTCTGTGAACATATTAAATGAGTTTAATTTGGGTTCTATGTCTGGTATGGCCAGTACCTACAGTCTTTGCAGGTCTGATTCTGCAGTTTGCTTTTTCTCCAGACTCTTGGTCACAGTGATTCTTTGTGTGTTTGCTGAGTTTCGATTGTGAACTTATACCCCTTCGAACTTTATAATGTGGCAATTCTTTGAGATTTGTCATTGAAGGTAGATTCTCCTTGAGAGATGAAGCTTTCTGCTTCTTATAGCTATCGAAAGGGTACAGTAATTTAGGATCGCTTATGAGCAATTTTTAGATCAGAGTTTTTGGGCCTCACGGGAAGTGTGATTGTGGTATTGCACTTAAAGATTTGTCAGAGGAGAATCATTTTTTTTCCCCTTGCCATTAGACCTACAGTCAAGGCCAAGACAGATGTGTCTCTGTGGGGTGGGGTCTTCTTATTCACTCACTGACAGGACACCCTTCAGCAATTTTAACCTTACCTGGGGTCTCACATCTGCCCCTAGGTCGTTACTGCGGTCTGCTATCCTCAGTTGCTGTTAAAATTCAGGCTCTAGGCTATCACGGATTACCAGATGTCCCCAGGGCAGATGCTGTCTCCAGGGCTAGTTTATACTTGTGGAATTGCTCTCTCGTTCTGGACTCAAATTGTTTTCTCCTCTGCTAGCTCAAATGATATTTAAAGATTTTTTAAAAAAACATGTTATTCAGCACTTTTTGCTGTCTGAGCTATTGTTACTCTGTGCATCTAGGGCATATGGCTAGAAGTGGATTTCCCTCAGGGATGTCTGAACGAGATTTGAATGAAGACTCACAAAGCCTCAGAAGATGTATCCTAGTGAATGCTGCTTTGACTTGCAAAGGGCCCTAGTGTTGCGAACAGAAGCACCGTCTTATGTCATTCTGTGTCCTTGCTGGATCCATGAATTTTACCATTTGATGTGTATAGAGCTCTTCATTGTCTGCCGAATGAAAAGCAAACACATTTCTACAGTTTCCAGGTGACCGTGTGTGAGTGCTTGTATGTGGCTGTGGCGGTATCAATACTGTTTAGCTGCCCCAGATAAATTACATAAGGAATTGTGTGTGCGTGTGCGTGTGCATGTGTGTGTGCGCGCGTGTGTGTGTGTGCGTGTGTGTGTGTGTGTGTAATTGTTTGAGGTAATTTGCTATTTTGGGGATATACTTCTTTTCAGTGACGAGGCATTTCTAAAGCTTGCCTGCAGGGGTCTTGTCCCGCCTCTGAGTGCTTTCGCTCGCCGTCCCCTTGCTCGAAGTGTTTTTCGGGCTGACAGTCACATGATTTCCTCTCTCGCCTATACTTTGTTTAAATGTCACCATCTCAGTGAGGCCTTCCTTGGTTATCGTTTCTTAATTGCAATGATCTTACCGACTCTTCCCTGCTTTAATTTTCTCTTTAGTATGTATCAGCACCTAAGATACTATATAGTTCACACCTTTATCTTGTTTACCTTCTGACTTCTCCACTAGAATATAAGCTTCATGGGGGCCAAGATTTGCCTGGAACAGTGCCTATCACGTAATAGGTGCTCCGTAAACATTCATTGTACGAATTAAAAGATTGCCTCGGACCATACTTTATTTCTCTGAAGACACAGAGCCTAGGGCTGCCTTGTAACGCTTCAGTTAAAAAGCAGGCATCCTTTACTTTCAAGCTCTGCATCAGCGACCTTAAACGCAAATGCACTTCACAGCCCAGGTTTTAGTTTGAGCCCGTTATAATTACATTTCCCACTTTATTCTGATGTTCAATATGCTCTTTAGAGGTGTCTCCCACCCATGCTGCATACACATTCCTATTTTTGTCCCCAAAAGATGCCAAACGACTTGGGGACTTAGTAGTCCTTCATTTCACTCTCCAAGGAATGTGGACTTGAAGGGTCCGAGTGTTGCTTGAACCAAGTGCAGCCTGACTCACTGTGGCGATTAGCTGTGCAGTTGTCATCTCAGAGGTGAAGTCAAAATGACAGAACATCGCAAAGGCCCGTGAGGAGTTAGACAGCAGAGGCTGGCAGCTGCTCTGCACACTTTGCAGAACCTCGGGCGTGCGTCATTCCGTTACCGCCTTTTTCCTTCTAGGACCCCTTCAGAGTAATTCAAATAAGCTTTCCCGAAAAGAAAGTGACTACTGGGGCTGCGAGAATGGTCCGTCCAGGTTCGGGTTCGGTTAGCTCAGGTTCAAGGGGCGCTTCTGGGACTTCGTCCCACTCGGCTCTGCTCGTGTCTGCCCTGCCTCGTTCTGCACGGAGGTTCCTGGTGCACCGTAGGCAAGATGACCGGCAGGAGCTTCGGATTCTGGTCCTCTTGTCTGAGCAACTCGGGCAGGGAGCTTCCTCACTAAAGTCCACGTAGAAATCCACAAAGAACTGACATAGAGCTTCGGTTTCGCGTCCTTCCGTTCCTGCGGCCAGGGAAGTCGAAAGCCGTGATGAGAAGCATCACGACTGTCACAGAATGGGGACCAGTGGTTCTCTCAAGGGCCCGATGCTGGTGGATAAAAGCATTGCATTCTGATTTTTGCTGATTTAACTGTCAGTGCCAAGAGAAATCCAAAGGAGCTGAACAATTGAAAGAATGAAGGTGATCTGATATGGATTAATATTAATAGCAAAAAAACTCGAATATGCTCACAGCACCTAGTTTTAATACCTCTAAAAGGAGCTAAGATCTACCTTATAGTGTGATTGGTGGGATTAAGTGATAAAACATAGACTTCTTGGTATTCGATCGGCATCCAATAAGCCATAGTCAGTATTACGTGAGCTGCGTTCACTGTGCAACTTTCTTTCGTCACTGGATCATGGTCCTTCTTTCTAGAATCCCACATTACTACTGTGTTATCCAAGTTTAATATCCATCGTTAGTGAAGAAATAGCAGCAACAAGTGGTAATTTTCGGCTTCAGAATGTTGAACCCTGTAACTGTCTATTATTTTCTGATTTTAAAATGCTCTTCTGTGCATTATCATTTAAAATGAACCAACAGCTCTGGGAACTAAGCATGATTAGTGTCACCACTTTGCAAAGAAAGGAATTTAGACTTAGGGAAATTAACTGTCTTGTTTAATGTAGCCGAGTTGGTACATAGCAAAATCAGGACTCAGGATGAAGTCTGCTGACCTGGTTTTCCCATCAAACAAACTTATATCTTAATGCATATTCTAATAACTCGAGATTTAGGGGAAAATGCCTTATTATTTCAGCTACTGTTCACTGCATCATATTTTCCCCTCACTTCAAGACGTAGTGCCGTATTTCGTTTTGATATGCCCTGGGGTAGGCGTGCCGAGGACACCATCAAACATCCATCCTCTGCTCCAGGGTTTCTTATGACACCTGCCTGTAAATCCCAATGTGCAGCTGCATTCGGTTCCCATGGCAACCTACTTGATGTCAATATACGTTTGAGCATATTCAGGTCACTTGAAAACCAGAAGATGTGCCTAAAAATGCAATAAGTAAAGCAAATGCAAAGTGGATGCTTGAGCGTTATTATTTATTTATTGTTCAGTTCATAGACTATAAGAAAAAAATCGATCGACAGCAGCTTTAAGATGTCTGCTGAGGTCTGGGCTCTGGCTCACAAGGCGAGAATGAGAAGGTGGATTTTCAATATCTGAGATGACTCATAGTTGGACTAAGAAGAGCTGTTTGTAACATGTTGAGTTCGTCAGAGTCTGTGATGAGCGATGCTCAGTAAGCCAAAGGCAGAGGCAAGGACAGCCAGGCTCTGCTACCAGAGGCTTTGGGGACCACAGGAAGCATGGACTGTTTCTGCCATGAACTTGATAACACGGTGTTCTACACTGCATATGCTGCATTGCGCATGTGTTTTTAGTGTATATAAAGAGATGCACTTGCCCAGGGCTGCACAGCTAGTAAATAGAGATCTGGGATTTAGCCCTGGGTGGTCTGACTCTTGGATCAATTTGGCTCTGTCGCCCACTCAGAGTCCACACTGTCGCTGCCTTTTACGTAGTTAAAGACAGACACACAGCACATGGCATTGCTATACATTATTCACAGGTCAAATACATGTTTCAATATATATGGAACACGGAAATTTATATACGAAGTTTATAGTAGTTGTCTAGGAAGCAGGGGAGTCATACTTAGGATTATGGAATGATTGAGGCTTTGAATGTATTCGTTGTTTCGTTCTATAAAAAACTTGAACCCGTATGAATAAAAGGCTTGTCAGTTGTAAATTTTTCCATTAAATTAGTTGTAGTTTCAGAATTTCTGGAAATCAAAAATTATAATTAGCTTTGGCTGAGTAGGTTGCAGAACCAGTGTACAGAGTGTGATCTTGATTTTGTAAAAAAAATGCATGTAAGGTACAAGGATACACGGCGATGTGTTCGTAATGGGTCGCTTTGGGGTGGTAGGACTAGACAGGCTTTTTTTTCCCATTGTGCTTTGAATAGTAATTACAAAATTAAATAAAATTACGAGAAGAGTGGTGGTGTTCCCACAAAGCACGTCGCTGGTAAGTCTAGGGAGCCCGACTGTGGACTGCAGTGCCGAGTGCTGTCTTCCACCCTCTCCTCCACGAAGGCTGGGTCCTTCCTGTCTGCCGGCCCTCGCCACCTTCCCCTGGTTCAGACGCGAATGGCGTCTTTCCTGGAGAGTAACAGTAGCCGTGTGACTAGTTTCCCCATTTCTATGCTATCCTCTCTAATCCACTCTACACGCTGTTGCCGAATCATCTTGTGAAGGAGCCGGACGCTTCATGTCACCGCCACTTTCAGGAATCTTCAAGATGAAGTTCAGGTTTATCAGACAGCGCACAAGCATCCTCTCGGTCTTATTTTTTGCGTCTACCTGTTGCCTTCTGTCTCCCGCGCCATCTTCACCTTGACTGCTCTCTCCAGCCAGAGTGAGTCCCCCGGGGCACAGACGATGTGAGCAACCTGCCGCCTCCCCCGAAATGTCCATGTCACCTTCCCTGGCTTCACACGCCCCTGTCCCTTCAGCCTGGCTAACTCCTGTTCATCTCGTAGAGGTTGGCTCTCTTATTGAAAGCATTTACTGAGCTATCCTCAGCCACCCTTAGCTAAGACCGTGGCTCCGTTTCTGTTTTTCCCACAGCCTGGTCCACACTCCGATGCTCACCGTTGGTGTCCTGTCTGTCTTTCTGACCGTGCTTTTGGTGGCGTTAGGGGTGGAGTCCCTTCCTGGAGCTCGAGTGCCTGACGCTGAGGCAGGGCTTAGCATCGTTGTCGGTGAGAGAATGTATTCCTTGGACTGGATCGAGAAGAGGGTGACCCCCTGAATGCTTCGTCCAGGAACACTGGGAGGACTCGCTGGGGACACCTTCCCGCAAGCTTTGCGTGTCTCAGCCTCTAGTCGCTGTGCTTCAGCTCCTGCCAGCTTCTGCAGGACATACATGAGACAAGTGACCTACTTTCAGAATCACTTTATCATGCAAGAATTAAGCTCGACTGTGTCATAGGAGGGGAGCCGGCCTCAGCATAGGGGAATATCAGTTTTCAGAAATCTTAGAGACTAAAGAATTGAAGAAGCACGAACTGCTGACGATGACAGCTCAGAAAGTAGGACAGTTTAGTCCAAGTTCCTTGAAGGAAAAGGGCGTTTAGTGGCTGGAATTCTCTGCCTCTGCCACATAGCTCCTTATCTGAAAATGACAGTTTTAAATCTTTTTGACCATCACCGTCACCACCATGGGTGTGGGGTCCAGCAAATAGTGACTAGTGGAATACATTTAAAATTTTATTCTCAGGTTTAGTCTTGCAATCATTTAGGCTTTCCTCCTTCAAGAAACAATTTTTAAAACTCTTGCTCTTTGCCAAATTTCAGGCTAGGCTTTGGGGAGTTTGATGTAATCAAGTGTCAGTCTATGCCACAGAGTTTGTTCCACCCATTTTTTTTTTATTGTAGCAAAAAAAACAAAAACAAACAACAACCCACAGAACATAATTCACCCTTCCACCAGTTTCCAAGAGTACAGTACAATATTTTAACCACATGCACATTGTTTTCCAACAGATCCCCAGAAAACACCTTCCCCTCACCCTGCCATCCTGCATGACCGAAGCTCTGCACCCACCAAACAAAAAACTCTCCACCTTTCTCAGCCCCTGGTACGCCATCCGACGTACCATTGCTATGAGTCTGACTACTTTAGATACCTCATATTAGTAGAATCGTGCAATATTTGCCTTTTTGTGACTAGCTGATTTCACTTAGCATAATGTCCTCCAAGTTCATTTATGTGATAGCATGTGTTAGGGTTTCCTAACTTTTTCATACTGAAAAGTGTCCCATTGTGTGTATATACCCTATTTTCTTTATCTATTCACCCATCGGTGAGCATTACGTTCTTCTACCTCTTGCCTGTCGTGAATAATGCTGCAGTAATTACAGGTGTGCAAATACCTCTTTGAGATCTGTTTTCAAGTCTTCTGGATATATACCCAAAAGTGAGATTAATTGGTCATATAGTGGTTCTATTTTTAATTTTTTGAGGAACCTCCATACAGTTTACCATAGCTACACTATTTTACATTCTCACCATCCAGGCACTGGGGTTCTAATTTCTCCACATCTTCACCAACAGTTTTTTTTTTTTTTTGATAATATCTATCCCGACTGGCATGAGGTGGTATCTCATTGTGGTTTCGATTTGCTTTTCCTCAATTATTAGTGATGTTGAGCATATTTTCACATGCTTGCTGGCCATTTGTATATCTTCTTTAGAGAAATACCTTTGCATATGAAAAGTATTTTGGTATTTGATATACTCAAGTAATTTTTACCCCAACTCTATGAGGTAGGTGCTTTTATTATTCCTATATTTTAGGTAAGGAAACAGGCATAGAGAAGTAATATATTCCTCTAACGTTATAACAACCCTTAGGCAATAGTTATCTAGGGCAGGTATTGTTACTATAATTAATCGTAAAGAAACCAAGTCAAAGTGTCCTTAAAGTGACTTGCCCAAGGCCACAAACATGAGTCCTTCTCCTGTGATATTGTGATCAATAATGGTCAGAATCTAAAACTTTCTCGTACTTTCGCTTTTCCACGTAGAGTACAGATTCTTCTTCTGAAGCCATTTTTGGGCACAGATGTCTTTGCAGAAAGAATGAGGACCGCTGGGCACTAGCAAAGTAAGAGTGTACACCGCTGATCTTTTGATTATTGGAAAGAGATAGACATGCGTGTTCTTGATGAGGCAAAAGAGAATTTGAATTCTGACACAGGCAGGTGTTCAATGAATATCCATAAGATATTCACCTAAGCACTGTTAGTTCAGAATGTAGTGGAATTATTTTTATACCATACCATTTAGAATAGGGGTTCTGAACCTAGAGTATTTATAGATGAATTTCAGGGAACCTGTGCACTCTGAATGTGAATGCATACGTGTTTTGAGCATTTTTCTGGATTCCTGAGATCCGTCCATTTCTTGATCTGTGACCAGGAGAACAAAGGAAGGGCTTTTTAGGGCTAGTGTACTCAAAAGAGGCCTTTATTCAGTGGCCACAAGCTCTCAGCAACTCAATGTCCTCGATGACTTTTCTGACTGTGAGGTTTGTGCTTGGAGATTGGGTTCTGAGTAAAATAAGACATTGAGTTTTTCAGAAATTAGATATTTCCCTTCAGTTCTCTGAGTCTCAGTTTACTCATCTGCAAACTGCGGTGTCGGACCAGATGATCATTGGGAAAAAAACCCAACAACAACCAGAAATCTAACTAATGCATGATGTTCCCGACATCAGAGAAGCACTGTCACTAAAATGGCCTCTGTTTCAAGGACATTGGCGGATTTAAGATAGATGCTTGACCAATATTGCTTTATCAGATCTCATTTTCATCATACAGCAAATCCAGAGCAAGGAGCTTTTGAAACATAGCGGGTCTTGGTGCAGGAATCGCTTCTGCTGCTCAGCGAGCCCCGGGCTGCGGAGGGCAAATGCCAGCCTGCAGGACCGCGAGAGTAGCCAGAGCAAGGCAGTGGGTTTTCTCTGTAGAGGGGAATCTTTGGGTTCCGTGAGGCATCGCCTAGACGATGCAGCCGAGCTCCGGGGGTGGGCACAGATCTCTGTTAGCCACTCTGTGCGTGTTCGAGAGCCCGAAGTGTGACATCGTTTTTAGAAAAACCGAGTTCGGAAGAATCTGAGTCTAAGATTTATGACAAACAGAGACATCTCTGCCGCCCACAGCTTCAGCCTTAAATATTTACACCTATTTGCTTTAAATTTTTTATCACACAATCTTTGTACACAGCAACAGCCATTCCCGTTGAGCCCAGAGATCTATCGAGTATGTTTTTTCAAATGATAATTTGAAATAGGAAATTGCTTGAGACCTAGGTCCTTAGTCATTTTATTGAAAAATGAAATATTTCAATATATTCTTTTTCTTTGCACTTGTAAATGCCCACATCATTTTGCCCTCCATATCACCATATATTCCTTAAGAGACCATTTTTTTTTTTTGCTAACCGTTTTAAATGTTTGTGAGTAAAATTCATCATATTGTAAAAATGCAGAGAATCAATTATTTTCTAATCCAGATGAAATCAGTAAACCACATATCATCAGCCAGTCTCAGAGTGGCAGGATGTTTACATATACATTTGAAAAAAAAAGGAAGAAAAATTTCCACTCTTAGAATCTTTCTGGTTATCTAAGTTATTTACGATCAGCCCCATGTTCTCATCATGATTTTATTCTCAGCTGATATTATCGACCCAAATATTTCTATGTGACTGACTGTTCTGTCTCAGATAGAAAATGTCACTTGCTTTCTCTTGACCTTCTGAGTCAGGAGTCACGCAAAATCTTTTTTGAAACTCCAGTTAACATCATTCCTGCCATTCACCTCTGCCTTGTATGTCGGGTGAGATAATATCTCCCCAAGAATATTGAATGCAAATGTAAACATAGGAAAGATCATAGAATTTCTTTGGCTTATAACATTTCTTGTTTTTCTGTAACCTCTCCCTTCCCTTGTTTCTCACTGTGCCCAGGACATTCGATAAGAAAAATGAGAAATAAAAAGACAAAAATACCTCATTTATAGTATAGTAATGATCTTAGTCTTTTAAAAAAAATTATGAAGTGTTCGATCTTTTTAAAAAATTTCTTATCGAGTTGTTGGAGTTCCTGCATATTTTAGAAATGATTTCCTTTATCAGATATATGATTTCCAAATATTTTCTCCTGTTCCGTAGGTTGATGGTTTTTATTTTGTTGACTGTTATTTTTTTGTGCGAAAGCTTTTTAGTTTGATGGAGTTCCGCTCGTTTATTTTTGCTTTTGTTACTTGTGCTTTTGGTGTCATATCCGAGAAAAAATTATACAGCAGCTATGGAAAACGGTACAGAGGTTCCTCGAAAAATTAAAAGTAGAACTATCCTATGATCCAGCAATCCTCCTTCTGGGTATATACCCAAAAGAATTGAACTTAGGATCTTGAAGAATGATCTGCATCTCACATTCATTGCAGCATTATTCAAAAGAGCCAATATATGGAAACAACCCAGTGTCCATTGACAGATGAATGGATGAAGAAAATGTGGTATAGATACCATGGCATATTATGCAGAGGACTCAGAGACAGCATAGGGTGAGACCCGTGGACAGCCTTCCGCTGCTCTCATGTTCACGGGCGACGTCCCCTCTGTTCCTTTGTGTCTGGGGTCCGTGCTTGTCTAGACAGCGCCATTTCGAACACTCTACATTGGATCTGAAGTCTCCCCCGGGGAGACCGTGGGAAGGAGGACGGGTGTGTGTCACCTGCACCCCTGGGCGCAGCTTTGTCTGAGTGAAGAAGCCAGCTCCACACTCACCTGCGGGGTGCCGGCTTCTCACTGTGGTGGGGGTGGAGGGGAGGTGGGGGGTGGGGGCTGGGAGGGAGGAGGGAGTAGATGCAGCAGGAGAGAGGGCCCGGGGTGGTGGTGGCGCGGGAGAGGAAAGCGTCCCTCAGCTGGGGCCAGGCTGCTCTGGCTTGTCCCTGTGCTGTTCATCACCACTACCCCACACTCAACGTGTAATTACTGTCCATTAATATTTGTTGAGTGAATCAATGTTCTGGGGTTCAGTACCCCAGAATGTGACTATATTTGGGCACAGGGCCTTTAAAGAGATGATTAAGTTAAAACGAGGCCCTTAGGGCCGGGCCTTCTTTCATCTGACTGGTGTCCTTGTAAGAAGAGGAAATTGGGACTCAGGGCCGTGCGTGCACAGATGAGAGACCGTTTGAGGACACAGCGGGAAAGGAGCCAGCTGCAAGCCTCGGAGGGAGGCCTCAGGAGAAAACGGCGCTGCTGGCACCTCGATCTTGGACAACCAGCCTCAGAACTGGGAGAAATAGATTTCTGCTGTTTAAAAAATATATTTTGGGGCCCATTCCATGAGCTTCCCCTCCCAAGGCAGGCCGATGGTGTGCATCCATCCATCCTCCCAGTTAAAATGGGGGTTCCTGCACATTCTACTACCCAGAAACCCATCCTCTACCCTCTCCAAAGACTAAGATGTTTAATAGGCCCTGTGACCCTACAAGTCAGAATTTTTATTGCTTTTTGCTTTAAAGGAGCTGAAACTCGAAGAAAGCATTAGTCTTTCTTTTTCCACCTAAATTACACCCTTGAATGACATTCCTAAATGAGACTCTCAAATATCCCCCAAAATAATATGAGAAGATAAAATTAAAAGAAATAAAAACCTATTTCTTTAAGCTGAGTTCCACTAGGCAAACTCCTGTTTACGTTAGACTTATCTTTGTTTGATATGTATTGGGTATGTGACCTTATTTTTCAGATCATTTTAACATGCATTTTGTGTACATTTAAGCCAGTACATTATCTGGAACGTATTTGGTGCTTTTTTTGTCTTTCTAGGGGGAGCCACATCTGTTAATACATGTTGTGTAATTATGTGGCATTGCTCGTATATTGCAGATTCAATTGGCAGGCCCTCATCAATTTGTTACGAGATCAGTCTGTTATTTGAGTGTAGTTCCTTCATACTATTAATCCCCTTTTGTAAGCAATTGATGTTTCCTTAGCAACACTATTAAGGTAATTTGATAGTCAAGGTCTTTTCTCAAGGCGAACTGGATTCATTTTCATCTTTAAAAAATTTTTCATGGTAAATGTGCTTGTCCAATGAACATTTAAATAGTTTTTCCTGATTCTAGTAATAGACTGGTGAAATCCTCTTATTCTGGAGGTCGGGGGTTCAGAGGTGGGGAAGAATACAGAACACTGGATAGGAAAAAGAAGATGACGTTCGTAGAAGTGGTTTGTAAACACGAAAGTGAGGAACAAATTGCGGCGGCCATTATTACTGTGTCTGTTTTCTTCCCTGATAATCCGCATACATTCACAGCTCTGAACTGCCTTTAACTCAGGGGCTGTATTCTGTAGTTGATTTTTAATGTAATCGAATTTTCCAAAAGAGTAAGATGGTGTAGTTAATTGGTATTTCAATAACAAGGAAAGGTTCAAGTCCCTAATGGATCGTGTGCAGTGGAAGTAAAATTTCTTCAGAAAGTTTATAACTATGATAAAAATATAGCTTGAATAACTAGGTATAGAAACTTCTCGTTTTCAAAAGATCCAGCAAGGACTCTGACTTTACAAGCAGTACGTTTCCTTTCTGCTTAAACAGTGTAAATGTGAGGTGGTACCAAAATAGAACACTTACTTTTGCAGAAAAGTAACAGTTCCTTTTCTTAAATGACGTTTTGGTATTATGGAAAATGTTGAAGTAACAGAAAAGTTTATAGAAGAGTAAAATGAGCTCCTATGTGCACATCATCTCGCTCCAATGACGCTTGACATTTCAGGTCAGACTTTCAAGAGTGAAAGACTACAGATCTCAAATCGTTTTTTATGTCTGTGAGTCAGATATACTTGCTGGTTTTATATCTGCATCTATATTTCTATATCTATACATCATCTATATCTATGTTATCTCTATCTATCTATCTATCTATCTATCTATCTATCTATCTATCTATCTATCTATCTATCTATCTATTTATCATCTATCATCTATCTATCAATCAATCTATCTATCATCTATCTATCTATCA
>NW_011889071.1:484310-499826 GCF_000151845.1 Pteropus vampyrus | reverse complement strand
ACATTCGGTACCCTTCAGAATGAATTTATCCCTCTTTTAACATCAAAGGAAATGTTTGAAATAACAGGAGAGGAAGAAAATTATTAAAGTAATGCGGATGAGCTTGTGTATGATTGAGCTTGACAATATGACAGCTGATTAGCTCTGATGTTTTTATGTATTTAGGGAAAATTGCACTGGTTCAGATTGCTTTAATGATCTGTTGTTTTAAGTCAACAATAGCAGTGTGTATTCGAAAGAATATTTTCTTCCATCTATTTCCATTGTCTTAGAAGCTTAAGCAACACATGAAAGACTGATTTCTAATTTTATAAGCAGCAGGGCTCTTGAAAGGAAATCAATTAAGCATTTCTCCTCTTCCTCTCCTCTGAAGCCACTTTCTGTACAAAGTCTCTCGGAAATGGGATATTTATTGGGGCTGCCGGCGGGTTCCATTTGTTGGACTGCACCTCGTGGTTTTCTAATTTGTCTAGGCTGTGTTTGTTGTCATCACGGATGATTCAGAAGAATGCTTTAATTATCAATTGCATTGATTGTGGTTGCCTTTTTTATGGTTTTAGCAGTAACTATGGAGTTTTTTTATACTACTTGACATTTGTTGTTGATGGTCCTTCTATGTCAGCAGAAAAGTAGAGTAAGTTAGCTCTCCTGCTTGTCATTTGCAGACGATGATTTATAGATCTTTACATTTAGTTAAACTCCTCCTTCCCCCAACATATTGGAGATGAACTCCCAAGACACTGCAGGGGTTGCTAAGTTTCTCTTCTGCAAGGAAAGACACTATCTGGGATCATATCTAAGTGCACCTAGGCATGGCGGTTCCTCCTTTTACTAGGAGTTTAGGCTACTTCTTTTGTAAATATCTCATATCCTATAGCCTGACGTGTAGTTATGTTAACCGGGTCTTAGATGCCAATTGACTTCCTACCTGAGGATTTTCCTTTCTTTGCTTGCTTGTTTGTTTCTAACTCAGCTGTACTTGGCAGAGAGCTGGACTCTTTTGATCACCCCCAGAGTCTGACTCACCTCGGGTTTTGGCCAGCATTCTGGTGAAATGACTTTGGTAGAGCATGTGTTTGACTGAGCTTCACTAGATAAAATTTCTCCAGGGGTCCTATCTTCTTCTGTGATACAGAGCAGACAGCATGTGGGCTTTGGACTAGTCGGACCCGAGTGGGCCTGGTTCTACCACTCCTGGTTGTGTGGCCATGAGCAGGTTGCTTAAACTTGCTGACTTTCTGGTTCCCATCCATCAATGTACATAGTACCTACCTCTCAGGCTTCTTATAAAGATTAAATAAGATTACTGTAAGTATAGTATGTATAATATCACATATATGTACAATATACATAATACCTGTACAGCATTGTTCATGATACATAGTAGGCCCTCAAATGTATATCGTCTTCAGGAGAAGGCTCTTTTTCATTTTCCTAGGCTTTGATACAAACAGTAACAAAATCATCTTACATGACATTATGGAAATTGTTGAATGCACAAATGAATGGTGGATTCCCACCTACTGTAGCTCTCTTGATAGAAGAAATGTAAAAAGTTATAATACTGCAGTTCCTCTGAGTGGCCAGAGGTTTATTTCTACAGTGGATTGATTCATTTATAGCATCATACTTTTCTTTAGGATGAATTTAATGCTGAAGGTGTGTGCAACTAAAACGTTCTGTTCTTTATAATCTCCTGGAAGAGAGAGAATTATTTGCATCTCTCTTATTTACTTATTTATTTATCTATTTATTTACTTATATTTTTAAAATAGCAAGAGCAGAGCTGGCTTGATGAGTGTTCCATTGAAAGTCCTACTGATGGTCCTTTATAATAACCTGTGGCCAGTGGGGATGAGGACCTCTGGAGAGTGACTGTCAGTCCCAGACCGTTCAACACTGAATTCCCAAACAAGTTGCAAGTTGAATTTTTTGTCACACAGAGTTACATTTAGTCCTGTAGAATATTTAGACTTTCTTAAGGGTTTATCGTTTAGTAATAAATATCCATGCAGCATACTATATGGCATATCTTTTAAAAAAATGAATGAGAGTCAAGGAATAATTTCAACACGTACTGTCACAAGCACGTATGTGTAAGGGAGAGGTGATGTTTGAAGGGGAAGAAAGAGTAGACAGGCACCAGAGTTGGGGTACCAGATCCCTTACCCACCCCACGTGATAAGCCATTTCTGTAATGTATGCATGCAACAGAAGGCATTTTGAAAATGCGTGGACTGTGTGGGAGGAATATCGGACTATAAAGAAGAGATTCTCCCCTCTGACCAGAAAGCTGGAGAATGTCTTGAGGACACAGCAGCATGGGAGAGCGAGCGAAGCAGATGGTCTCAAGCTCTAATCAGCCAAGAGCTGCTGGTTCCTGTCCTCACGGTGTTTCAGAGTGCCGTATGGTGATTAAAAAGCAAATTAAATTGCAAATGCCTTTGAAGGACACGTTCATTCAATAGACTCGTGTGCAAACTTCTTAAAATTTGGAAATGTTACGGTTCTTTGACGCTCTTCTTCGAAAGAAGGGGATAAGGAAGCAATAAATCTGAAAAGGCAATCTCTCCTGTGCCAGACCCAAGAATAACATGTTTATTTGGACAAAGGAAGCGATGAAACGTGTCATCACATTTACATTCAAGGTCGATCTGGAGTTAAACTGGAGGTGTCATCCTCTCTGTGGGATGCTTTCTGTTGGTAGACACTGAAAGCGTCCTTTTGCATTATTTAAAGTCATCGGAAGACAGCCGTTGTGTATCACCGACCCACCTTCACCTGCTGCCTAACCTGCCGGGCCAGGTACAGCGCTTTGTAAAGATGGGCCCTCGGTCAAAGAGCACGAAGCGGGCAGTGGGCAGAGAGGAGCAGAATCAGAGCAGCGAGCCAGATACATTCGTTCCAAGTCAACGGCTTTGTTTTGGGAATTACGAAAGCAGTTCATATTTTGAGAAATAAAAGAGTAAAAGGAGGAGAAAGCCACTCGTTTGGGTGGCTGCGGTCACGGCCAGCCATGCGGTACGTCCTCCCGCTCTCCCGCTCGAGCCTCAGTTTCATTTCTTCGGGGAGAAGGAATCGGGAGGGCTGTTCAGATTTTCATACCTGTCAATGCAAGAAGAGGTGTTGACGTTGGTCTTTTTGAATACTCTTGTCACCTGCTGGTTTCCGGATCTTATAAGCTATTTGTCTCATAGAGAAAACGGGACAGGAACGGCCCTCGTCTCCAGAAGCTGGTGAGATGCCAGCCGCCCGGCTCTGTCCCTCGATTCGGCGTGGAGACTTTGCAGCCGTGATCTGCTGCTCTGCTGACGTCAGAGCTGGGGCTGGATTACAGATGGGCCGGTTCCTGATTTAGGATTTGTGCCGAAACCTGGGAACGGTCCCCGTTTTGGTGATGCATCCATCATTACGGGTAGTTACTCCGAGACCTTGCACTTTTGGAATTTATTTGCTTTCTAAAAATTTGTCTGACGAATCTTGTCTTTTTCTTCAAGTTTTCTCCTGTTGGAACTTTTGCGGTCTCCTGTATATGCTCCAAACATACTCATCAGCTTCTCTTGATCCTCTTCGTGTTTGTCCTGACTTTGCCTTTACCTGATAGATGCATTTGGTTCATGAAAGAATATTCTAAAAGTGAATTTTTGTTGGTTGTATTTTTACCTACCTCAGGTTCATGCATGCTTGTGTGTTTTTAAAACAACGCATAATTCCAATTACTACTGGACATCAGGAGGGTGTGCAAATGGTATAAGCACTGATTTGTCTTTGGCGTGTGAAAAAAGCTACTTAAAATTCATTCTATCCCACTAAAAATAATTTCGAATAAACACAGAATTTTCAAAAGCTGTTGCACCCCAATGTTTTCCCCTAGAGTTTCTAAAATGCATGTAGCCTTGACGGCAATATTCTTCGAGTCCCACCAAGGAGCTGATGCACTAACGCTAACGAGTTAGCTACCGAATGATTGTGTCAGTCACGGATGGTAGAGCTCTCCCAAAAGCCTTTACATTCGTCTTTCTTGTTATCAGACCTCTAATTTTATTCAGATATTGGGGGACCTATATGTCTTAAGGAGTGAAATAAATACTTTAAGCCAATCTATATTTTCATTGTCCTTGCTAGACTGAGCATGTTGTGAAATTCTGGTCAATGACCAGTGACAAATTTCTTAGGGAAGTTATCTTCACTCTTAAAAAGATACTTAGAAGCACACATGTCTTTTATTTATTTTGGGCATTTGGACTTTGTCGTGTGGGGCACAATGGCAGGAGGTATCACAGTCATCCTAATACAGTGAAAGGTGAAGCCTGCAATTGTTAAAACAGAGTGATCTTGACATTCAAGTGCTGATTTAACTGATACTCTTCCAGGATTTTTTATTATGTGAGATAATAAATTTACCTTGTGCACAAATGTTTTAAAACAGCTTCAGTTCATGAGAAGTGAGGGTAGTCTTATGCAGACTGTGTTCCCTGTAATTTTGTAGTTGGCTAAACTCAACGCAGGTGTTCACGAGAGATAGCCATAAATATTTAGAGTCTTCTCGTTCTAGGCATGTTGTAATAGATATAGGGTGTGTGATAACCTGTTATTGTTTGAAATGGCTGGAATTTGGAGATTGTGACTCCCACGTAACCTAGACATCTGACTGATGAACTCACAAATTAAACCTTTGATTTAAACTTAAAGCATAGAAGGGTAACTTTACTGGCCTGTGCTTTGATAAGCATTTTCCATGAGTGTGAATCAGTGGTTATAGGTCTGTAACCATTTTTTCAAAATAAATCAACTCCATAACTCATAATCTAATATCCAGTTATTATTTCTCTGAAATAACAGTCAATCTCAGAGCAGGATCTTTCTAGATTTCCCCCCTTATTTTTGTACTCATTTCATATCTATTTTGGGTTTTCTTGAGTAATGTAATCATCATACAAATATAACAGACATAAAATGGTTTGGAACTGAATATAATAGACTCTCAATAGGCATACAATTCAAATCAAGAGGGAGGACTCAGACATACAAAAGGGAAGCTTAGCATTGGCGAGTGTTCAGCGTGCTGTGAGCATCTATATCGAGGTTTTACGGAAGAAATGGAAAGTTTTGATTAATAAGACAAATTAATGAAGTGATAGTTAGTTAGGAGAGCTTCTCCAGGGATTGATAAAGAAGATAAAGCTTAGAGGTTAATATTCGCATTTTGATACGGTTCACCAACTTTAAACAACGCGCGCTATTTTAAATTACGACGCCCGATCTAGTGCTTTTTTAACTTTTAACATCTGTTCTATTTTCTATATTTTATTTAAATCAGGACGTATACCGGAAATTTGTTATCAAGAGAAAGACTCAACGGCACAAATGACAGCATAGAAAACTTTTTGCATTATTAACAGTTCAATCTCTGACTCAAGGTAGTAAAAAGCTATGAAAATAATTTGCATTCGTATGTTCCAAAAAAAACCATGGTGAATGTGGAATTCTCCGTGTATGGCTGAACGGAGTGCAGAGTTAGGCCAGTCCACGCTGGCTTCTAACGGGCAGGTTACGGGAGCGGCGCGGCTCACCCGCCTGGCTCAGTCCCCTGTCTCACTACGCCGTCTTGTCGATCCTCGTCCAGAAGTTATTGCAAACCTCATCGCTGCTCTTTCCCTCAGCCGCGAAGCCCATTTTCTTTTTCATCTTATCGCGTCTTCCAGCAAAGTTTGGTTTTTCCTTGGCAAACTCTCCAACAACTTTTTTGCAGGCTCTTCTGTAATCTGCTTTTTTTTTTTTCTCTCAATAGTTTGTGGCCATTTTTTCCTATGTTGGGAAACGTAGGGCTCAACCATAACTTTTAATAATGTATAACAGTCTGATACATGAGTGTGTGTATCTATAGCGTAGAATATTTAAAAAATGGACCAGTCTGTTCTTGGTAGAAGGACATGGAGGTCACTGCCTGAGGCTACCCTGTAGTCCCTGACTTAAGTGGATTGATCCAGGCATGAAAATACTGATGTGTAAGAGATTACGCCAAAACTTAGTTCCTTGAAAACAACCTTTTAATTTTGCTTACGATTTTGTAAATCGGGACTTCTGGAAAGTCCCTTGCTCCTAATGCTGTTGCAGCAGGTTTCAACTGAAGCTCAGCTGGGCCAGACGTTCGAAACACGTCTTTCATAGGTGGTAATGGATGCTGGCGGTCACCTGGGGGCCCAGCCGGAGCCGCCTGCTGGAGCACCTGCACCGAACTTCTCCGTCTGGCCTGGACCCCACCTGATTTCCTTCTTCCGAAATGTATTGAATTCCCTAAGCTGCCCCCTCTCCCCTCCCCGCCCCGGCTTCCTGTGAGGCGGTTTCATGTCTTTTGAATATCCCTTCGTTATCCTGTTTTTGAAAGTCAGTATTTTAGGGACGCATCACGTAGCTACGGAAATGCGCACAGATTTTTCAGCAGAAGCGTTATTTCTCTGTTATTAAAGCCCACGAGGCAAGAGGGGAGGGCAAAGGACCGAACGGTGAGAACAGCCAACACTCAGGCGCTGAGAGAGGAAGATCAAATGATGGGGGTTGAAGTCTGGTGAACATCCTTTACCTATGTCCTCGGTCTCATGTCTGCTTATTTTCTTCAAATAAAGTCCTAGAAATTGCCGTGACTAACGTTGGGATTTTTCTCTCTGGTTAAACCAAGGATCCAATCTTTCTTATCCAACCTGATCTGGGATTAGTCAGAAACATAGTGTGAATGGCTTAAATTCTAGCTTTTCTTTCTCAAAAAAAAAAAAAAAAAATTGATACTTTGTCTTTGTAAATTATGTGTGAAAAACTTGTCTTTGTAAGCGGAGACTTCTCTAAACACATATGTGATATCTCGTGTGCATTCCTTTATGAGGCACACAGAAACTCTCACATCCTGCCCTGAGGGGTGTTGAGGTTCACGTCTCAGGGAGGGACATCCTAAGTCTTCTCTTAGGTCCTCTAAAGAGAATAATCTTATTTAATCCACAGCACTTATCGAATGTTTTGGGTATTGTACAATATTCTAGACCAACAAAATAAACATAGTTTATTCGAGTTTAAAATGTTTTTCTCCATCATAAGTGGTACTTTTTTTGGTCTTCTTAGGTGGTCTCCCATCTAAGTACTAACCAGGTCCGACCCTGCTTAGCTTCCGAGATTGGATGAGATCGGGCATGTTCAGGGTGGCGTGGCCGTAGACCATAAGTGATATTCTTAAACATCTTGAAACCAACTAGTTTGATTCTTTTGAGTGAAGTAACTGGTCATTGTTATGGCCTAAATGTGTGCGTCCCCCAAATTCACATGTTGTAGTCTTAACCCCCCAAAGAATGGCCGTCTTTGGAGATGGGGCTCCTCAGGAAGTGATTAGGATTGAATGAGATCATAACGGCGAGACCCCAATCCCGTAGGATCGGTATTCTTATAAAAAGACACACCAAAGAGCATCTGTCTTCCCCTCTCTCTGTCCCCACCCCCTTCCCCAGCAACAGAGAAAAAGCCACATAAGGACATAGCCAGAAGCTGGGTGTTTACAAGCCAGGGAGACAGTCGTCATTGGAGCACAGTTATGCCGCCACCCTGATCTGAGACCTCCGGCCTCCAGGGCTGTGAGGAGACAGATTTCTCTGGTTTAAGCCACCGGCTCTGCTGCGTTTTGTTGTAGCAGCCTGAGAAGATTAATCGTTATTAACCTAATGTCAGACAGGACCTCAGACCACAGAGTAGTCATAAAGTGTCGCTTGTTGAACACCACGGCGAGACTGGGCGAAGGATCTGAAAAAGGATTTGGCCTCTGGTCTGTGGAAATAGGATCAATTAAAATAAAGGAAAAATATGTATAGGACTTAAATTTTAGCTGAGTTTTTCAAACGTCAGTGATTAAAATGAATTGTGGCTCTTCTGAAAAATTCAAATTCTTGAACCTCAAGCCCAGAGATTCCAATTTTGCCAAGTGGGGCGGGATCTCTGCTTTATTCTTTATTTTAAGAAAGCACCCCAAGTAATTCTGATGACTAGTTGAGTTTTGGAACCACGAATCTAAGTATGACAGTGTTTTTACTGCTTTTTAAAGAATGTTGCTCTTCATTTTGTGTTCTTTAAAAAAACGAGTATAACAACATACATAACACACCGCAAACGACCGACTCACAATTGAGCCATCTTCTCTTATAATTAAGAAGGAATTTGATAAAAACTTGTGCTCATACTATCTCTTTATCACTTTATTTTTTAAGATAAAATATCTTCAAAGCAAACCACTGTTCATTAGGTTTTGTGAAGACAATTTAATGAGAAATATAAAACAAGCTGTCGTTATTAGAAACTAGCTGAAGGGTCACCATTATTGTGAATGGACTTTCAACCTTTTAGTGGAGCCTCTTTCACAGAAGTTGACCTTATTCAGCCCTTATTGAGGTAACGTGTGGGCTTTGAGTCTTATTAAATATATTCTGTTTAGCACAGAGCAGGTGTAGTTTTGAAGATGCTACTTAAGTTCTTGGATACTCAGACTCAGGTAAATTGACCTGGTTGCAAGAAAAAACAGGTCAATATGGGCTTTTGTTTCTTTTCCCAAAGAAGACTTGTATCCTTCCCTCACTTAATTAGATGAACGAGTCTGATTTTACCGTTGGTTTGCAGGTTCTCTCTGCAGAGGCAGACACACCGTGCCGTTCTATCAGCGATTTTTGCTTCAAGCCTTGAGTTTTAATTTGATGAAAGACATGTCAAGTTGAAGAATCCTGATTCAAATTTGATATTGCAGAAGGAACCTTTTTTTAAACTAGAAGCCTCACGTATGGCTTTTCCACGTGTGCGATGCTCATCAGAGCTTGCCCAGCCAGACGTCGAAGGCGGAGCCGATCCCTCCGACACGTACGAAGCCCGCCTTCCCTGGTTGCTCGGTGCAGTTAGTCTTCATAGCTGTCACATAAATGGTTTGCAAAGTCAGCGAACACCTTACAGGGCCACAGTTAACATGCGCTTCTAGTGACTCTTGAGGCATGGAACCTTCCAAATAAGGTCACCTTCCCCGCAGACACAGCCACGGCTCTCGTTCCAGAAGTCCCAGATACTGATGATATGGACTAGCCGGTAACACACAAAAAACTGTACAATCTCTGTTTATGAAAGTCACCGACCGGGGTAGCCTTTAATACATAATCTCAATAGTTAATTAATCAGGGGCTGCTGTTCCGCTCAGCAGTTACTGAATGCTTAACATCCCTGATTTTTATGTAATAGAAGTTTGATTTAGGATCTATTTTCGATTTTGAAAAATACTCAAATAAGGGATTCCTTAAGGAAAAAGCAGAGAGACCATATGAATAATAGGCCAACCACTCACAGTGAATTTATGAAGTTAATGGTGGGAAAAACAAGGATAATGCAGTTTCTACGAATACACTAGTCGTGAGATAGAAAAACATGTGAGAAATGGTCCTAATTCAAGTCTTCTGTTCTGTTCTTCTTTTCATCTCTTCTGGAGTTGTGGGTCAGGACCAGGGAATAAACAGTGAGACTGTACATTGTATTAAAGTGACCCAAACCATGACCAACCACATTCATTTCAGCCAGAGGTAGAAACCATGGTTTGACATGGGAGCTAGCAGAGTGACAAAGCCTGTCGCAGCAAGGAGAGGATCAAGTTAGGCTCTTCCAGGACTTTCTGGGCTAAAAATTAATCACTTGTTGATCTTTCTCTGACTCTAATATGAAAAAGTTCATCCCTATCTGGTCTCCCTGTCAGAGAAACACAATCAAAGAGGCACCAGCGAGGCCTGGGTCGGAGGCTGATGTTCACATCCTTCTCGTATGTTATTTCAGTTGGATGCTTTGTGTTCTGTAGTTTTCAGACCTGATACTTGAGCTCCGAAGCCAAGCTGCGATGTTGCAAAGGCCGAGAGTTTTAGGAACGTTCCGAGCAGAAACAAATTAGAAAGTCAAAACACAGCGAGAGTGTTACCTGTCACATCAGAGGTGCACCAGGTGTGTACGAGGCGTGAGGCTTGCAGGGAGGGGACACGTCGGCTTTCTGGCTGCTCTGAGTGTTTTGGTTAGACTGGATCTATATTGCAGAATCCATTGTGTGTGCGTACACCAAATGCAATGAATGAGAAGCGAAGAGGCCACCATCACAAAATTATTTTCTGCTACGACATGCATGCATACACATGCATGCCCGTGCACGCACACGCGTACGTTTATAAGCAGCGCTTGCATCTCTCTTGAATTCGGTCCCCTCCTAACAGATCCCAAAGATGCTTACCTCACTATTTTTTCAGTAGCCGTTCAAACTATTTCCCAGTTCTTGGTCCACCTTCCTTCCACAATGTTCAAGAGTTATTGTCTTTAGATATAGATTTAATGTCACTTAATCTTCAAAACAAAAGCCACATTCGTAATTATGATAGGTTTAAGCCAGACTATTAAATTCTGCTGCCTCTAGTAGGTTACTAATTTGTCATTTTTTAAACCAACAGTCTGTTAATATTTGTTTATTGATTACTTATGCACGAGGCTGAGCATCCTCGAGAAAAGGGGAAGAAGGACGCGCTCAGCCTCTCTCCAGGTATCACGCACAATTCAGCTCTGGCCCCAACTTGCATACCTTGTTCTGCCAAATGCAAGTCCTGTTAATAACGAGACGAAGCTTTCTTCAGAGAGAGGTAGTGTACTCTTGCCTTATGATGTAGCAGTTCCACTCTTATGTCTTTGCCCAAGAAAATGAAAACAAAAAAGAATTGTATAAAAATGTGTATAACAGAGTTATTTATAATTGCCCCAAACTGGAAATGAAGCCCCAATGTTTCTCAGCAGGGAAATAGGTAAACTGTCATATTATTTACCCAATGGAGTACTATTCAGTAATAAAGAAGAATAAATAACTATTAAAGCACCACGGCCGAATCTCAAAAACAGTATGTTAAGCAAAAGGAACTAGACACAAAAAACTTCATACTGTATACATTCTTTTATATGAAACCCTGAGGCTGGCAGAACTAATCTATGGTGAAAGGACAGATAGGGTGTGGGAGAGAGAGTTAACTAGAAGGGGCATATGGAACTTTCTGGAAGATGGAGGTAGTCTATATCTCGTTTTATTGTGAGAGGTGATTTCACAGGCATATGCAGTGGACAAAATCTATCCAACGGAACACGTAGATTGCATGCACTTTATTTCATGTTAATTTTATCTCAGTAAAAAAAGTAGTTACTAGCTGTCTGTTGTTGCTGTAGCCTGTCTGTCTCTCTGGGGGTATTGTCCCTTGTCCTAAGTACTCAATCAGGTTTCTTTGCTAACGCATTCAAATTTTTTTCTGAGAGAAATCCCAGTAAATATGCTTTTCTCTGTGTCGTTACCTTTCTAATCAATTACCAGCACCCAGCGATCGTAAGCCACGTGAGCACAGGCACCGAGCAGCTGGCGTGGTCCTCACTTGGTCTCCGTCTCTGAGGATGCTGACGAACGCATCCCAGCCCCTCCTTCTAGCTCATCTCCTGCCTCTGCTCACTACGAAGTCGGTGTTCATTTCAGCCTCGAAGAACACCTGACACTACCTGGACTGATCTTGTGCTTTATCCAGTGCTGTGTGGTGCTTACCGAGCGTGGCTGCCTGGATTTGAATCTTCCCTTTCATTCCCTGCCTGTGTGAATTTTGCTAAATTATCTAATGGTTCTCATGCCTCAGTCTTCATTTATGTAAATTGGGAACGTAGTACTTATCTCATAGGGTTTTACTAGTATTGAATGAGTGTGTGTGTGTGTGTTGCTTAGAACAGAGCCTGACACATAGCGTAATATAAGTATTAGTTTTTAATATTATTTGTGTTTCCATACATTGGCAGTTATTTTTAAATTTATTTACTTTTTCCCTTCTCATTTACTTCATTGTAAAGGATTCTCTTAGACTAGTTTGGACTTTCTTTAAAGAAAGCAAATTTATTATTATTATTATTATTATTTATTTTTATTTTTATTTTCGCAAAACTTAAGGTTATGGCACAGATGGGTGCATAAAATACTAGGTGCATGTTTGCTTTGTCACCCTGGCCGCCGTCTCTACACTCGTGGCGGATGCCATGCCACCCAGAGACGGCCGAGGCCATTTCATGGTGACACTGTCAACCCCTGTGCCCCACCTACGAGTTGCCCACTTGCCGGCCCCTCCTCGCCGGCATCCCTCCCCGCCCCAGGGGACGAGGTCATCCGCGTGCGTCCCAGATCGCGTCCGCTCACAAGGTTTCCGAGGACCTCAGCCTGTAGATCTTCTCCTCCATCTGCTTTCTTCCCTCCCTCCTCTCGTGTATGAGCTTCTTCCTCTCTGCCGACTTCCAGTCCTGTCTTCTGACTATTTATTTTGTGGCATAACAACTAAACATCTTAGCTGTAACTGTTTCACATGGAAATTTTTAGTAATCTTTTGGGTCGCTCGTTGCTTCTTGCTCTTTCTTTTGTGGGACAGTTTTATTGTGACATAATTCACTTGCTGTCTATGTGATGGTTTTAGTATGTTCATGGAACTAACTGCACGACCGGCTCCATGATCGATTTTAGCACACGCCTCTTTTCATATCGTTGCTCTTTAAATAGTAGAATGCATCTTATGGTGGGCTTTCGTGTTTAATGTGGTGCTTTTCGACCCCAAAGTTAGTATTAAATTTGTACTGGTGTCTTACAAGAGGTCTCTTGGCAATATGTCAACTCAGTACCTATCTCTCTTCCGTGCTTCTTCAGGGCTGTGCTTTCTTGGCCTGGAAGCGTCCTCAGGAAGGAGGACTCTGCACGACATCCCTCAGATCACACTCGAGGAAATTTGTGAGCAGCCTCTGTCCTGAGACACGTTGTCCTTTAAAGCTAAGCTACACGTCATTTCACATGGACTGGCAAGTGAGGCTTACAGAAACGAATCTGTGACGCGTCAGCCTTTAGCGTCCAGTGCATTTACATTTATTATGTATTAGCATCACAAAAGCACATTTCATCTGTTGATTTGAATGGGATTCAGGAACAGTCAGTTTGAGACCGTTTGCTTGTGATGTGGTATCGTGTGTAGAAATTCATGTGGGGGCGCCCTCTCTGTCGAGATTCAAAACACTCCCGAGCCGTTAAAAACGGAGCTAGCACCAGCCTTTTCAACGTGATGAGGAAAGCGTTATCAAGGCTCTGTCTCACCTTGGAAAGGTGCACTCTGCCTCCTGCATTCTCTTTTGCTCGTGATTGGAATCCTGACTTGCTTTGTCTTGAGAGTGTTGGTTTCCAGCTTTCACAGAAACTTTTTTGAAGTCATGAAGAAAAATATACTTTTTATATGTGATCAATAAAGAGGACATTTCTCAGTCCCCCTAACAGCATTTTGGGGGAGGGAGAGAAATGATAAATTCCAGGATATCTTTAAAGGATTTAGTTTTGGCTTCGGATAAAGGATTATGTATGTTAATGCCTTCTATTTTTCTTTTCTCCGGAATGTATAAAAAGATATACTATTTTCCGACTGCTGGTGTGACGAGTGGCCACAAAGCATGTGGTACAACCTTTAATCACAGCAACTTAAAACAACACAAATTTATCGCCTCGCGGTTCTCGAGGTCAAAGTCTCAGATGAGCTTCTACGGGCTAAAATCGGGGTGTCGGGAAAGCAGTGTTCCCTCTGGAAGTGCCAGGGAGAACCCATTCCTCGGCCTGTCCTGGCTTCTAGAGCCCATCAGTTCCTGGCTGGTGTCCCCTTTCTCCATCTTCGAAGCCAGAATCATAGCCTCCTAGAATCTCTCTCTGACTCCACCGCTTCCCTGTTTCACGGTAGAAACACTTCTGGTGATGACACTGGACCCCCCCGAGATAATCAGGATGACCCCCCATTTCAAGATCCTTAACCATACCTACCAAGTCCCTCAGCCATATGAGGGGACATACTCACAAGTTCTGGGGATTTAGGCATGGACATCATTGGCGGGCCTTTCATAGCAGAATAGGAGCAAATATTTGCATCTTCTGTCTTCTTATGATATGCAATTGGCCATCGGATAGACAGAATGAAGCTGATTAAATACTCTGATGATTGGATAAGTGGTTACAAGATATGTCAGAATACTAATGGTGAAATTCATTTATGAGCTTATTCTCTTAGGACTGTAAACTTCAGAGTCAAATAACAGGAAACTTTTCCTCACACATGAGATCAGAGCTGTCACTTGCCAGCTTCTTGCCAGATGTTTGAGTTGAGGATACCAGATAATTGTGCAACTTCCTTTTGGTCTCTCGATAGTAATATCGCAGGCGTATTGGCTGAGGTGTTCATAAACAGCTGGTGTGCATGAAACATCTCTAACTCGGATTTCAAATCTGTTTCAATTAAGGTGTGTGCATAGATTTTAATATTAGAACTAGAACACAAGACAAGCCCTTGAGGAAGGAGAAAGTCTAGTGGCATTATAAAACATGGAGATCTTTAGGGTCTCTGGGAACTTGGAGAAAGTGAAAACTATTTCAGTCCCCAGTGTGTTTAACTCAAGAAAGACTTCAGACATACAGGAATATTAAAGTGTGGTGTATAAATGCAAAATCTGCCCTAAGAGCTGGAGTACACAGAAATCTAGGAATGAGAGGAAGCAGCCATGTACTGGGGAGTCCTCACAGAGTTTAGTTTCTTTTAAAGACATAATATAAAGCACTAAAATATAAAGATATAGTTCTAAAGAATGTAACAGACACGAGTAGGTGTTGGTCAGCTTAACTAATGCAAGAAAGTCGGGCGACTAATTTAAATTCAGTTGACAACTTTTTATAGTTTATCTAAAATTCTATCTGGAAATAATAAGAATGTCCCTGAATTGTCACAATGGGGAAAATCCTCCTCGTCTGTCCTCGCTTCTCTGTTTTGTAAGCATTCGCCTTCCTGCCCAGCCCTCCCCTTCCCTGACCATGTCCGGAGGAACGATGCTTTCAACTGTTCGTTTTCTTACAGCCCAGAATGGCCCCTAGGCAGAGAAAACCAAACCCGTGTCAAATGAATGAGAGATTTAGGACAAATTAGGAGCCATTCTTTGCCTTCCCGACTTTGGGGTTACGATTCTAGGTGTGGCTGCCACAGGTCACGATGATGAGAAAACAGTGCCTGGGGACACAGTATGCCCAGATTTTTAAAATTCTCCAGATAAACATTGTTTTGCTTGACACGTGAGGACGATGTAAGATTTTACAAATTACGTTTGTAGTTTTTCTCATTATAAAAATCGTATCTGTTCACTAACAAATCACATGATTTCTGACAAAGTAGGAAATAAATTCATCTGTAATATCACACCCACAACTCGTTTGTCAATGTTCTGCCACACTTTCTAGTTTTTAAAAATATAAGTATATAAATAAAATTGGGGTCATTACTATTTTTCCATTCTTGAATCCTTACATCTCAGTAGTATCCTTTCTATATTTTAATATTTGTAAAGTTGGTCCTGAGGACACCAGGCTTTGGGCCGGAAGTGACTTCCCTTTAGTCATATATGTTA
>NW_011889071.1:478816-484260 GCF_000151845.1 Pteropus vampyrus | reverse complement strand
TGAGTTGAGGATACCAGATAATTGTGCAACTTCCTTTTGGTCTCTCGATAGTAATATCGCAGGCGTATTGGCTGAGGTGTTCATAAACAGCTGGTGTGCATGAAACATCTCTAACTCGGATTTCAAATCTGTTTCAATTAAGGTGTGTGCATAGATTTTAATATTAGAACTAGAACACAAGACAAGCCCTTGAGGAAGGAGAAAGTCTAGTGGCATTATAAAACATGGAGATCTTTAGGGTCTCTGGGAACTTGGAGAAAGTGAAAACTATTTCAGTCCCCAGTGTGTTTAACTCAAGAAAGACTTCAGACATACAGGAATATTAAAGTGTGGTGTATAAATGCAAAATCTGCCCTAAGAGCTGGAGTACACAGAAATCTAGGAATGAGAGGAAGCAGCCATGTACTGGGGAGTCCTCACAGAGTTTAGTTTCTTTTAAAGACATAATATAAAGCACTAAAATATAAAGATATAGTTCTAAAGAATGTAACAGACACGAGTAGGTGTTGGTCAGCTTAACTAATGAAAGAAAGTCGGGCGACTAATTTAAATTCAGTTGACAACTTTTTATAGTTTATCTAAAATTCTATCTGGAAATAATAAGAATGTCCCTGAATTGTCACAATGGGGAAAATCCTCCTCGTCTGTCCTCGCTTCTCTGTTTTGTAAGCATTCGCCTTCCTGCCCAGCCCTCCCCATCCCCGACCATGTCCGGAGGAACGATGCTTTCAACTGTTCGTTTTCTTACAGCCCAGAATGGTCCTTAGGCAGAGAAAACCAAACCCGTGTCAAATGAATGAGAGATTTAGGACAAATTAGGAGCCATTCTTTGCCTTCACGACTTTGGGGTTACGATTCTAGGTGTGGCTGCCACAGGTCACGATGATGAGAAAACAGTGCCTGGGGACACAGTATGCCCAGATTTTTAAAATTCTCCAGATAAACATTGTTTTGCTCGACACGTGAGGACGATGTAAGATTTTACAAATTACGTTTGTAGTTTTTCTCATTATAAAAATCGTATCTGTTCACTAACAAATCACATGATTTCTGACAAACTAGGAAATAAATTCATCTGTAATATCACACCCACAACTCGTTTGTCAATGTTCTGCCACACTTTCTAGTTTTTAAAAATATAAGTATATAAATAAAATTGGGGTCATTACTATTTTTCCATTCTTGAATCCTTACATCTCAGTAGTATCCTTTCTATATTTTAATATTTGTAAAGTTGGTCCTGAGGACACCAGGCTTTGGGCCGGAAGTGACTTCCCTTTAGTCATATATGTTAATGTCAGGGGCACATGCATGGCTTCTCATCCTTATCGATTTTCTCTCCTGGTTTGGGGCATATGTTTATGGGTGGATTTTGCTCCTCCAACTTGCTGATTCTAACTGGCTGTCACTTAATACTCGCACATGATTTTGTCTAATATTTCCTCCTGTCAGTTCCTTGACACCTACTCAGGGCCCCCCCGAGGGCATTTCCTTGTTCATCGCCGCTGCTGGTGACCATTAACCAAACATTTGTGAATCGGTTTCAAAAGCACCATTTAAAAACACCCTTTTTGGTCTATCGCGCTCACAGGAGTTAGACAAAGCCACGCCGGCACCAGCCAGAGCCGGTGTTTACCATTTGTCATTCTGTGACAGTGGCTTGGACGCTAAAGCAGGAGATGGACCACATCCTGATCGTCCCTGGCCGGAAAACGTGACTCAAATGACAGTGTTTCAGCGAGTGCAATGAACTGAATTTTAAGCGGAGAGCAAAGTGGTGGACTCAGCATATTTTTCTCCGAACCGAAAGAAATAAAATCCAAGTCAAATCTAATCTCTCTATTGAAACTTCATTGCAGAAATACTCTACATGTTTATGAATCCTACCTAAAATGTAGTATTGTCTTATACATTGTAGTAATAGGTGCTAATGCCTTTAGGATGCTTATAATGCACCGAAAGTGTTGTGGGCCCTTCCTACGTGTCGTCCCACGCAAGCCCACGCGTTCATGAAATGGCACGATGGAATGCGTGCCCCCCAGTTTGGTGGTGGTGGAGGTGGGGCCTTCGGGAAGAAGCTGGGTGTAGACGAGGTCAGGAGGGCGCGAGAAGACTCTGGATAATGGCTTCATGTTTTTTGTTTATGATTTTTGGGCCGGAAGTGAATGCCTATTGTGCCTTCAGATACTTGTTCTTTTTCATTCATTTTTTCCGACACAGACTTATGTAGTGTCCACTCTGGGTCAGGCACCCTTTAGGGTATTGGAGAAACTCTGGTGAGCAAAAGAGATGAAGGTACTTGTCCTCACAGAACTTACATTCTGGTGCATGTGTGTGTGTGTGTGTGTGTTGGGGGGATGGGGTGTGCTGCTGATAGTAAATGATCAAGTCAGTGATGCGGACGTTCTGATGGTGAGAAACGTTATGAAGAAAACACGAGCAACGTGTCCTGCAGACCCACGAGCGAGGAGGTGTGGCCCAGGCGATGCCTCAGAGCTGCCAGCGTTCGCGTTGGTACCTGGATCAGGAGTCGGAGATGTCAGGGAAAAGCATCCCAGGCGAAGAGAACAGTGACTTCCCAGTTCCAAGGAACGAGGTGACACTTTATTTTTTTTATTTATTTATTTTTTAGCGCCGCTCCCCATTTTTCTTTTGGGCCCAGTTTGGTTTATTTCAGACCCCAGACATAAACAGATTCTCATGGTTGGATTCAACAACCTCGCGACCTCTGACCCACGCGCTCGGACCTCGGCGATGGCATTCGGGTTTTGTGTGCTGCGTCTTTCCTGTCGAATGCCGTCTGCCTTTGAGATCCCTCCAGCGCTGACTTTGAAAAGGAAGCGCAGGTCACTTAACAAGAGCCGGCAGACGGGAGGTGCTATAAATCAGAGCATTACTGATCGTGAGCGGAGTTTGAACATCTTCCAAGAATACTCTTTGCGTGCCTGCCCGACCTCTGTGCCTCTGATCGATTTCTGCTAGAAATTAAGGTCTCACATTACAGGCTCCCGCTGGTTCGCTGCTGGTGTGCTAGGTCAGCCATGGCAGTGACAATGAACATGACGGTCACTAAATCACTGCCGCCTTCCGCAGAGGAATTTGGGGTGGGAGACGTTATTTTATTCGTAAAGAGAAAGCTGTGTGTTAAATAATTTTGAATATTTAATGATATGTTGAGAAAGTTTACTTAAGTATTTATTTTGTATTAACTGAAGGACAAGTAAAATTTTAAATTCTAAGCATAGCCAAACACAAGTATTTGACAGTTCTGTGTAAATTTATTTTAAAAATATGTAAATATGAGATAACATGTTACTGAATCTTAGCAAGCCATTTGTATTCAGAACACTTTTGGAGTGTTTGTACATCACGAAGGCTGTTGAGACTATGTCAGCTCAGTTAATAGCATGTCCGTGGGCGGACCCGGACGTGCTGCTGGCCTCTGCTATGTTCAACGTGGCGCTGAACCGCTGGATGAGATGCCTGGACAGACGGTCCTATCCAACTACCTGTTGTTTGACAGCCAGTGATAGTTAAGGGCGATGCCCGTGCTGACACAGTATAACATCCCCGGTACTCTAACTGGTTAAAGATGTCGCTAGAAAGAGTCCAGAAAGGGTAGCATAGCAGCTATGACGAAGCTGAGCATCAGAGAATTTGAACTAAAGACTAATTTTCGGCGTTAATGGTGAAGAAAGTTAAAAGCTGTGTTGATTTTGAAATGGGGAACTCCGTTTCCGGCAGCCGGTCGCCTGTTGAGGAGCTCGTATTCTGGGGCGAGCAACTAGGAAGAGCTGTCGCCTGCTGGCTATGGCCACTTCTGCTGGAGTGTCCTGGGGAGGGAGCTAGTGGCTTCCTCTCGTCATGGGGGGTGGGCCTCTGCTGAGTGAGCCCTGAGGCCAGCGGGAGCCGGTGATAATGACAGCGGAAAAGAAGCAATTGCAAAACCAGGATAAGCCTGGATCAGTTTTCCATTGCTACCATCATACGTTGTCATAAAGTTAGGGGCTTACACTGCGCAAATTTATCATCGCACAGTTCTGTAGGTCAGAAAGTAAACACAGGTCTCAACGGGTGAAAATGGCGGTGTTGGCCGGGCTGAATTCCCTCCCGCAGGAGACTCCTTCCCTGGCCTTTTCCAGCTTCTGGAAGTGTCTGTATATTTTGGCTCATGGCCTCCCTCAGTCTTCAAAGCAGCGACGTTGCGTCTCTTCGATCCTTCTTTCTCTGTCTCGTCTCCCTTTGGCTCTGACCTCAGCTGGGGAAGGTTCTCTGCTTCGAAGGACTCGTGATGAGGCCGGGTCCGGGATAATCTACCCACCTCAGGGTTGTTAACCTTTAACACATTTGCAAAGTTTCCTTTTCCTCGTAAGGTGACATATTCGTGGCTTCCAGGGATTAGGATTTGGATGTTTGCGGGGACTATTCTGCCCACCACACACCCTTTAGTGATGAAGAAGCGTCATCTGAGACTTCTTTCCTCCTGTTCCTCTGCTCTACCCCGCATGGATTTCTGGGCACTTACCAGTGACCACAGCAGCAGCCAATTTCCTGTATGGTTACCATGGTGGCTGGTGGTTGCCAACAATGGCATCAAGGCAGCTGTGAAGGGGACTCATGTGTCCCTCGCGGGCCGAAGGGATGACCAGGTACCTGTGAGCCTCTAGAGAAATGGGAACTATTTGAAGAAGAGAACCTGGGGGGAAAGACTGGACTTTCTTGCATGAGCACTTGGAGAGTCAGAAACAACAAAATTTAGGAGATTAAATACGAATGAATTTCTTCTCAAAAGTTGGGACATACCAGTTACAGCTGAATGAAGAAATATATTGCTCCTCAGTGCGGCTGCTGCTTATACTACATTCAGAAGCCTGACTTGCTATTTACAAGAGTAATTACTAGAGTTCCACAGCCACATGCGCGTGCACGCGCGCGCGCGCGCGCGCACACACACACACACACACACACACACACACAGAAAATAATTGTTTCAAGGAAACCTGTATAGAAATACAAGATTTAGCTGACCCCATCCCTTAGGCAGGAGCATGCAATGGTCTATCGATAGCATCCTCTGGTAGAGAACCTTCTGCAGATGCTCCCTTGCTGCTGAATTTTTTCCACGCTCAAACCTGTTATCAGTTATCCACGTTTTCATTTTGGGAGGCTAGATCTAGAAGGGGCATTAAGCTTAGTGCTGTCGTAGCATTTATGCTCAGTGTCAGCAAGGTCGTAGATAGTTTTGCATAAAGTAATTTTTCTGTTCCGTGAGCATTTTCCTGTGGAGTTTATTAAAACTCAGTATTTATCATCAAACTGGTCTTATTTATCAGAAAACCAGTATTGTGCAGCCATCCATCTTCCACCTGTGAAATCTTAAAATGAGGATAACAGAGATGGTAACACTGAGCCCAGAGAAAATGCAGGAGGAAGGCGGAGGGAGC
>NW_011889071.1:473002-476196 GCF_000151845.1 Pteropus vampyrus | reverse complement strand
CTTTCTAGATTCCAAAACCTCTGGAACTTCAGTTCGTGATATTAGTAGGTAACTGTGACGAGCGGGAAATAAGGCCCAGGCAGAAGCGTGAAGGGGATGCTGTTCTTCCTGCTGCCTTCAGCCATGTGATTCTGGACACTCTGCATGTCGGGAGCGTCCCTCGTCATTCCTCTGCGACGCCCCAGATGACAGCTGTCCGGCTGCTGGCCAGACCATGTGGGGAGTGTCCCGCAGCTGGCAGTGACAGGCAGAGAGGCTCGGAGGGGGCGAGGAGAAGGGCGCTGAAGGCCGGTGCTTCCGAGTTGGACAACGAATCGAAGTTTCTGAGATGTTTTTGTGTCTTTGTTTTGGCTTTAGTTTAATTAAGTGCAGGTTTCGCTTCCCCATCCAGAAAGTAAATCACTGGGGCCGATGAGCGCGTGGCCGAGAGTCGACCGCTCCGTCAGGGGTGTTCGGAGGCCCGGGGGAGGCCCCATGGTGTCACCTGCTCTCGTGTTCTTGGGGTGCAATCTGGTGATATCTGTCACGTTCCAGGGTACACCTACCGGTCGCACTGCGAATAGAAAAGAGCCAAAGAGATGAAATAGGGTATTGGATGGAGGACGGAACATTCCAGCCATGGCGAGAAATCAACAATGAAAAGCCTTCGTTAAACTTTACCACGCTTCCCTTGCAAATATTGAGATAACGTTTCCTTTTTTTTTTTAATATCGATTTTTCCACTGACTTATCTGCCTTAGAGTAATTCAACATTAAAGTGAAAGAATTTCCTGCTTTTTTTGGTATGAGATAAAAGAATATTTGACAAGCTTCATGCTTTCACTTTTATCTACAAATTATATGTTTTAAACATAATGGCGATGCTTCGAAACACAGTTTGGTACATGTCAGTAATAGCTATTAAGGACTCCGAAAGAATATAATATTCTACCATGATCAAAGCTAATCTGCCATAAAAAGAACAGAAATAGCACGTGGCTCATTCTGTGGAAACAACTCCAAATTAACTGCCTCGCGTGTTACATCCTATGTCAATACACCTTAACACTGCCGCGACTTCGTATAGACATCCGGCTTCTCAGAGAAATTTAGGAAAACGTTACCAAATGAGGTTTCGCTGTGAAAAGGTGTGACACGTCTAACCATGCAACTGGTAATTCTCTGTAGGTCTTCTTATTATTCTGCAACAATGATTTATTGAGTCATGGTATTCTGAGTCTAAAAAATGAAATACAATAACGCTTGCCACAAGAGTTCACTTCTTTGGGTAACCAGCACCCCGCCCCCAGTCACACACCCTCATTTCATACAATTAAAAAAAGTCCATATCATGTAATTATCCGACATAAAACGAGGACACGGCCCCTCATCAGAAGACAGCGCACCGTCCACCTTTCCAACATGCGTGGAAATTTCTCGTCCACCTGGTGCGCGTTTTTCCTTCTTCTTTTCCGTCTCTTCCTCCCTTCCCCTCTCCTTCCCTCACGTCTGCGCGGCTTCGCAGCACGTGTGTTCTTCGGCTGAGTCCGGCTTCGCCCATGGTTCAGGTCCTCTGCGCCTGTGTCTCATTCTGGAGTGGCTTCTGTGGGTGACACTCTTCCCACGCAGACGGCAGGAGCACCAGAGCTCAAGGGGACCCTGCTGTGGATGTGCGGGTGTCCCATCGGACCGCAGTGTCCTTTAGAATAAGTTAACCCCCCAAAGCTCAATGTCGTAAGCCATTTTTTTAAAAAAAAAGTTGCATGGTGCTCTTTGGCTTAAGGGAATTAATTATCATGCTTACTGTGTGAGATACATCTAAATTCATATTCTCCGTACCGTGATCCAATAGTCTCCATGGAGTTTATATAAAAATATGCCTTCCTTTTTCGTCTTTTTAGAGTTCTATTCTCGTTTTCAAGCAGATGGAAAGGAAAATTAGTTGTGAGCACTCACTAATAAAAGTTATTCTCCTGGGATGCTAGCAGGAGGGGACTCCTTCCCCGTCTGCTCGTACGCCCGTACCGTCATCCTGTCCTAAAATTCTTGCTGTTGAAGAGGTGTGCTAATCTCCAGGCACAGTCTCTCTCTAAAATTCATAATCGATTCCTTAAATCCTAAAGAAGCAGCCCGGGAACATGGATTTTAGACGTGAGACACCGAGTTGAATGCTAGTTTGACCATTCATTAGCCATGTGGTTGTGGACACGTCTCTCAGCCGAGCTGCCCGTGGGTTTCCTCATTCTGTAATGGGATGGTCATGTCTGCTTCAGAGGGGCCGTGAGAATCAATTGAGATAATGTATGTAATCGGATCCATGAATCTAGATGAAAAGTAGGTTGATTTCATCCAGAGGCCTTTAAATCCATTTTCAGAAGCTGGATCACTTACAACAAAGACTGACGGCAGTGCCTAGTCATGGATAAGGGACGCTGGAGCCAAATAAACCGAGGTTAAAAATACTGGCTCCCCTCGCTTACGGTTTGATATTTTTTATCTGTAAATTGAGGTCATTCTAGGATGAAGCTTGTGAGATCGCTAAGAAGGTTAAATGAAATAACGTATGCAAAGCACTTAGTTTCTGTCAATACAGTGATGAGCTGGTTTTATTATTACTGTTTTCACGTGAACGAAGGCTCCAGGAAAGGGGGGGGGGCAGGCGGGAGTCGGCTGAGGTGGCCTTGAGCCCATGGGTCGGGGACTGCTCATCAGCCTGCCCCCTGCTCTGGGGTCCCATAGCTGGCACACGTCACCCAGCCAACAACATCCAGTGTGTGCAAAGAGCGAATACAGCAGGTACACCTTCTGGACATTGTGGTTCAAAAGTGTGATGCCAGAGGCACCATCGAAAACGTGAAATATGTTTCAAAATACGTTGAAGTCAAAAGCATTCGCCAAAATATATTTAAAACCTGAAAAGGAATAAAATACTGGCATTTTGGAAAAGGAAAGAAAAGAGAAAATACTTATCTCTGTTTTCAGAGGTGTTTTCTTATTGAGGGGGAGGGGTGGGGGTTGAAAAGGGGTCAGGCCGTGTAGTGACAGAGGGGGACAGGACTTGGGGGGTGAGCACACAATGCGACGGTGCATCATGGACTTGTACACTGACACTTGTGTCATCTTACTGAGGAGTGTCACCCCAATAAATTTAACTAAAAAAATATTAACATACATACCCATGTATATGCACGCAGCATATACATATAACTACACGT
>NW_011889071.1:467060-472952 GCF_000151845.1 Pteropus vampyrus | reverse complement strand
GGCAGTGCCTAGTCATGGATAAGGGACGCTGGAGCCAAATAAACCGAGGTTAAAAATACTGGCTCCCCTCGCTTACGGTTTGATATTTTTTATCTGTAAATTGGGGTCATTCTAGGATGAAGCTTGTGAGATCGCTAAGAAGGTTAAATGAAATAACATATGCAAAGCACTTAGTTTCTGTCAATACAGTGATGAGCTGGTTTTATTATTACTGTTTTCACGTGAATGAAGGCTCCAGGAAAGGGAGGGGGGGCAGGCGGGAGTCGGCTGAGGTGGCCTTGAGCCCATGGGTCGGGGACTGCTCATCAGCCTGCCCCCTGCTCTGGGGTCCCATAGCTGGCACACGTCACCCAGCCAACAACATCCAGTGTGTGCAAAGAGCGAATACAGCAGGTACACCTTCTGGACATTGTGGTTCAAAAGTGTGATGCCAGAGGCACCATCGAAAACGTGAAATATGTTTCAAAATACGTTGAAGTCAAAAGCATTCGCCAAAATATATTTAAAACCTGAAAAGGAATAAAATACTGGCATTTTGGAAAAGGAAAGAAAAGAGAAAATACTTATCTCTGTTTTCAGAGGTGTTTTCTTATTGAGGGGGAGGGGTGGGGGTTGAAAAGGGATCAGGCGTGTAGTGACAGAGGGGGACAGGACTTGGGGGGTGAGCACACAATGCGACGGTGCATCATGGACTTGTACACTGACACTTGTGTCATCTTACTGAGGAGTGTCACCCCAATAAATTTAACTAAAAAAATATTAACATACATACCCATGTATATGCACGCAGCATATACATATAACTACACGTGCGTGTGTGTGTGTGTGTGTGTGTGTGTTGTGTGAGTACTATTTTGCCCTCGCAACAACCCCACCAGGTAGATAAAACATGTTATTTCCCCCATTTATGGAAGAAGAAAGACGTTCAGAACGTTTGGGTGGGTTTCTTGAGGCCAGTCGTGTATTGAGTGGCGGACCCAGAATTTGTACCCGGCTCTAAGGTCCGTGTGCTTTCACTAGATCCTGCTGACATAATGATCCGAAGTAATAAAGACTACGAAAGCCACAAAACAAATCAGCATCCCTCTTGCTGTGACACACAGACATGACGGTCCCTGTCCGATTGGTCAGAAGGCGCCAGTGAGCCCAGCGTCACGTGCTCGGGGCCTGGCTGTGGTCCGCATGTGCTAGCAGGGCGTGACGCACAGTTTAGCCCATTGAGGACCCTGGTGCAGATGTCACAGGTGGGTGTCGACGAAGAGCAGCGTGACCACCAGGCCATCACATAAATAACCCGACGAAACACCCTGTTACTTACTGTCTTCTGTCTGGATCCCAAGTCAAAGTCACCGTCCACCGCCACTGCAGAGAAAGCTCCACGGAAGCGTTTAATGCTCTGAGCCCCATTTAACATACTAGCAACATCCGTAATTTGGGGAAAGTGCCCGCACCCCTGATTCCTAGCTGCACCGAACACCTAAGCGGAAAAGTCAGGCTTCCCTGATGGACCCTCTCGTTCGCTGTGGTGGAACGGGCTTCTTTAGTCTGTTCCACCAAGGTCACCCCTGTGACCTCGCCTTCCCCAGCTTCTCACATCTGAACGTTCAGCTCCTGTTGATAAGGACATCCTGAGACAAGGAACGTTTGGAGAACTTCTGATCCGCCACGTGCAAGGGCTCAGAATTAAGTCAGCTTGATCGTGCTCCAAAATCCCTTCGTTGTCAGACACACGTGGGGTCCGAGGACAGGCCCTGGCACCAGAGCTGCCCGCATCTCCCTGTTCGTTGTGTCGCTAGCTGTTGCTGTGTGAGAAACCGTCCCAAAACTTAGTGGCTTTAAGCACCTGTTCATTGACTTATACTTCTGTGGATCGACAGCTGGGCCGGGGTCAGCCGAATGGTGACCTGCTGGTCTCATCGGGCCTCACTCCTGTGTCCGCACTGGGCAGGCAGTCGTCGGCCTCGTTCACACGCCTGGCAGGTGACTGCTTTGTGGCAAGGGGGGTTGGCTCACCACTGAACGGACGCCTACAACCTTCCCCGTGGCCTCTCGGCCTCCAGCAGGCTCGCTGGCATGGTGGTCTTAGCGTTCCAGGTTCAGCAACAGAGCAAGCTCCAGGGCACAAATATTTCTTTAACGGCTCCTCTTGAGTCGTAATCGCTAGCAACCCAGCAGTCAGGGCGAGCCACACAGCCAGCTCAGATTCCAGGCGTGGATCCAGACTCTACCTTACGGCCGCGGACCGTGCAACGTCACATTGCAAGAAAGCAGATGCGAGCAGGGAGAGACTCTGCTGCCAGTCTCCCGGTCCCACCGGCCCTAACCTAACCGGTCCTATTATTTTCACACACAAAATATACTCTTCTCGATGGAAAATCCTTGAAAGACTCATCCAGTTGGGGCACTGAACTCGAAAGGCCATACTCCTGTTCTGGTAATTTTCGGGTATGGTTTCTATTCATCCAGAGACCTATGATCTAAGAAGACCAGGGTAACAGAGATAAACCTTTTCATTCAAAAAAGTGGAAGGATGAGGGCACATATAGCAGTCGCTGGTCCCTGAGAATTCTGGGGGTAGTAGAAGTAAGAAAAGCCTTATTTTCCAATGCAAGTTTTGCTCCCCTGTACTGCTACTTAATTCTTCTGTATTCTCCTATCTTATTCTGCACAAAGAGGACCAAGTAGAAGACTGTCTTTATGCTGCTTGGAGATCTCGTTAGCTACATCCAAAATCTCGTTGGGTACATTTTCCACTTCGCACCTGCCCGGCCCTGGCCCCCATCTTTCCAGCCTGCTCAGCGATTTCCTTACCACCTTCTGGGCCTCCCCTGTTTTAATAGCCACTTTTCCAGCCTTTGTTCGTACTTTTGTGGTGCCCTAATTCCAGATCTGATGATACACGTTTCAGTAAACATGTTTGTTAAAGGTCACAGGTTCTGTATCAGTCGCCGTTTGCTAAATAATAAGTTACCTCAACATGTAGCAGCTTAAAACAATGGTCATTTATCAGCTAATCATTCTGTGGGCCAGTGATTGAGTCCGGGCTCGGCTGGGTGGTTCTTCTGCTGCTCTTAACTAGACTCGCTCGTATTTTTATGTTCGTCTGGTGACCAATGACCTGACTGATGATGCTGACAGACACAGGGCTCCAGGCCATGTGTCTGTCATCATTCGGCTGGTTAGCCAAAGTGACTCCGTGCATTTCTATGGAGGCTTCATCGCGTAGGCACGATCGGTTTCTGACTCAGTTTTTGACTCAGTTTCCAGCCGCTCTCCTTTTCCCAGAGAGTGACAGGTGGGCCTGAAAGTTTCCAGATTCTACTCGTGGTCTTTCTGGTGACCGGCCCCCATCCAGGAGCCCACCAAGAGTCACCTCATTAGAACAAATGACTCTCCTGTCTCCAGGGTCAAAGTCCAAATATCAGCAGGAACTGGGAGCGGGTCTATCTGTTCCCCTGCTGCTGCCTGATGTCTTTAATGGGTTTTCAAGATAAGTCCCAGGACCGACAAAGGACTCCCACTGGCTTTCGCGAAGGAGCATTTCTCTGGCTTTCTCAGAGGCTCAGGCAGGTGTAACGGAGATGTTACAGCCTATGTGCCTGACGATCATCCTCTGTTGAGTTAAGAAGAAAGTACCAAGTCTGCTTCATTACAGGTTAAAGGCTGCGCTTTCTCCACCATTACAGAGAATTATTCATTCCCATAGAATTAGTTTACACCGAATTGCCTGCCAAGAGGAATGACCGAGACTGGCTGATCTGAGCAGAAATTACGGTCTGTCATGTTTTTTCCGCTTCATGTGCAGAAACAGCCTCCTGCTGGATCTAGCCGAGCCGGACCGAACTGCATTTGATCCATCGACTGTGCTGCAGTGGGTCCGGACGACAGTATGGCAGGCGCCCGGCACTGCGATCGTCCTGTTCTCACGGCCTTAAAACGGGTGTCGTCAGTGAGATAGACTGAATCTTTTTCAAAAATTATTTTTACTTGCTCAAATAAAAATGACAAGACTCTCAAATCCTGGGACTATCATTTAGACACACACACACATCAAGAGATGTTAACACTGCCTGCACGTGTGGAATCATAGCGTCGTCCTCAGAGAATGCTTTATCTAAGCCACCTTTGACTCATTAGTTTATACGACTACTCTATTAAGTGGTGGGGTTATTATGTGCCACATATTATGCTACATGCTTTCAAGTCATTAATGCTTTAAATCTCACAGAAAACCTCATGAAAAGGAGGTGCCGTTAACAGCTAATGGCAGCCGAGCTGGGGAATTTAAGTAACCTGCCTAATGGGACACGGCTAACTAGAGGTGAGATCTGAGCTCGGGGGCTTGGAATCTGCCTTGCTGGCTCCCTCCCCCTTCCTCCTTCCCCTCTTCTTCCTTCCCTTCCTCTCTCTTTTTTTCTCCTTCCTTCTTTTCCTTCCTTACAGCCTTTAACCTGTAATGAAGCAGACTGGTATTCCTTGAGTACCTAATCTTTATATGAACCTAAAGACAAAGAAGCTAGTATTTTAGACTCTTGAAGAATGTATAGACAAGCGAGGAAAGTAATTACGTAAATATAATTTACATATCAAAACACAAGGAAGGTGCTAATAGGTTAGAACAGCATTCTAAAACAATGCATAAGGTATTTAGGATTAGAACAGTACATTTCCGAGAGAGGGCGAGGTTAGTGTCAAGGGCTCTAATTCTAGGCTGAGGACACTACCTTGAACCTGTCAGGTGTCTAAAAAAAGGCTTGTTGGATAAGCTGAAAACAGTCTCACAGAAGAGATGACATACGATTTGGCGCGCATCTATAGTGACTTCTCAAAAGCACCAAGTATTTAACTTAATCAGGAAACACTTACCTAGGATGATGTGTCACCATGTGCCAAGTATTTGTGTGAGCCCTTTGCAAATAGGAACGTAAATAATCCTCGTAACGGCTACTGGCCCCGTTCTCCAGACGAGACCAGGGACCTGCGGGGAGGTTGAGTTCTTTGCCGCAGCTGCGTGTGGCAGACCCAGGACTCGAACCCGTGCCGTCTGGGTTCAGGGTCTGTGCTCTCGCCACACGCTCTGCTCCGCCTTCAGAGGGCTGGGAGAGTCAGGCCACATTTTGCAGCTGCTCGACGTTCAAAACACGCACTTGTCTTTTCTTTCTAAACGTCCTCTGCTTTTGTCTTGACGTATATGAAGAAGCATTTTCATCTCCATTTCATGAAAGATGAAAAATTGGAATTCGTGCCATTCGGGATACAATTTATATAAACAAAAATTAGCTTTTATTCGGCTTTCGACAAACTCCTGTCAAGTCGCGCGTATGTGTACGTGTGCACAGAACTGTCTCGCGTGCTTCGAATGGGCAGTTCTTGTATTCCTGCTTGGCTTCCGCCGATCTGTCCTTGTGACTTTGTCACCTTGCCCATGTCCGTTTTCACCTATGACTTCATACGCGTCCGAACAGTCAGGCGTTAGGCCCAAGGCGGGCAGCGAACCTCGGTTTGCAGTTTACGTCCCAGCATCGGCTCAGGGGCCTCCCTCCCTGCCCTGTGACCTAGGAGTTCTTAGCAACACATTTGGAGTCAGGGAATTTTGAACGCCATAGTTTCTAATTCCAAGCTGTAAATGTGGGCAAGTTATTTAATCTCTTAGGTGCCAGTTTCTTGATCTGCATAATGAGAAAAAAAACCTACCCGCCATGTCAGGTTTAACGAATCAGTGTAGATTAAGTGCCTGGTGCTCTACCTGGCTGAGTAAACGGTCTGATCCTGGAGACCTGTCGTTCTGCTCACATTCCTACCTGTCACGTCTCAGCAAACCATCCCCAGCTTTGCTTCTCGGGTAAGACCTACCTTGGGCTCTCTTTTTTAAAATTAAAAATGATCGGGGTG
>NW_011889071.1:457991-465895 GCF_000151845.1 Pteropus vampyrus | reverse complement strand
CATGTCAGGTTTAACGAATCAGTGTAGATTAAGTGCCTGGTGCTCTACCTGGCTGAGTAAACGGTCTGATCCTGGAGACCTGTCGTTCTGCTCACGTTCCTACCTGTCACGTCTCAGCAAACCATCCCCAGCTTTGCTTCTCAGGTAAGACCTACCTTGGGCTCTCTTTTTAAAAATTAAAAATGATCGGGGTGACGTTAATAAAATAAGTTTCAAGTGTATAATTCAACAGTATGTCATATATATATATATATTGCATTGTGTGTTCACCACCTAAAGTTAGATTTCCTTCTGCCACCAAATATTTGACCCCTTTTACCTACCTCCCCGCTCCCCGCTTTCCCTCTGGTAACCACGAATCCACGGTCCGTGTCCGTGAGTCTCTGTCATCTTCGTTTGTTGCTTTCAGCTTTACATCCCACGCGTGAGTGAAACCATATAGTCTGGAGCTCGCTACTCAGGTCTCGGCCACCTCAGCCCTCGAGATAAAAATGCTGTGCCATTAACCTATTAACCTGGATTTCATAGCTCGCTGTGTTCTGATCTCTCAGCTACCTCAAAATATTTTTTCTCTTTCTGACATATTTCCTTTTCTCCAGGGGGCCAAATCTCACTGCTCTTTACCCCAAAATATACATCCTGTATTCTTTCTCATCTAGGGATGTCCCATCTTGTTCTTTGCAACGATTCCTTTCAAATTTTGACTTAAAATCAGTCTCCTGTACCAGGCTTTCTCCACATTTCTAGCTCATTTTCATTGATCCTGTAGTCACTGGGATTTGATCAACAAAACGTAGCCACCGGGAATAATACAGAATATGGGATCTATTATTTGTCATTGCTCTTATATAATTTGTGAACAGCTGCTGGTCCTGCATCTAGTCCTGAGGGAGGAGCAGGGAAGGTGGCCGCGGAGTGGGAAGCCGGGGCCATGGCGCCCACGAGGGCAGGAGAGAAGCCACGACCAAGCCTCCAGCCTCCGTGACGGACCTGGAGGGAAGCTGGCCCTCTTCATCACCGAGCTCAACGTGCACCTGGCTGGATTTAGAGAAGCGTAAAGAGATCCCGTGGGAGCTAGAGAGGCAGTGAGCTTGGCCACCACTGGTCCCCCACAAGGTGAGCCGGGGCAGAGGCTACGTGCGTGGGTGGCAGCAGAGCCCAGTGCCACCGTCGACCTGAGCGTCACAGCTTCCAGAACCCCGTGCATAGTGTCTCTGGGGCCCGCACTAACCAGTGCGGTGGGGGACACCTGGCACCGTGCTCGCAGCTTCGCGGGGTGGCACGGCCCGTGTCCGCTGGCTCTGCCCCTGCAGCTGGGCATTCGCATATCCTAAACTTTTGTTTAATTTATTTCCTGTCCTCTGGATTAGATGTTTCCAGACAATGCCTGGAGTCATTGCTACTATTTTCATACCCTTCCAAATCAGCGACGTGTTACAAATGAAATGGATCATCGTGATGTCCCTCTGAAGAAGGGAAAGGCGATGGAGGTCCCCGTGGACCAGATGATGACACAGGCTGGAGAGTTGACACAGCCCAAGGTAGGGAGGTGACGGCGTGTCATCGTGTCAGGCCGCGGAAAGCGCTTGCTGCCGACGGTCTTTGCTCACAGCTACGGAGCAAACAGCACTTGCCAGATCGATAGCCCCAAACCATATGCCGGGGGATGCGTTGATTTGCTCTGGTGACAAAAATCACATCCGAAAGAGCAACTACAACTGGATTCGCCATCTGGTGAAGTTTATGGAAACCCACGGTCACTCCCCAAGAGCCATCTGTCTTCTGCGTGGGCCACATAGGCAGGTTAGGGGGGCCGAGGTGGGGGCCGCTGCGCCGGCCTCTTTGAAGCCGTTAATAGTGGTGCTGACCCCTGCAGGTCCTCCAGGACTGCGACGCTGGCTTCGGTTTACTCTCTGGGCAGTTCCGGTGGCTTCCGCTTGGCTTTCGCTGACGCGATAGACCTCACCCCACGGGCGTGGGAATCGCGCCCGTTCCTGAGCGTGCGCATCGCAATCGTGCGTTCTGGAATTTGGAAAATTACCGACAGGGTGAGCGTGGAGACTCTCTGGTTCACCGTGAGGTGGACCCAAACCACAACGCCACTGGGCTCAGGCCCCGCCGACCTCGACTGTGACTCACGCACCACGGTGACATCTTTGGTCTCCAGGAACGAGTTTAAGTTTAGAGCTGATGTCTAGCCACCCCTTGGATGTCTGATTATTTCTTCACATGCAACGCACAGTTACCCTGGTAGGGGCTGCCCACGCCTTTGAGGAAGGCTGGAGGAATCACGTTAGGGATCCCCATCACGGAATGCGGGGCTCCGCCCACTGGCCCTCATTTGCCAAGTCCCACTCCAGAGGAATACAGTTTGGTTTGATTTACTAACTTACCATGGATTAGGGCTTAGATTCAGTGAGGCGAACTATTGATTGATGGGTTTATAGGTTGTAAATGATTTTTGTTCAAAAGAGATGTAATAGGTTTCTAACCAGCGGAGAAGCTGACCTCAGATGTCACAGTTACACTGCAGTGGGCCATTAACTACTTTGGTATTGCACATTGCAGTCTTATATTAAGATTCTGTCTTTCATTAGCTATAAACATTTCCATCTCCCCTATAGTCTTCTGAGCCAGGTTTACGTGTCTTTAATTTCCTCATTATTGCCTTAGATAAATCTTGAAAGCATATTTACTGCATATTTGCAATAGACTCATATTTTTACCTTTGAAATTATTCTTGGAGAGTTCTCGAATGGTTACTAGCATTGGGCACCCCAAGCCATTCTCAGAAAGGCTGAGCCTGCCCTGCTGAGCTCAAGGAAAAAGAAGAAAAGGTAAAGTCCTACCATAAATTTCCCCCCCAGATCAATCAGTGCTCCTCTCTTGGGGAAGAGCGCGTTAGGGCGTGAGCATGCCGGAAACATTCCTGTAGCTGTGTAGTCATCCCAAGGTGGTCCCCAGGCCAGCAGCATCAGCCTCCCCCAGGGGGTGTCAAAATCGTCAACTCATGGGTCCCCCAGACCTCCTGAATCAGAAACTTGGAGGCGGGGGGAGGGGCCAGGCAGTCTGCAATTTGAGGAGCCTGGTAGGTGATTTTAACGCAAGCTAACGTTTGAGAACCCTCACTCAAAATATATCCAGTGGGGCATTCAAGTCTGTGTTTCTCAAAGCAATTTTCTACAGGGCTCAGCCTCTGTCACTGGGGAGAACCTGTCTTAACACCTCACTGACAGGGGATTTTCAAGTTCGTCTTATTTTATAAGTGTGATATGCTTCTTCTTCTTACTTTACTATTCAATTGGCAAGCTTAACTTCATTCTACTACAGGATTTATTTTTCTTTAAAGGATGGATAAAAATTAATTTGGGGAAAGTGGTGCAGGCAGGCCGAGGACTTTTCTCCTACCCTCCGCTGCTGAGATTCACAGTTGTTTTCACAAAGACAAGGATTAAAATGCATTTCCTCATCCTCTTCTATCCATAATTCATTTCCGTTCAGGCAGACGACCTGGAGGAGAAAAGAACAGAGAGAATCATCCGGCAGTGGCGGAGTGTGACATGGAGATTGTGCTCAGCTGAGCATTTTCCTCAGTAACCCAAAGCTATGGTGGGCTTTCTGGAAATGTCTGCTTCATAATAATAACTTGCTGGATATGTCTCTGCTCAGGCCGAAGAGGGCGTGAACTATGAGACAAGCGATAACGGTGTAGGCAGCTGTGAGGGCGTTTTGTATACAGATGACTAAGGGGTGAGCCCTGGGAACTGTCCTTGTAATGGCACAGTTCTCACTCTGGAGGGACAGGCTAGGATGCTGACCCGGGCTGCTGGGGAAGCCACGCGTAGTGCCCTTGGCCCATTCTGACACGTGGAGGGCAGGGGGCTGGCACGTGCTGCATGGCACATCACTGGGACACCGTCGTCTGTCCCCGCCATGCCTGCCTTGTCACAGAGGTGCAGTGTCATCGTGAGCCTAGAGCTCAGACTGACACCAGCCCGGGCAAAGCTTTCTCATGAGGTCGTTTCTTTCTGTCGTCAGGACTTCCGATTCCATAAAGCACCAAAAACACCCGCTGTCTGGAAGCAGGAGGCCCCGCGGAACATGTATTTTGGGATCACGAGCCTCTTTTTTCCCGTAATCATCTCCTTGCAACCATCTGCTCTTTTCACTTGGGGAGTCATCTCTGAGGCGATTTTTGGTAGTTTTGTGCCGAATGTTGTCATTCAGCAGGATGTGTCGGACCGAGGCAGAGGGCAGCCCTCAACTGGTCCTTAGGCCGATTGTCACGGAGCGAGTGCCGCCTGGAACCACTGGTCCCAGGAGGCTGTGGTGGCCTCTGTCTCCAGCATCAGCATTCACACACACTCATCTTGTTAGTGCATATGATGCGGGTCCGGCTCTGGCTGCTTCCGTCCACATAAAACGAACGAAGAGTGATAGCGTATATATTAATTGGCAAGAAAAGATAACCACTCACATCACGATTTTAAGATATTGATGCTCCATCGTTTGATGAGTACTAGGTGGGTATGGTTATTAAATGTTATTATCAATACAAATGATGATTATTTAAAAAAATAGCAATACGTGCGATTTATTGACTGCCCGACGTATTCCAAGGACTGTGTTTGCAAATGTCACGAGGGACGTTTTTGAAAATGGTTGACGCACACGTCCCTTTTGTCCTTCTGAGCATCGGACGCTTATCTGAGTTTGCCGTGGATTTAGGGATCATCATTTGTTCTCCAGAAGGAACGCTACGAGCGAGTCTAAATAAAAATCATTTTAAAAAAAGAAAAGAAAGGGAGAGTCTAACATTCAAAACGCGATCTGCACCAAGGCGATAACAGCCGTCAAAGCTTTGGACTCTTCAAAGAAGAATCTTCAGATTTTTAAATCTTGCACTTTAGCAATTCAATAGCCCAAACTGGCAGGCTAGGCCTAAAAGCTTTGCTTTAAAACAAAACAAAACAAAACAAAATATAAACGAGAAGAGCTTATGGTGACAGAGGGAAGAGAAGAGAGATTAGTGCAGGTCAGACCAAGGGCAGAAAGAGACTCTGGCCTCTTCGTCTTAAAAGGCTCTGGAAAGAGGTCAGATCTGGAGATCCCCTTTGAGCCACCTGGGAGGCAGTGACGCTGGTCCCGGGTCGCATAGCAGGGGATGCTGAGGCTAGCCCTCCCGATCCGCCCTGGGATCACACGGGTGGTATAAACAGGACCCAGAGTGGGGAGAGGAGGTGTTGAAAAGTGATTCTCAAGCAGGATCGTGGAGCGAGCCCCCTGAGTCAGGCCAAAGAGGAGGCACGATCAGAGAGAGACGGGGTTTGAGTCCAGTTCCCGGGGACTCTCGGCCTGCGCTCCCTTGTGGAGACGTTCTTAAGAGTGATGACTTTTATGTTGGGACAGCTTGGGTGGTCACACTTCTTCACCGTGTGCCTTAACTATGGAAAAAGATGCTGTCTGTTGGGCAGCCTTCCCTCCCTTTAGAGTACTGAAAATTCTTCCCTTTCTCCCATTTTCACGAATAACACCATTTTTCTTACTGCTTTTGTTTTTATAACACCTCTCCGTCTGGGGACAGTTTCAGCAGTGTGCGTATGGACTTGCCACTTCGGTATTTAAGGCCTGCTGCTTCCGGGCGGTGTTCAGGAAGAGGCTGTTTCTCCCTCATCTGTAGAATGATTCAGAATCATGCAGTAGAATGAGTAACTTCTGGGAAGGTTTCCATGCTTAACAAAAATGTTCTAATTCCATCCAGGCCACGTGATTTCTCACTGGCCACAACCACTGGGCGCAGGTCGCCTTGCTCTGTCCTGGTCCAGCTTGCCTCTTGGCCTTGGTCTTTCTCATCTTCTGTCTTAAATTCCAGGCTTCCGTGTTCCTTTGTGATCTGCATTTCTGCATCCGCCAGTTGGAATACATGGCATGAGTATGTAATAATCCATCGTTCTTGAAAAGTCCTCTTCGATTGTTTGTGTGATTTCTCTTATAAGTCTTAGTGAGGAAAAAAACTGGGCTTTCTTTTTTTTTTTTCACTGTGAGAAGGGGAATGTGGAGGCTGAATGATGTCACTCAGGGAAGCTGGAGAGGTCCTGACAGCCGAAGGCCGTTACTGTCATCTGTCTGTCTTACTTGACACGTTCCTTAACGTTTTATCATTTGAACCATGATGAATAAAACATGAGGTTTACATTCAAGCCACTTGCGTATCTCCTTGCTCCCAGGAAGATACAGCCACCCAGGGTCTCACTTCCTGCTCCGGTGTATCTCAGGGACCAGTAGACACAACTGAGGTGATGAACGAGGCTCCAGGGCCCATGGGAGCAGAGTGGTAGCCCAGGATGCCATGCCCCCTTGGGCTGGGTTACCCCGCAGCCCCAGGCTAGTGGTCCCGGTTGCTGGAAATGAGAGCAGAAGACTGAAGAGCTCGATTCGGTATCGGTTCCTTTTGTTTTGTTTATGATCTTGGCCCTGATGCTGACATCTTCTGCTATGACCTTTTTTCCCATGTTTATTTTGGATTTGGGGCTACTTTTATTAAACTTTTTAAAATTGTCGTTGTTATACCCTCGTCATTATGAGTCTTCATTTGTCTGTTTAAAACATGAGAATAAATAACAGCTGCTCATCCGACATCTTTGTTCTCGGAGTCCAATAAGACATCCAAATTATTTTTATAAATTATCGAACGCATTAAAATTACTATTATTCTACTCCATCTGCCACCAGCACCGCCACTGCTCCCATCTTTACCATATCCACAGCTGGCGGAACACCCTGACTTGGGGGCCTTTCGATCATCCACAGGCAGAAATATATGACACCTAGCAGGTACTTAGTACTCGTAGTTGAATTATATCGAATTGGATTTTGTCGTTGACCACTTAACCTCATATGCTGCTTTTCGAACCAATTTCTTTTTTCCCATTTCGTTTGCCCTTATTACAAACATTTGCACCAGAATTCATGTTTAGAAACTCTGAGAGCGATACCTTTTCTTCATTATTTTTCCGAGGTGAGAGAATTATGAGCAGACCTAAGGGTCACTCATGGGCATGAATCAGATTCAGTGAATATGAGATGTCAGGGTCACCCCAAATTTTCATCTTACTTAGATTGTTCAATAATTATCGATTCTCTGTCACAAGAAAGACATTAGTGGGGTCAGTGGTACAAGGGGCTTTTGTAGAAAGACCCGGGGCAGCATCTCTCAAGATCTTTAAATGATCTGTCTTCTCAGCGTTCACTTCGGATGATATTGTATTGATGGATAAACTCATTCTGGTAATCCATCGGCTTACACACCCATTTTCATTAATTAGTTGATCGAATGTATCAAATCAACTGGTTGATTGGGACATTATGACGAAAACAGTCCATTGAAAGCAGAGTCAGAGCCAGTGTACAGTGAGCCTCTCTCGTAGGACACAGGGAAGGGTCCTTTATCTGTTAGGGAAATAGTTCTGGGAGACAGCGATGGGGAAGAGTGAGCCTTTACAAGAGCTACTTTGAAATGAAAAGGGAACAAAGTGTATACAATGAACTTAAAAGCATTTTAAAAAATGTTACTGTCAAATAATTTATAATCAGTTTCGTTTTTAAACTAATGTTTTACAATGTCAATCTACCTTTGATAAATTGGTAATAAAAATAACCACGCCAAGAAATATAATTCCTGAGCTAACGAATGATCCCATTCTTAAGTTTTATACGTAGCTCTGACTAGGCTAAATGTTCTTAAAAATTTTGAGTATCTTTTATACTGTACTCTTCATGGTGAAGGTCATACTTCAGTCCTTAGGAGAAAAGAGCATGTAAGAAATATTTCGGGTTTCTGTCTTTCACTCGTTTTTCTCCAGGGAAAGATAAATTGTTCTTCCGTAGATGGATCATCTCTCGTG
>NW_011889071.1:454698-456326 GCF_000151845.1 Pteropus vampyrus | reverse complement strand
ATATAGAGATATAACTGTAGACTTAGATATCTGGTGTGCTCTTCCTCCTACTCAGCTATACCCACAGTATGAAGAGTGATGAGACACAAATATCGTGAAGACGTTAACAGAAACGTATTCAAATATTTACATTCGGTCTTTAGATTGTCTCTCATAGGTATGCGCATAGCCTTATGCATCACCATTGTGGTAATGACGGGAAGATGTGTGTGTCTCTTCTTCTAGCCTTTTGCTTGACCCACAGGCTGCTGTACATTATCCTCCTACCTACTCAACTTCTCCACTTGGGTGTCTAAGAGAAATCTCTAATTTAATATATCCCAAGCTGACATCTTCTCACTTATGAGTTTCTGATTCTCCTCCCAACCCATCTTTCCCATTTGAGTAAATGGCACTCTAATTCTCTGAGCTGCTCAGAGCGAAATAATATGTAAAACTAAAAACAAACAAACAAAAATAGTCATATAAGGACCTCTCTGTTCCTCAACTCCCATTTCTCATCAAGCTGCGTCGGCATCACCTTCCAAATAGTTCCTTACAGCGTCCGAGGCTCTCGGTTCAGGCCAGGCTAAACTCCTTTTCTCACTGGCCCCGTGTCTACTGTTGATGCTGACACAGCTACCAGACCACACGCCTCGTGTGTTCTGACTCTCCAATGCCCGCCCAGCTCACACAGCGCCAGCAGCACGCCCGCAAAGCTAGCATAATGCGTCTCCCCGCAGCCTGTGTCATCTTAGCCTCTGCTGTCCCCTGCCCAGCTCACGCTGCTCTCGCCCACTCACCCTCCTGCTAGGGAACGTCAGAGCCCGTTCCTGCCCCAAGCCCTTTGGAATCTGCATCCTTCTGGCTGGAACACGTTCCTCTTAACTCGCCAGAGCATCTTCTCTCGTTCAGATTTCTTTTCATAGCTCGCCTCTCCGGAACAAAACCTTCTCTCCCAGGAAACTTTTTGACATGATCGTGTCTCTTCATTTCTACGCCTCTATCATAGTTTATTTTATATTCGGAACACTTATAACTTCCTAACATTCTGTTACCTGACAGATTAAGTTTAGTAAATTCTGGCAAAAGAAGCCCAAAGGCGATATGGTCCTTGGTTTTATGCAGTTACTTTAGGATCCAGGGGCCTGGGGTGATGTGGGTACTGGGATGGAAGGAGGTCTCGTTAGGAGTGTGAGGGGGCACCAGTGACAGCAGAGACAACTTACCCGGAAACAAAAAATGCAGCGTGCAGACTGGACGTAGGGGCCAAGTTATCAGACAGAAAAAGTTCTGAGAACCTTTGCCTTTAGGGAGTTGATTAAGGCATTATTATGTTATTCATATGTTTCTCAATTCAGTTTCCTATGGAATTCAGTGATTTGTGTGTGTGTGTGTGTGTGTGTTCTTTTTGCTTCATTATTTTTTCTTTCAAACTTTGAAACTGATACTTTTTTTCCCCCCGTGGACCCCCAAATACCCAGGTAGTTAATATCAACAAGCATTTTTTGAACATCTCTTGTAGAAAAGTCATCATTCATGATTAAGCAGGGAATACAAAACCAAATTAGAAAAATAGCAAATCCTGTATGATTGCACTTAGATGAGGTTCCAGGGGCTGGGGCAAGAGTAGAATGGGGTGTTGTTCC
>NW_011889071.1:452304-454648 GCF_000151845.1 Pteropus vampyrus | reverse complement strand
CATATTCTGTTTTTTAAAACAATAAGAAAATTTATATATTTATCGTATTTCCATCTGTTGAATGGTTTCTAATCCAGAAATATAGTGAGAGCAGTGTAATTAATTATAACCTCAAACCCAAAATATCTGCATTTCTGCTGACCTTTTGCAAGAAAATGGTAAGATACTGTATGCGTGATCAAAATATTGCGATTATACTTAACTGCACACATTTTCAATGGGAGAAAAAATGTTGTTAAGTTATTAATACTCAAACTAGTATTTGTTTAACAATTTTTGTAGGTTTTTAATTAACATTTTTATGAAACATTTTAATGGATACTTCTGAATATTTGCTTCCACATATGCATATTCATTTGATTTGAATGTCATTGGCAAAATAGTCTTGTCTTTTGGTGTCTTTTGGTGATTCATTTTACATGTCAAAATAGACAATATTCCCATCTCCTATTTCAAATCCCTTCATGTGGGTACTGGCTGCCTGTTAGAATCACCTGGGGGGCTTTGAGAAAATGCCCGTTACTGGGTTTCTCTTCAAGAGATTCTAATTTAATGATTCTGGAATAGGGTCTGGTTGTGAATAGTTTTTAAAGTTCTCCAGATATTTCCTGTGTGCCAGGGTTGAAAACCTTACTCTAGACAGTTATACTGGAAAGTAATTTTGCAGTTTACGCATCAGACTCACCTAAGAGCAGTATCTACAAAAACACAGACTCAAGAGCCCTAACCCTGCGGATGCTAATTCAGCACCATCTTGGGTGTGGTGTTTTTGTTGATTCCCAAGAAGGGTCAGGTTTGGAAAATTCAGTCTCGAGCACCTCACTCTCCTAACAGCTACTTTTAGGACCATGGACAGCACCCTTATCTTAAAATCAGGCGCTGAAATGCTAGAATTCTACAGTTGGTGAGTGAAAAGGATCTTTGAGATAACTTAAAAAATATATACTATACTGGGTTTTTCAGGTGAGAAAAATAAATCGTACAAAATTTAAAAAATGTTTTACAAAGGTCACGCAAGCAGGGTGAAGTATCTCTTCTTTCTCAATCCTCCCTCCACGCTAGATTTTCTTCATTTTGTGAAACGCACAGTATCCAGCCGCCCACTTGCTTTGTAAACGTCTCCTCACCAGGTTCAAGCGTCCCACCCCTGACTTCTCAGACTAAGTCAGGTATTGCCGTCACATGTTGTCATATGCTCTAATAGGCCCATGTCGCTGCACTTTATATCCCTTATCTCAGCTTGTGATCCGACAGCCACGTGATTATCGTCTTGCGGACTCTCAACTCCAGAGTCTCTGACGGTTTTTGCTTGTCTTAGTGTCCTCGTTAGCACAGGGCCAGGCACGTAATAGATTTGCAAGGTACGTGTGCCTAATTGAACTGAATTTATTAGCGACCATAACATGATGGCATTTTATTTGTTCTAGCGACCATAACATGATGGCATTTTATTTGTCTTATGAAATTCCGTGCTCACACCTTTTGCTTGTGACTCCCGTGTGCTGTTTATGACCCACATAACACGTGCACGAGGGTCTTTTACTATCAAATAAAAGTTCTTCATGGCAGTATGCTGTTTGCTGTTTTCAATTATGTATGAGTTATAAGAAAAAAATATATTGGCTTGTCAAGAAGCAAAGACATTTTAGTGTGTCTATTCACTTGCAGGAAACTGCGAGATATATTTTAATTTTTTCCCTACAGTTATGTAAGGGAAATATAACTGTGGAGAGATAGATAGATATAGAGATATAACTGTAGACTTAGATATCTGGTGTGCTCTTCCTCCTACTCAGCTATACCCACAGTATGAAGAGTGATGAGACACAAATATCGTGAAGACGTTAACAGAAACGTATTCAAATATTTACATTCGGTCTTTAGATTGTCTCTCACAGGTATGCGCATAGCCTTACGCATCACCATTGTGGTAATGACGGGAAGATGTGTGTGTCTCTTCTTCTAGCCTTTTGCTTGACCCACAGGCTGCTGTACATTATCCTCCTACCTACTCAACTTCTCCACTTGGGTGTCTAAGAGAAATCTCTAATTTAATATATCCCAAGCTGACATCTTCTCACTTATGAGTTTCTGATTCTCCTCCCAACCCATCTTTCCCATTTGAGTAAATGGCACTCTAATTCTCTGAGCTGCTCAGAGCGAAATAATATGTAAAACTAAAAACAAACAAACAAAAATAGTCATATAAGGACCTCTCTGTTCCTCAACTCCCATTTCTCATCAAGCTGCGTCGGCATCACCTTCCAAATAGTTCCTTACAGCGTCCGAGGCTCTCGGTTCAGGCCAGGCTAAACTCCTTTTCTCACTGGCCCCGTGTCTACTG
>NW_011889071.1:433216-451024 GCF_000151845.1 Pteropus vampyrus | reverse complement strand
ATGGTGAAAATGGTTAATTTTGTCTTATGTGTATTTTACAAAAATAGTAATAATAATAATAATAATAATAATAACTAAAAAGATGGTCTCTGCCTTCAAAGAACTCTTAATCTAGTTAGCATGGCATGCGGACAGCTAAGACAGCTTCTGGGCCAGACTTAGGGTACTTATGAGGGTATATGGGGACCCCCGTGGTCGGTGCCACCAGGTCCATACTGTGCTGATTGGAAGCCATGACCTTGACTCAGCAGAGAAGGTATCTGCTGCATCAGGCCTCTCAGTGTAGCCAAATCCATCCGCCTTTACGAAATGACTCAGCAGAGCGCTCGGAGGTCAGCTCCCTGATCAGTAAGAAGGGAGTGCATGCTTCGCCCAGCCGGTCCCGCGGGAGCAGAACTCTGACGGTGTTCGAAGTTGTGCTCTCGCTGTTTCAGAGGCTCCAATGTCCTGCCTCTTCTAGGCGGATGGCCCCTTCACCAGACCGGCGCTGACCAGGCTTCTGTCTGTCAGCGAACATGGACAGCCTTGGGAGAGAATTCCATCAGGCTTTGATTTCTCGCTCTCCCCTCCTCCATTGTTGTAGTTTTTAAATTTAGTCGAGGCAGAGAGCTTTGCGAAACTCTTCAGATAAGAGGACCGTTGGTCATTGTTCTAATCCCTTGGGGTCACCGCAAATAACTAGGAAATTTGCAGGGAAAGATAAGGATGAAATATATGCGTACGGGCATAATGAGACTAACATGGGAGAATTATTAATAGGCAGATGGTAAGGCTCTATCAGGATAGACTCTAATTTAGTAGGGCTTAAGTGGTGCCCAGGGTGGTTCATCTTAAAAAAAAAAATAAAACAAAGAAAACCTATCAGCTGAAGTCTAGTGTTTGGCGGTTAGGTGCCCTGGCCACCAAGATAACAAGATGACTAGAAACCGTGGTCCTCACTTAAGCTCCACGGCTGCGGACAGAAGGCGGAAGCCGCAGCCCAAAGGGGCAAGGGGACAGGGCACAGTGAGGGGGCAGCAGAGGAGAAAGGCGTGTCATTCAGATCACTGGGTCAGGGATCTGAACGTAAAACTGTCTTGTTATTAAACATAGCTTTATTAAACAGGGGTCAATTATGTCTGTTGATCGGACTAATTGGTAGAATTAGTAGACTGTTTCAGTGACATTAAAACAGTATTTTTAATTTTCCTGTTTCTTTGCCTCTCTTATATCAAAGTTTTTTTTTTTTTTTTTAATTACTGGTAAGGTCACTGATGGGGCTTTGAAACTCAGTATAATGTAGAGGAGAAAATAGACAGACCTGGGCTGAATCCAGAGTCTGCTCCTTATTGCCGTGTTACCACCCCGACTGTGACAGTTGTCACCTCCCGTTTTTGAGTGCTGTTAGGCACAAGGCGTTATTCTCATACTCTCGGTAGGAATTTTCACTGTGTTGCTGCAGAGTGAGCTGTAACTCAGAGTAGTCATCACTTGCCCAAGATCATGTAGCTAGCAAATGACAACATAGATCAAAAGGGTCTCCTGACTAATAGTGGACTCCCCTGCCCAGTTCTAGCCGATTGACCTTAGAATAATTTATTATCCGCATTTTGATTTTCTTGTTTTCCAAGCGGACATAATACCTGACGGTGTCATTCTGCGGATTAACTAAGGCACTAAACGATTTGTAAGTTAGACAGAAACTTCAGGACGCTAAGGTAGCAGATGTCCTAGCTCTCTTTCAGATCTCATCTTCCGCTCTTTCCACAGCGTAGCAAAGGTGTTTGTTGCATATGCCGACCCCCGAAGTTAGCCTCCTCACTCCCATGAGGCTTTGCAGCTTGCAGCTAAGTGTGGCCATGGACCAAAGGGATGAAAGCAGAAGTGTGGCAGCTTCCAGCAATCTTCTTTTCATCAGAAACAGCTGCGAAGTGCCCTTTCGTTGACTTCTGTCTCTCCAGCCACCTGCCAAGCGCTGGTAGAGCAGCGAGAAGGGGCGAGATGGGTCCCTAAGTGTCTCATGGAGAGCTACATGCCAGCACTGGGCAGCCATCTCCAGAGGTTTACATGAAGGAGAAATAAACTTTCTTCTTCAAACTCTGGAATAGTATCATATATCTGGTAAATTTTTTAATGATTTAATATTGTAATATTATTGTGTGTGATATATTAGCTATGATAAGATTACATGTTTTATTAACGCATGATATGACACTGCAGATAATTTATACATCTAAGACATATGGAGAGAGAGATGGATGTATTTGTTTTGAAAGAACAATGGTAGCAAAATGTTTTATTAGGAAATTTATTTTAGACTATAGAAATTGAAAAAAATTGACTTTATTCTATAAAAATAAAAAATCTATATTCTAGACACTTTTGTATAAAGGAGAATCTCTAATTGTATAAGCCAAAGGCTACGGCTATTTTAATTTTGTGCATGTTCTGCCGTTTTTTAATATGAGTTTTAAAAATCAAGTCTTCATAAAAACGAGTTCCCGAGAACGCTCAGTGTTCCCAGGGGCTCTTAATCAGCGCCTTGAGGAAAAGCGGTTTGTAAATGCATTGATTGGTACTGGTGGGGATTCAGCGAAACTCTGGTTCGCAAATACCACTCGCGACTTCTCCAATTCATATAACTCTTCTGAAAAGCAATTTGACAGTATACGTCAGGTGCCACGAAAATATTTAAGCATCCTCACCCAGTTTCCTACTTTCAGAAACATAGCCTAAAATAATCTAAAATGTAGCAAATTTCCTGCAGGTAAACTGCTCATCTCATCTTTCTGTAGAATGTGAAAAATATACACGAGTAAAAAGTCGATTGGACAAAATCTTGGCCTTTCAGTCCAGGGGGTATGTTATGGTCTCTCTCCTCTTAACCCCATGCCCTCTACATCGAGAACTCTCTAGTTTTCTTCTCTTTTGCCAAGACCACTCTTTCTTAACCCTCAGGTATTAGTCAGGCATCACTTTCCCTAGAATGTCTTTCCCAATGCTTTAACCCTGTGTTGGGAATTCTTCTTATGAGTGACCAAAAATCTATGTCCATATTCCAGGACTGTTGGCATTGTATCGAGATGTCCTGTTTACTTCAACGTATATTCCCAAATAAATTGTTAGCAGCTGGCGGGAAAGGATCAAGTTTTTATAATCATCTCAGAATCCAGCTCAGTATTTAATATTTGATATGATTGAATTCCACTGTTAAAACATTCATTATGAAGACATTACAGAGCAGTATATAAACGCTCTACATACTGTAATAACCAGTGCATAAAATAGTATTTCCAGAGTGTACTCAATGAAATACTAGTTTGGAAAGTATTAAAAATCAAATATGTTTGGAACATGCTGTGCATTCTATACATCTTCTTAGGAGTTGTCCGTTTACTTCAGCATAATAAAAACGGCGAGAACTTGTACTAAATGGCTCTGTTATCTTTTAAGTCATTGTTTTTCAAAATGTATTTAACACGAGAATCCCTTTCCTTGTGGTACTGATTAATATCTCAAGGAAATAGTATTCTCAGGAACAAATTTTGAGAAAGGCTAGGTTTTAAAAATGATATAAAAAAAGAATAGAAAGAAATGGATAATACATTTTTTAAAATTATAATTCTAGGCTTATGTAGTTTGGGGTTAGTTTTTTTTTTTCTCTCTTTATATCAAACTTTTTTTGCATTGTTAATTCTGGCCTATCGTTACATTATTTTTATCATCTAAAAGCAATTTTATAATGAATCAATATTTTTGTTCCCATTACCCTTTTAAAATGAATCGATATGCAAATAAGTGTAAATGCTCATTTATAATTGTTCTTGAAAACATGCAGCTTTTCCTCCATTTTTTAATTGTGGTAAATATACATAAGATTTACCATTTTAATCATATCTATGTGTACAGTTCATTGGTAAGCGCATTCTCATTACTGTGCAACCACCACCACCATCAATCTGAAGAACTATCTTCATCTTATAAAATAAACTATTACCCATTAAACAATAATTCCCCTCTCGCTGTTCCCCCTTGCTCCTGGCAACTAACAGTCTACTTTCTGTCCCTACGGTTTTGACTACCCTGAGGACCTCATGTAAATGGAATGATGCATTATTTGTTTTTCTGTGATTGGCTTACTTCACTTAGCATAGTGTTCTCAAGTTTCATCCACGTTGTAGCATAGGTCAGAATTTTCTTCCTTTTTAAGACCGAATAATAGTCCATTGTATACATCCTTTTGGTTATTATTTGCATGAAATATCTTTTTATATCCTTTTATTTCGACCTATATGTGTCTTTGGATTCTAAGTGAGTCCCTCGTAGACAGTGTATAGTTCTGTTGTTGTTTTCTAATCCATTCTGCCAATGTCTGTGTTTTGATTGGAGAATTTAATTTATTTACTCTTAAAGTAATTGCTAATAAGGAAAAACTTACTTCTGTCATCCGGTATTTATTTTCTCTATGCCTGCCGCTTTTTTTTGTCTTTTATTTTTTATGTCGCTGTCCCACTCTGGGTATATGTCCAAAAGAATTGAAAACAGGGATTTGAAGAGATATTCGCACATCCGTGTTCATAGCCACTTCAATCATAATAGTCAAAGAAATGGAAGGCACCCAAGTGTCTGTTGATGGGTGAGTGGACAATCAAAACGTGGCATCTATCTATATATCTTTATCTATATAATATTCCATTATTATATATGTTCAGCTTTAGAAAGGAAGGAATTTTGACATCTGCTACAACATGGATGAAAATTGAGTACATTGTGCTAAGTGAAATAAGCCAGACACAAAAAAGACAAACGCCACGTGATTCCACTCCTATGAGGTAATTAGATTAGTCATATTTATAGAGAAAGTTAAATGGTAGTTTCCAGGAGCTAAGGGAGAAGGGGCGAGGTGCAGAGCTTTTGTTTTGCAAGATGAAAAAATGTTCCGTGGATAAATTATGGTGATATTTGCACAAAAATATCAATGTACTTAATGTGCTGAACTATACATTTAAAATTCGTTAAAATGGTAAATCGTAAGTTATGCATATTTTGCCACAATTAAAAAAATTAATTTGAATAAGTAAATGCATAAATGAATGAATAGAAGTGGATCATTTACGGACCAATGATGACAGTGCATTATAAACCAAAAATTATGATTAATTCATTTTTGTTTACCCGAATCACTAAAGGAAAAAAAATGAGTCAATGGTTTTATACTCAGAAAGCCAAAATAATTGGTTTACAGGCTCAACGCAGTCACTAAATTAATAATAAAACCAAAATGTTGTTCACAATACCCTAAGAATTTGTTAAATTTATATTATATTTTTCAAATGGTAGTTTTTTGCAAATCAACAGCCTTTGATGTTTCAAACTTAATGATTAAAGAGCACACTCTTCAACTTAAGCGACGCCTCCTCCTTTGCTTCCCACTCCGCTTCATGCCAGTGTGTCAGGTCTCTTTAATATGAACACATCTTTCGGGGGTTGTTTACTAAACGCAGAGTATTCCTAATCATTTTTTGTGCCTCGTCATCTCAATTCATCTGGGATTCGCTCTTCACATTTCAGGCTCAATAATAGTTGTGTTTACTATTTCGTGCCTGCCTGTTTACTTTCTCCCAGATTATTCAGTATTCTTTCAGCATTCAAAAGGAGATGGTTTTGTTGAAATGTTGCTCCACAGAGCAGTTCATTATCAGCACATGAAACAAAGATGTCACTGGAAACAGAACCGGACCTTATTGGTATGTGCGTGGCTTTGCTGCAAAAGTCAAGGTAAATTTCCTTGCTGGCTATTTTTTTCACAGAGTTTTACATTCGTTTCCAGTGGGAGTAAGTCTGTCATTCTAGTAACGGCACATCCGTTTGTAACCGTCGTAATGACATGCATCAGTAGATCGCGTATTGCAGTGTGAATGCGCTCCAAGCTTGGCCCCCAAAAGACGTCTCCCATGGGACAGTGCTGTTCTTGGTGTGGTCCTCAATTTCACGGAGCAGTCAGCCTCCAGCTCTTCAGGGCGTCACCATCTGGATTTTTTTTTGTTCCTTTTCTCTCTTTCGTGCTACAACTATCCACTGACTTTTCTTTTCAAAAAATTTCTATGATCTTTTCTCCTTTCCCTTCTTTCCCATGCTCCCTTTCTTGGCCATATTACATTTTTTTTCAGCTTGGCGTATTTCCACCAAACTTATTTCCATTGGGAACAATTTGGCCTCTGTTATTTCCAAACCTCTTTAAATAAGTTGTCGTACAAGTTATTTATAGAGAACATTTGTTTCCAGGGACCTAGCACTGAGAAGGTCACCCCGATTTTTCATTCTGAAGTGAGGGCAGGACAGTTAATATCATTTTTGGAGGAAAACCATGGTTGCCTGATCAGTGAGCAAAATTACGCTATGGCACAATTACTTCAGTGGACGTCAAGCGGAGTAGATAAAGAGAACTATCTGAGTCTCGCAAGCTGTTTTATTGCTGTGGTTTAATACTCATTGATAAGTGTGTGTGTTTGTGGTATATGCAGAGCATGCCTAGATTTCAGTGTTGGTCTGTTGTTCACCAGCTGGAAGCCCTAGGCGGCCATTTATTCTGGACTGCAGTTGACTCGGCTGTAAACTTGCAGGTTTGGGTTAGTTTGAGAATTTCTGTAGTTCTTCCTTGATATCATATATTTGCTATTTCACCTCTGTAGGGGGTGGCGCGTCTGCGTCATCGTTCCGAACTGTTATAATGATGCCTTGCATAGCTCTCCCTACAGAAAACACTCAGTTGAAAGTCTCTTAATAGATCAGTGGTGCTCTATGGTTTTGCATTTTTGGCTGGATATATTCATGCTTTAGCACAGTATAGTAATAATCTGCTATATTATAAAACCCAAGAGCAAAAAGCTGAATATCAGGTAATTTGTTTAAAAAATGACAGCAAATGGAACACAAATGTGCCCAGCGGCTCAGTGAAAAAAAAATAAACGGAAAAAGATGTAGTTTTCATTGAGAAGGAGCTGCACAGGGCTTCTGCAGAGAAGAAACAGCCAAGCAACCATTATAACTCAGCTGGATAACATGGAACACATGTAGGCTTTTAACACCACAGGACCTGTCCGAGGGCGGGAAGCTGTCAGGTTTAGTGGCACTGAGCGAGGGGGCGAGAGCAAATCCCCCGAATCAGTGGGGACGGCGTCCCAAACACTCCCATTTCTCTTTGATATTTCACGTTTGGTAGGCAGACAAGGGCACTTGCGAAAACTGAGTAGCTTCACACCTCAGAATGAAAGCCATGAGCGCAGAGCGCGCCATTTGAAGACATGAAGTCAGTGGAGGAATGTAAATTAGAAAACAAATATGCCGGAGGAAGAGACAGTGAACGTTTCCACCTGGTCAGTCTATTCACTGAAGCAGAATGAGGTCAGTGAGTGACAAGGAAAGGGAGCCGAGTTTTCGCCGTGAAGAAGAAAAACAATCTAAGCCTTCTGGGAATATGGGCTCCAAAGGTTAAAGAAAGTGACCAAAAAAGCAGGAAAGGGGACAGATTTTTGACACCAATACAAATTAGATTACACGATAGACCGTTTCAAAGAAATCCGATTTCTAGTGCATATATATTGCAACATACAGTCAGAGCTTCCTTTTTTCTTTCCTTAATTCCCAGCTTCTCTGCCCGCTCTCCATAGTCTTAGTAAAAACTATTAGCCGGGACTAAGAAAAGCTCCTCTGTTTTGGTTCAATCTGAAATAATTTTTGTAGAAAACATAATCAGGTGATAGTCTATAGAACAGCAAGTGAATCATCGCGTCTCTCTGCCCTCTTCCTTTCCTGCCTCATATGGTGATTGTGGATTTTCGATGAGATTACTATACTTTAGTAATATATCCATCGAGATATCCACAGTCCCTTTTATCGCATTATGCATATTATCTAGAGTTTATTTACCGACCAAACGCAAAATTCTCCGACATTATTCCTCAGTAAAGAGAAAATCAAAAGAAAAAATAAATCCTAAAAGACTTAAAATTGTTTATATTTCATGAGTGTCAGTGAGTCAATATTTTCCAAAGCCTGAAAAAGAATGAAATCACTGGCTTCGAGCGCATATGAATTCGTTCTTATAGAGTAAGACCTGCGGCCAGAACATGTGAAGTGAACTAACTCCTTTGGCTGGTCTTCGGAAGTGGGAGGCTGTCTCGTTCCCAGCATCTCTGCCCAGCATCCCAGCATCGACGCTTCGCAGACATTAACCGTCTCCATATTTTTCATGGGAGAAGATTAAAGGGCCCTGAAGACGTTGAGGTGACTGTGACTGAATTAAATATCTAAGTTAGTGAGAATGTGGACACATGGGACAGCATAGTCACTGGTCGCACGAGAGGGAATGACAGTGTCACCATAGACAGTGGTGATTTGAAAACGATTCCGGCCTCTCCCTGGGGGTGGTAGGTGGCTCCTGGGGAGAAGTGCCACCTCTGATCCAGTGCTCAGAGCCCTGTTTCTGGTGAGCAAAATGTTTGATGGAGGTGGCGCTCAGCAGACCATCAAAGGGCAGAGGATGAGCTGGCTGGAGAGATGAGAGTCCCTGGAGTGCTCTGATGATGACACAGGCACTTTGCTAAAAAGATTCTGTGCTCCTGGAGTAGATCCAGGAAGAGGTGAGTCACCATTCCTGCAGGACGCGGTATAACAGTGGCCATTGAGAATGCTGGCCGTGTCTTCAGACTCCTGGGGCTGGATCCGGGCTCCATCCATCTCATACTAGCTGAGCAGAACTTAGCTAATCAATCATGAAACATCTGGGCCTCAATATACTTATTTCATTTAAAATACTAATACCTACCTCATAGGGTAGTTATGATGGATAAGAAAAGTAATAGTTACTCCGCGCCCCCGCCATCTGTCTGTCTCTCTCCCTCTTCCTCTTTCTGTCACCCTATCCCTCAGATCAATGATGTTTGGACAGAATAACACCTAGTATCTATTTATGAAAACCCCCATCACATCTCCGTTTCTCTGGGGAAGCTTGGCAAAGTCAAGATCCATCGGCTGTAGGATGTTAAAGGTCCTCTCAGACGAGGAGGGCAAGAGACTGCTGAGACATCCACGTCTCAGATCTAACAGAAAGCAGCCTTCAAGTCTGCTCCATCTGATTCTTTTAATCTTCCCTAAAATATTAGACAGAACTATATTTATACCGGGTGTTTAATCACTGAGAGCTGTAATCAGAAAACCTGACTTGTGTGTAGGCTTCCACCGTCGCTGGTGGGAGCAGCATTCTAATTCAGCCGGCTCCTCTGGGACCACGGGACCAGGAGGGTGGGGGGAGGGAGCTGTGTGCTCCTTGCACTAGCCGTCCACTCACTGGCTGCACATCTGACCTGACCGTTAGGGGCCACACATCAAAGCACTGAGGTAGGTTAAGTCTCCTGTTATTTTTCTCTAAGTGGAACGTTTTTGCATTTGAAACAATCATCTTGATATTCTAGTTGGAGCTTTGTGCCCAAGACAAAAGGTAGGCAAGGCAGACACAAAACAAATTGGTTTTGATCAGGAAGAAGCAAATCGACTTTGGTTAATATAAACAAATTGGTTTCGATAATCATATTACATTTATATGAAAGCAGGAAAATTCATATCTGTTTAACCGTATTCCAACTTGAGCACACTAAATGAGCAGGCATTTTTAGGGATAGGCTACTACAGGCATTAAAATTTCCATAAAGCATTTTAAGCTTCATTGATTAGATTTTTAACTTTACACATATTGAGGATAAGGCAAATATTCTAACTACCTGATGCTGTAAATGATGTCAATTAATCACTGGGAAGTAGACAAGGTCATGGACAAAGATGCTGGAAGGGATCAATATGGTCTCCTAGCAACAGGCTACATACTGCACGGCCCTGCAGCCGTCTGGGACCTCTGTCTCTGACCGGACTGAATACACAATGCAGGTCACTCTCTGTATTTTCATAACTCAGAGAACTAACTCAGAGAATGGATTTCTCCAAGACAGAGAAGTCGGTACTTAGCAAACAGCTAAGAGGGAGAATGAGCGCCTAACGCAGGATAGCAGAATAGAGAATAAATGAACTTAGATCTATGGCAAACCATATTTAATTTGACCTAGATAGCACCGCATAAAATAAAACTGGAGGTACAAAGAAATCAGATGCTATTGCTCGGCAAATTCAAATCACGGAAATTAACATAATATGAGAGCCACTGGGCTCTGGAGCCCGGTAGTGTTTATTTTTGGTTGTTATGCTAATCAGCATTGAGCTATATCATTTATATGATAATCAAAATAATTTTTCAGATATAAAATGCTCTGGGATTCTGACCTTAACCCAAATGATTTTTAATTATATATTTTCCTTCAATTTTTTTTACATAACCTTCTTTTTGAACGCACTCATTTCACTTAAGGGTGCCAAAGACAAATGTAAACGAATTATAACACAATGTGATCTACGCAAAGAACGTGAGATGACCAGCGTGATCCCAGATGGAACACTTTGCCCAGCTTGTCCTCGGAGTGGTAGCTGGGACAATATTGCTGGAGAATTTGGCTTCTGAACGATGATCCTTAGCAGTTAAGTGTAGTCTCCTTTGGACCTAGTTGGTCTAGTTTCGTATCTCAGATCCAAAGCTGACTAGCCGCTTGTCCAGGAAAACTACATAACATCTTGGTGCCTCAGTTCTTTCACCTGTAAAATAGGGGGTGGGAATTGCTTTAAGTATTAAATTAACATGTGCAAAGTGCTTATAAGAATATCTGGCCTATGGTTAGCTCAGTGAGTATTAGTTTTCACAATTACCCTTAGAAATAATTGCTTTGATATATGCTAATTTCATTAATTAATTTGATAAATATTTCCTGGGAGCCTGCTCTGTCAGGTTCCAGGAAACACTAAGGCCTGGGTCCATGCCAGCCAGCACGAGACAAGGTCTCAATTCTCATGCGAGGTACTGGGCGTGAGAAGAGAAGCAGTCAGTCAGAGGAGAAGGGGTAATTTTCCTGAAGTATGGGAAGGGCCTTTGTGACAGGAGGGCCGGCCAGCGGGTAATGGTGCCTGGAGAGACAGGACAGAGAATGGCCAGTGGGACCCCCCCTGCCCCCCCACCCCAACCCCACACTCTCTCTCCAAAACACAGCAACACAAGACAAGAAAAAGAAAACACATTTCTCTGTTTCGTTTAAGAGAAAGATGGCCTGGATCCAGTTCGGCTTTGTCATTTACTGTCTCTGCGACCCCCGGACGGTCATTGAACTCTGAGCCTCTGCGTCGTCACCTCTAAAATGCCATTGTCGGTACATCTCTTGCCAAACTGTCCTGAGGGTCCGATGAGATGAAGTATGCAGAGCTAAGCTCACGTAACAGGTGTGCAACATCTGGAAGGGCAATGACCAAGATAACAGTCATTATCTTAGAGCACAAATGCCCATCGACGGGAAGGGAAGAGGTGCTCACCCCTCACGGAGAGGGTGACATCAAGTTGGGCGCTTATGCCTGATGTGCACCTAGGTGGCTTAAAACTGTCACGTGCATATGCGAGTGTGAGTGTCTGCGTTGTGACCACGTTGTGCAGGGTGCCGGGGGTGGGGCGTACAAGACAAGCATGAGATGACCCTTACTCTCGGGTGATTTGCCATCTGAATGGTGAGAGGAAAAATCACACACATAAATTCAGAGAGGGGTCGATACAAGCAGAAACCTAAGGCAAGGCTGCTAAGAATAGGAAAGAATCGATCTGGCCATTGAAGAATGGAATGAATTTGGGTGAGGGGCTCACGGGGGGCTTTCCGGGTTGCGAGCGGTGTTTTGCAGGGCAGTCGACGGCGTGAGCACGCTAGCCGAGGCGTGACCTGAGTCGGGAATAAACAGAAGCGGAGGAAACAGCGAGGAGCCAGGCACGGAGGACCCTAAGAAATGGGGGCAACTTTTCTCGCACAGCCGGACATACTAGACCATGTCATCAAAACGGAATTGAAAGCCCTGAGATCTCTCAGACTAGCAAACGGTGGCGAAGGCTTGACAGTGCTAGGGACCGTTGCTTACACATGCTCTAGGAAAAAAAAACCACAGAGCAGAGATGGTTCTTGTTTTCCCATAAATATATCACGTTGTTTGATATCAAAACAGTCATTTCCAAGGAAAAGAATGGGCTATGGGAAAGAGTAATTACACATTGGGCAACAGAATCGCTGCCTTTGCTTTTTGTCTCTCTTCTTGCATCGATTTCCAAATAGAGTTGGCAAATGCAAGTGACAAACATATCAGGCATTTCACAAACCTCCCACACACTTCCAGGGCAGCTCCGAGCCAGATGCACAGCCAGAAGTCTGGCACACAGAATGCGAGATCACCTCTCGGAACGGCCCCTAGAGAGCACACACGCCTGCTCCCCTCCACCCACCTGATGCTCCTACATCGGGGATACTCACCCTGAAACTGGAGGGAGTCAGTTTTACACCTCAGTGGCTGGTCTGTCCCAGCTTAGGCAGCCCAGAGCGAAGCATTACGCCCGGAGTCCCATGGGAGCGAGGACATGTGATAAATGAGAATGGTTTTCATGCGGCTGAGAGCTGTCACAGCCCTGGCCCTCCTGGCTCCGGGAAGGGCTGCCATCCCAGTGCTCAGGCACGGGCATCATCGATCGGAAAGATGAAGCCGTCTATCAACGCGGTGGCAGAGCGGGCAGAATGAATTTCGCCTTATCATCAGCAATAAACAGCTCTATATGTATTGTTCCAATCTCTTGGCTTAGAAATTAACTGAAAGGAAATCGTAATAAAACTGGGAATTCATATTTTGGCGGGTTCTCTAATCTGTTACTACGAATACATAGCAAGCATTTAAAGTGCGACTCGAAGCACAGGCAAGAAATGACTGGGGCTTTTTTTCTGTATCCTGAAAAGATGTTTAAACATGTCAAAATTTAACAAATAATTCATCCTTTAATGCTCAGTTTAATTAAATGTCTAACATTCATTGTAGGAATAGGGAAGAAGAAAGAGGAGACACTCTCTTCATGGGATCTGGAGTTTTTGAGTGAGGGGGGTATGGTCGGCCGTGACTGTGTGTCCTCTGTAACCGTTGAGGCTTTTATAAATTTTTGATCCATCCTACCCGCTTTTGAACTGCATAAAGGACCCACGCTGTGTTGTTTTCCCTGAAGAGTAAGACTAATTTCTTATTCATTTATAGTCAACAAACAATTGTTGAGCAATAGGCACTGTATTATTTTGGGGATGTTACATAACTTCGCATATTTGAGGCATTTCTGTTGGTCCCCACAAAGCAGAATTCTGCACGCCTAAGTCGCCCCGTTGGCGGACACGGTAACAGACATTTCACTCCCTGGGACCCTGTTGAGACTTTCTCCCTGGCCCGCTGCCCTGGCCGGACCACCATAACCCCACCACCTCGCACCCTGAATATTTGACGAAATATTTTTTTGTGACCTTAGATTTCTTATTAACTGGATCACTAGCGATTTATCCATGACAAATTGAGAGATGATGATTTTGTTGGCAGAGGAAGTGACAGAGTAGATAGAATCAAAAGCACGGCTGAGGTATAATGAGACAAGGAAGGAATAAAACAAATTTGGGTGAATGAGAGGTAAAAATAATAGTGTGATAGTCAGAAACACATAGAGTAGCTATCATCAAACCACGAGAGAGAGAGAGAGAGAGAGAGAGAGAGAGTAGGAGGGAGAGAGAGAGAGATGAGAGAGATGCCCATATAGAATTTCCTCTCTTTTTTTCTTGTATCAACTCTGATTTAATTAGCATATGTTGCAATCTCTCCCTAGCAACAGCCTCCTATTGGTCATCCAGCCCCCATGTGATTCCATGAAATCCAGGTCACCTTTATGCCTAAACACAGAGACCCACCACCACCCTCACGATGATAAGATAAGCAGAAACAGCTTGAGGGAGAAGTAGGAAGACTAATGTCCTCTCCCAGCGAGAGCCTAATGTCCTCCCCTGAGGGTCTGCCTTATCAAATAAACCCAGGCAGACCCGATCTCCTTCTACCAATTAAGCTCTCATGTTCTGAAATAAAATCAATAAAAACATTACTGAGTTATCGGTTGCCTCACATATAAATAGGAGTGTGCTTAAACTCAATCCTAAATGGTAGAGGTACATCTGGAGAGGATTCTCGGGGCAGATTCTCTGGGGTTTCCTGAAGAGCCAGCTTCGAGGTCCAGGCAAGACTCCATGAGATTATTTCCAAAGAGACGCAGCAATCCACACGCCGAAAGGAGATCTTTCTTTTTAAATGACAGACTCACCTAGAAGGAGATTCTATAGCGTACAGTCGAGGTTGGAACCATCAAAATTGTGAAGGGAACAATTTATGTCCAAATCTTAATGAAAAGATAAAAAGGACACCAAAATTCTATTATTCAATAGTAAATTGAGAGACTGCTCAGGACTCAGCACGATTTTTACCCATTCACCATCCGAGGGGGATGCCCAAGCTACTTTAGCTTCTGCAAAGCGGACTGTCTCAGATATTTTAAGTAAGAGTTTACTGCCTGGCATGTACTCGTATCTCTTTGTTCGTCGACTGTTTCAAGCTTGCAGCCTCCACGAAAGGGGTCTAAAATGAAAATATTTCTTAAGGCAAATGGACGATATTAAGTGAAACCTAGCGTTTTCTTTAATCGTGTTGCCTGATTTCTCCTAGTGTAATGAGTGTCCTTGAATTTGTGCCAAGTGAGGCATTTCTTTTAGCATATCTCTCTGGAGATAAGGACAGACTACACAGTGCTGCGGTATTTGCTGAATTCCCAAGGGGGAAAAAAAAAGTCAGTGGCAGAAAGACGTCCTCACTCTCAGCCCTCCTCATGGAACATCTGGAACGGGGATTAAGTGCCAAAACGGCGTTGAAACTGGATTGCAGCGCTTCCTCGCCTTGCCAAGTCCTCTTAAAAAGGCGTCTTCCCACAAAGTCCTGGACCACCACAGCCTTAGCGTCTGAACGTCATTCTAAAGGAAGAGAATTATTTTTATTGCTGTGGTGATTCAGAGACAGTCAAATGTGACACTGTTTTCTTCCGGGGACTGACAGCAGGAACAAGACCTTGAAGTCGTTGTGCTTTGCTTTGAATGTAATTTAGTTTCCTCTTCTCGAGAGACACAGTGACAGGAGGCAGCTGCAGCCCGAAGGTCACACTGACCTTTGTTTGTAATGAGTGGACAGTAATAAAAGACTCTCATGCCTGGAGTCACAGAGGATGCTGCCATTCCTGAGATATCCACGTGGCAATGATTTTTGTCCTGACGCCTTTGGTCTGAATGATAGTCCTGTTTTCTTTTAGTTCAATAAACATTAAACATTTACGATGCTCCAAACACAGCACTAAACACTGGAAGGAGAAAGATGAATATTCGCTCATGGCGCTAATAGGAGCCTCAGATGCAAACGTGCAGAAATTCACAATAAATATGGTAAAAGGTAGCAAAAGCTCCCTAACACGGTGGTTAGACTTGGATGGAGGTTTGAAGCAGGAGGCTGTCTGTTCACTTTTCAGAAGCACAGTGAGTGACACAGGTTGGAGTTGGGGGACTACTATGTGTTTGAGTTGTCCCAAAGTCTTATTATGAAAGAAAGGCTAGTCAACCGTTATAATGGAGAAGCGCACAGACAGAAATGTAAATAGTCGTTCTGGGTTGAATTGTGTCCCCTCAGAATTCATGAGTTGAAGTCCTAACTTTACCCATCAGCATGGGACCTCATGAGGAGGGTGGGGTCTTTACAGGGTCCAGTTCAAGTGAGATCATTAGGGTGGGTCCTAATCTGATAGGATCAGTTTATAAAAAGGAAATGTGGGCACAGAGACACGTGTACAAAGAGAAACGTGATGGGAACATGAAGTTGGCCGAGGACCACGTTTTTCTCACCTTCACCCTCTTTTACCATTTTATTCTAAACGCTTCTTCTTTCATTTTGGGTTGAGCTATGTATTCCATTCTCCTGGCCATTTATTCTTCTGATTTGTCTCATACCCCACCATAGACATTTTCTTTATCCATTCATTCGTCAGTGGACATGTAGGCTGTTTCCATGTCTGGGCTCTTGTGAATAATGTGGCGTGAACATGGGGATGCAGACATCTCGCTGAGACGGTGACTTCATTTCCTTCAATACGGACTCAGAAATGACATTGCTGGGTCATATCACAGTTCTAGTTTTAACTTTTTGAGGAACCTCCATGCTGATTTCCACGGTGGCGGCACCAGCAGTGCATGAAGGCTCCCTTTTCTCAATATCCTCACCAACATATGTTATTTTTTTGGTCTTTTTGATGACAAACCTTCTAACGGGTGTGAGGTGCTGTCCTCTTACAGTTTTGATTTGCATTTCCTGGATGATCCGTGATGTTGAGCACCTTTTCACGTGCCTGTTAGCCATTCGAATAACTTTTTTTTGGAAAAAATGTCTATTCAGGTCTTTTGCCCATTTTTAAATTGGATTTTTTTGTTTGTTTGTTATTGAGTTGTAGGAGTTCCTTCTATATTTTGAGTATTAACGCCTCATCAAATATGTGGTTTACAAATATTTTCTCCCATTCTGGAGGTTTGCTTTTCGTCCCATTGATAACTCCTTTTGCTACGAGAAGCGTTGTCATTTGACGTCATCCTAACTGGTTTATTTTTGCTTTTGTCAGTTCCGTTTTCGATGTCAAAAGATCACTGTTAAGACCAATGTCGAGAAGCTTTTTCCTATGTTTTCTTCTATAAGTTTTATGGGTTTAAGTCATACACGTAAGTCTTTAATCCCTTTTGGGTCGATTTTTGTGTATGGTGTAAGGTAGAGGTCCAGTTTTATTCTTTTGCATTTGAATATCTAGTTTTCCCAATACCATTTATTGAAGAGATTGTCTTTTCCCCAGTGAGTATTCTGGGCTCCATTGTAAAATAGGAATTGACCACGTCTACATGGGTTTATATCTGGGCCGTCATTCTGTTCCACTGGTCTATGTGTCTCTGTTTGTGCTGGTACCATACTATGTTGATTACTTTAACTATGTGATGTAGCTTGAAATCAGAAAATGTGATACTTCCAGCTTTGCTCTTCTTCCTCAGGATTGCTTTGGCTCCTCAGGCGCTTTTGTGGTTCCATTTGAATTTTAGTATTGGTTTTCCTCTTTCTTTAAAAAATGCCATTGGCCTCCAGCTGTCTCCTGCAGTTGGGCGGGGTCGCTGGCTGAGGTCTTGGCCTGGCGAGGCCTCAGGCTGTGTGTGCGGCAGCTGGGCTGGGCAGAAGGGCTCCTAGGCTGGGCTCCTCGGCTCGGTGGTGTGGTCAGCTGGGCTCTGGGCTGTCCAGACCGATGTTTAGTCTCCCCAGCTACGTGAGGCCAGAGGCTCTGGTGGGCAGTTGAGCAGCACCGCTGGCTTGGCTCCCTGAGCAGGGTGGCTGGATGAGTGCCACCGTTTCCGAGTTCTCTGGCCAGACTTCCTGGATGGGTGGGACCAGATGCGACACTCAGCAGCTGGGCAGGACTGCTGCCTTGCATGGGCCAGGCGGTAGTCTGGGCTGTGTAGCCTGTAAGCCCATCAACTGCGAACCCAATAATAATTTAGATGCCAGTTAGGAGCCTTTCAAACGTAAGAAGTGTCAAAAGTGAAAAATCAAAGGTTGGCAAGGAACGGAAATGTTTTCTAATGGAAAATTAATTCCATTATACTTTAGCTTTTAATTTTTTTATTCCTTTATTGCAAAATATAATAAGCACATAATGTTCAAAACTTGTAAGCGTTAAACATTAGTTTAGAAAGTATTCTCACGTACGGCCGAATGGCTTGATCCTAAGTTTCA
>NW_011889071.1:430870-433166 GCF_000151845.1 Pteropus vampyrus | reverse complement strand
GGCAGCTGGGCTGGGCAGAAGGGCTCCTAGGCTGGGCTCCTCGGCTCGGTGGTGTGGTCAGCTGGGCTCTGGGCTGTCCAGACCGATGTTTAGTCTCCCCAGCTACGTGAGGCCAGAGGCTCTGGTGGGCAGTTGAGCAGCACCGCTGGCTTGGCTCCCTGAGCAGGGTGGCTGGATGAGTGCCACCGTTTCCGAGTTCTCTGGCCAGACTTCCTGGATGGGTGGGACCAGATGCGACACTCAGCAGCTGGGCAGGACTGCTGCCTTGCATGGGCCAGGCGGTAGTCTGGGCTGTGTAGCCTGCAAGCCCATCGACTGCGAACCCAATAATAATTTAGATGCCAGTTAGGAGCCTTTCAAACGTAAGAAGTGTCAAAAGTGAAAAATCAAAGGTTGGCAAGGAACGGAAATGTTTTCTAATGGAAAATTAATTCCATTATACTTTAGCTTTTAATTTTTTATTCCTTTATTGCAAAATATAATAAGCACATAATGTTCAAAACTTGTAAGCGTTAAACATTAGTTTAGAAAGTATTCTCACGTACGGCCGAATGGCTTGATCCTAAGTTTCAGATCTTGCCAGGAAGTGGTGAAGGAGGCAAAAATCGAGCTGTGTTCCCCGTAGGCCTCTCTCCTGTCTCTGCAGCATCTTTGCCAAATTTGCAATACGAGGAATGTAGGAATCGAGAGCGCACACTGACCAGGTGAATAATCGCTCTTCCTTCTTTCCTGAGCTGGAAATTCATCACGGGGTTAAGCAGAACTGGAGTGATTCGTGTTCGTGCAAACGTGGGAACTCAAGTCACTCGGACGTCAAGAGATGGTGATTATTTCGAACCCTAGGCCCAGAGGTAGCGGGTCAGAAAGCCCTCGATTTTGTCACTAAGAATCATCAGGTGAAGGAGAGGGCGTGGACATCCCATGAGAACTGCACTCGTGAGGGCTGAGAGAAGAGCCCAGCCCTGGCCCTTAGCCGCCTCCAGAATGTCCTGGCGGCGAGTGAGGCCAGACTGGACATTGCGTCGTGGGCGGGGGTGACCGAGACTTCACACGGAAACTTCTGTAAGGAAACCCAACTCGACAGGTATTAATTTCATATTTTTTCACGAGTTTTATTTCAGATCATTTGCTGATTTTCTTCCAGAATGAAACGTGCTCACTGTTTAGCCCATCCTCACGTACGTCCAGGTGTGTACTCTCCGAGCAGGTGAGGCAGGGGATACTTACGCTGCCGACAAGGTGCCCGGATCGCTTCTCCGTTGTTTCAATCTCTTAAGTGGTGTAGGATTTATTTTGACGTTTGTAATAAGTAAGGGAGAGATGAAGACCATTGAATCCGAAATGACTTTTTCATAGAGTAATTTCTTTTACGTAAGACAATATTAAATACCATGGATAGTGTGATAATACATCCTTCTTTGCCTAGCTTGTTCTCCATGTGCAATAATAAATTATTATTGTTATTATTAATTATTATTATTATTTCTTCTTTGGGTCACAGCTGCATGTTGGGAAGACCCTCTGTCTGCTTCCCGCCTGGCTGGGGTGGGGATGTTTTTACTCCCCATCAGAGGCGAGTAAACAGGCCTGGAGTGTGGGGGGCCCAAGGTGGCGTCCTGGGGCACGGCTCCCACCCCGCTTGGTGCTCCCGGACCAAATTCTCAGGCAGAGGCCCCCACTGCAGTACCTGCAGCTTCTCCCTGGGGACACTCGCTGTCCCCTGGATTGCTTCGGGCATGCTCCCCACCCCCTCTAGTGGACGGAAATTGTTCCAGGCCCTAGTTTCTTGGGCAGCACCCCAAGGCAGGCCCAGGTGGCACCTCCACGAGTGATGCCCACAGTGGAAGGTCTCAGGGTCCTTTGGTTCCTTTTGGGGTGCAGAGGGGTCTTTCACTCTCAGCAGGGTTCTTGTTTAGAAGGTAGTTTTGTGGCCCGTCTGGCTGTGGGGAGTAGAGGCATGTTTGGGGGAGCAGGCTCTGCTCTCAGGAACCACACAAGTCAGGTGAGCAGGATGCAACTCGTCGTAACATGCGCCACGTCACCCGGAGCCTCAAGCTTCTTCTGTTTCTGTATCGAGTTTCTGTGCGGTGTGTCATTTCCAGCTGCGTAAATCTCCACAATGCTTAGTGTTTGAACTTCTCTGACAGGTCCCTGGGTGTGGGAATATTGTACAGTCCAGGGCTGCACAAGCTCTGAGCAGACAGGAAATGGTTCCGGACGGAGTAGGTGGTAATGTCGCGTGTGCCCGAACAGGCTGCATGTAGAAAATTGAGCCTGTTCTCAGCCAGCAGCCTGG
>NW_011889071.1:423277-430300 GCF_000151845.1 Pteropus vampyrus | reverse complement strand
TATTATTTCTTCTTTGGGTCACAGCTGCATGTTGGGAAGACCCTCTGTCTGCTTCCGGCCTGGCTGGGGTGGGGATGTTTTTACTCCCCATCAGAGGCTAGTAAACAGGCCTGGAGTGTGGGGGGCCCAAGGTGGCTTCCTGGGGCACGGCTCTCACCCCGCTTGGTGCTCCCAGACGAAATTCTCAGGCAGAGGCCCCCACTGCAGTACCTGCGGCTTCTCCCTGGGGACACTCGCTGTCCCCTGGACTGCTTCGGGCATGCTCCCCGCCCCCTCTAGTGGACGGAAATTGTTCCAGGCCCTAGTTTCTTGGGCAGCACCCCAAGGCAGGCCCAGGTGGCACCTCCGCGAGTGATGCCCACAGTGGAAGGTCTCAGGGTCCTTTGGTTCCTTTTGGGGTGCAGAGGGGTCTTTCACTCTCAGCAGTGTTCTTGTTTAGAAGGTAGTTTTGTGGCCCGTCTGGCTGTGGGGAGTAGAGGCATGTTTTGGGGAGCAGGCTCTGCTCTCAGGAACCACACAAGTCAAGCGAGCAGGATGCAACTCATCGTAACATGCGCCACGTCACCCGGAGCCTCAAGCTTCCTCTGTTTCCGTATCGAGTTTCTATCTGGTGTGTCATTTCCAGCTGCGTAAATCTCCACAATGCTTAGTGTTTGAACTTCTCTGACAGGTCCCTGGGTGTGGGCATATTGTACAGTCCAGGGCTGCACAAGCTCTGAGCAGTCAGGAAATGGTTCCGGACGGAGTAGGTGGTAATGTCGCGTGTGCCCGAACAGGCTGCATGTAGAAAATTGAGCCTGTTCTCAGCCAGCAGCCTGGAGCTGGCTTCTAGCCCCAGGCCTAGGTTTAACTGACTTCGCACAGGAACAAGCCTTTTGGACTCTGGTTCTCCATCCCGTTGTGTCTGTGTGTGAAATTGGGGTATTGTTCTCTGTCCTTCTGTTCTGACCTGTTTCTTTCCGTTATCAAATGAAGTAATAAGTGTAAAAACACTCTAAAATACTCCAAATGAGTGTATTCCATCATTCTTTATTACGATCATTTCTTGGGATTTTTCAATATAAGTGTTGTGGTTCTTCTAGATTACTGTCGAATGTGAATCAAGTTAAATTGCTGATGAGATGTTCTAAAAATGTTTCTCAGAGGCATCGTATTGTAGTATAGATCAGAGATGTTGGTTGCAAGCAAAGGAAACCAATCCTGTTTGTCTCAGACAAAATGGCATTGAATGTCTACAGGACAAGTGGACACCTAGATGATAAGATATATATGACAAAGCTTAGGGGTGGACAGCTTCAGGGGACCTCTAGAGACAAAGAGGCAGGAAAGACACACATGTATCGCTGTTCCTGCAATGAATTATCTCCTACCAAGGCTGGGCGGTTTTCACAATACACTTGGCTTGGTGGAGCACAGACACCAAACCATCAGGATGGGCAGTAGCTGAAAACCCAGGAGGGCTATACTGGTGCCCACCTGCTGAATTCCAGCTCTTGCCTCAAGCTATTCCTGCATCTCTAGCTCAAGATCAAGACTCAGTCCAAGTGTCATTGGGCGACCTTGGATCACTCTTGGCTGCATGATGGGAGTGTGTACCCAGGAGCTTCTAGTGCCAGAATGATGCTGACTGTGACCAAGAGTGCACACAGAAGGAGTTCGGATGCTAACTGTGCAGGGGTGGCATCTGGGACGGCCAAAATGACGTGTTCACACACACAAAAATGTGGTGTTTAGTTGTTATCTTGTTTTTTTTTTCATGTGTATTTTGGTAATTGAATTATTTGTCATTTCTCTAAAGTGCAGAAAAAGTAATGCCGAGGGGACAGATAATATAGGCAAATACGGAATTTTGGAAGCCGACACTTATTTGCACTGATTTATTCAATGTCATTTCACTGAGCAATCGAACATTAAAATTTAATAAGACAAGATACAGAAATGTATGTGGCAGATTATATTTAGCATTTCTGTTTCGGAGCTAGGGACCTCCTTTAATTTGAGTAAAGAAATGAGATTCCACAGGGAGGCCTACACACTCATAAGGGTAGATGACATATATGGAATTTTCGGTAGTATTTTGCATATGTGACTTTTTTTTACACACGCTGTTAAAAAACAAAATTCAATCGAGTAAATTTGAAGGTCTCATTGCTTTTCTTAAGTGATTCGTGAATCAGGCAGCGTCCCATCTAGCAAGGCAGTCCAAGGGGTTGTACAGAATGGAATGACTTTTTTTTTTTTTTTTTTGACTAACAGTGGGGCAAGGGAGCTGTTAACAAAAGAAAAGAAAGGATTATCGTGAGGCCAGGCCATCTCCTGGGGGGAAGGGGGCAGGTAGGAGAATGCAGGTTTTTATTGTGTGGATTGCCCGTTCTTTCTCCAGCTATGGTGGGAGTGTGGAGAAGGCCTGGGGGCAGATCACGTCGCCCGGTGTTTGGCCAGAAAACCGCACACTGGCCGGTTCAGGTCGTGTTTCTGGGAGAGGTGGAAGCGACGATTAGGCCAGGCATTACGTCGAGGTTTGGCACCCTGGGCTTCAGCACCAGTGACAGCATCTGGGCCCGGGGGATTTTCTTTGACACCCAGTCTTGTGCTGTGCCGGCCCTTGTAGCTCTTATTGTGATGGTGAGACACCCCCAAGGGCCGGCCCGGCCGCAGCACTGGTTATCGATGGGCTGAGACCTGCACGAAACACCTGATCTCAGACTCTTGATTCATCCCTTCGGTCACCAGCTTCCTCGATGGCTTGAGAATCGATGGTCTATAAATGTTGGGTAGTTCTGGTGTCTACCTGAGTGTTGTATGTATAGTAACTATATTCGATGTAAATTAACTATGTTTTAATTTAAAAAAGAAGAAGAAAACCATCAGAAAACTTCGAAAACAGGTTTATTACTTCCAGGTCCTGGACATCACATGGCACCCCTGGGGGCCTCAGTGAGAGGGCAGGGCCTGGGGTTTCGGGGGCTCGCTCCTTATTGGTGAATTTAAAATATAAAAGTGGAGATTTAAAACTGGAGGAGGGGGATGATAAAAAAGCAGCCCAAATGGAAACAAACCAAGATCTCTAAACCAAATGGACCTCAGGGGGAAGGTGGGGGGCTCTTTAACTAGCCCCGTGGCTGGCAGTGTGTTTATTCGTGACAGCCATCTTTGGAGTGGATGCCTTCTATCGAAGCTTCAGCCAGGCACTTGCAATATAAAACACACAAAAAAACAACTGTCAGGGTTTACACTACGAAAAGCTAAAAACACACCATGGAGACCGCACACTCTTACAGGCTTCCTTCAAGTTATTGTCATACGTCTAAATGTCATACATATACGCACATACATTTAAGAGCAATATCCATTAATATTGAAAATGTTTCTAGGCCACCTTGCATAACTGTTGCAAAGACTCTGCTAATGTATCTCCACAAATATCTTTGGAATGTTGACTTGGAAAACAAACAAAAGAAGAAATAGGTGCTCGGTATACTCGGAAATGATGCTATTAGGTTGATGCCCTGTGGGAGGAGGAATTTGACAAAGTTTTTCTTCTTTCCTAAGACCTTGTAATATTCAAATCCTTTCTATGTCTATTTCCAGCGTTGACAGTGAGACAACCCCAAACCTTCGCAGTGTTCACACAGAGGCACATTTTGTTCAAGAATCAGGGCACGAGATGGAGGAGCACACTCTGGGCCTGGCTGGTGTGAGTCAAGGCAGAGGTTTTAGGGCTCGGGGCCAAACTACGGCAGCCCCGAGTGTCAGGTCCAAGTGACATGACCTGGTATTCTATAATAATTTAATCATATATTTGCGGTAGAGCAGGGGTCCGGGGTGCTATTGCCAGTTAAGAAAGATGACATCTCTTTTGAATCACTGACAAGGGCTAGAGGTAGTTTTCAGTCCCAAAAAGAGAATGGTAAGTCATTCAAAGTTGATAGAATGTCCACTTTGTAGATGGTGAAAGAGGGTGCTTCATGCGTTGGTGAAGGTTCATGTACTAAGAGTTTAATTTGTAGTTATACTTCTCATAGTTTTCCTTCATAGTCATGGCCAAGCATGACAGAGCACGTTGGCAGACCTCTTATTGTCTGTGTTTTATGAAGACTAAAAACTCGTGTTCACTGAGTGTCTGCTGGGCTCCTGAGATGGGCAGAGAAATGGGGAGAGAGGGAGTATCTTTGAGAACAGCAAAGGGTAGGGAGAGCTTTCCTACAGGCAGGTAGGAGGATGCAGATGGCCAGTTCCACACGGGGTGTTTATCTGTTCCTGCTCTGTGGCCACACACAGGGCGACAGCAAGGTTTTGACTAGGATGGCTTCCAAGAACACCTGCGGACAGAAATGTTCTTATTCTCGATGACCTTTCTGACTTAGCTAGATTCCCCTGTGTTTTGAAATGTGTGAAAGGTCATGCCAGTGGGGCGTACGTGAGTGGAAATGATTTGTACCAGATCGTAGTGTTTTGCAAATGGGATATAACACGAGACCTCTTATGGTTGAGATGGGAAAAGGGCCAAATATGGCACGAAACTAATACGATCCAGAGCTCCGTGGGCTGGAACAGCACATTCCAATAGTGGTCGGCCAGGGAAGAGGCTTTCCTGAATGTTCTGCCCTGCTCGGGGCGAAAGGGGCCAGGGTGCCTGGAGGGCCGTAACGCCTGATGATGATTTTTCTGGTTTAATGTTTTTATTAAAGATGAAGAAATATGATGTTGCGCACGTGCTTGAGTTGATGCTACAAGTTTATTCTTGTTGCATGTCGTCGTCTTTGTTCGGCTTTCATATTTTATATTTGGATACTCGTTGTCCAGATACTAGGCATCGAGAGACACTCAGTATTTAAGTTTTCGGATACCGCTGTGGGATCCTGGTTTCACCACGTGGTTGCAACTAAGTCGTCTCCATGACTGGGCACTGTTTTTGTCTCATTCGAGTGAATGTAGAGTTTGTGAAAATAAGACTCGCTGTTCCTCGGCCTCATGCAGCAGCTTGATTGGCACCGCAATGGCATCGTGAAGTTCCAAGCGCTTCGAAGTAGGTCAGGGAAGACGATTAAGATATTAACATCGCCTCCGGTGGCGGCTTTTAGGGCTCCTCCCCTTTTGCCAACCTCTCTCACAGCACGAAACCACCAAGATGGAAAGAAAAATAAATTCAAGTAAAAACATCATTTATTTCTCTATATACTCGCCATGAGTAAGTAGTTTTTGTAAAAATACAAGATATAACTAATTTGTTGTCTGTATAGTTCTCGAAGGAGACCAGGTTATTGTAGGTGAGTGCGAATTGGAAATGGTCCAAAAAGCTGGAAGACAAGATAGTCTCATTGAATTTAAATAAAAGATAAAGAAGGCCGAATGTTCACTTTGGTGCTTGCGGTATCCACTCTAGGTGGCTGACGACACCTCAGCTGAGAGCTGGAGAACCACAGGCAGCGAACAGTCAGAAGGCTTGCGAAGAGTGGAAAGGATTTTTCCTTCAAAGCCCACGGAACAGCTTGCAGAACTAAATCTAGCCGAGGATATGTTTCATCTTTATTAACCTCTTTATGGAAGAAACTTCCGTCATTTACATTATTGAGGCTATTTATGGAAAAAGGCAAATCTGGACCACAGTTCTTTTCCTTTATATTTTCTTCACAACCACCTACTAATGGTTTTAGCCGCGCTCAAATATAACCTTGAGTTGATGTGCTAGAATGCCTCCAAAATATTGTCACTAATTAGTCATTCATTTCTCCTAATACACAGCTAATCCCTCTTGTCCTTCCTGCTCCCTTTTTCTCCTTCATGCTTTCTTTTATTTTATATCTGATACGAACTCACAGATACATATAAACGGTTTTCATGAAGCTGCTGTTTGGGAATTGGACTAGCAAGTTCTTTTACTAATTAACTGAACTGTCATAGAATCTTCTGTTTGTTATTGTTCTGTTTCTGGGTCTGTAGCAATGACAGCTTCGCCCAGGTGTATTATGAAAGGGTGCACTTAGGTTGCCCTATTGTAGATGAGATCTGTTGAATCAGGCTCTGTGGGAAATTTGCTCAAAGATTTTTAGTCAACACGTGTGCATGTATAAGAATGGATTTGCTTTGTGTCTGAAGATACTGTTGCTAATTATGTTGCCTTGCGTGTGTCTCTGTGGCTGAAGAAATAAATCAGTGAAGGATTATGATGTCTCTGTGTGAGAAACTCATAGCTTGCTGTAGCTAATGTTTGTGAAGCCCAAATATTCACATAAAATCTTTTTCTGTTTTAATAAATGGTTCCCACATCTCTAGTGAAATTCTCCTGATCTTATATATTGGGAATACAACTCAAAAATAAGGCTCTGTTCCCCCTCTTTAGAGAACTAAATAGAAATTGATTTTTAAACACACATTCACACATGCGTGCACACACACACACATTTTCATTTAGATTATAGGTCAGGCGAACCAAATAGATTTCAACTTGCTCCCCGATCCAATCGATAGATTATAACTGGTTTGAAATTCTGAAGTCGTCGTCAAGCTTAGTGAGAAAAGGATCGATTAGTAATGCTTAGCTTGATTAGTAATGCCTACTCCGTGTGCACCAGTGGAGGGTGGCGTGCTTTGTCTGTGCCTTCTCAGCTGTTCCTTTAGGAGCTATTGTGTTCACTCCGTGATGCCGGAAAACTGCTTGGCGTCAAGCACTGAATGAATGAGCCTAGGATCTCTCAACCAAACTGAAGAGCACACAGTTTATCCACATCGAATAATCAGAAAACAATTAAATGCTAACTTATATGCTACTAACACTCACTGCAGAAAAGAGAGAGAACGGTGTGGATTGAAGAAGTTAGAAAAAGTCTTCGCAAGGGGATTGGGTATTAGAGAGGGAGAAGGATGAGAAGCATGTTTAAGCGGAGAGCTTAGAGAACAGGATAGAGGCAGCAAAATGAGAAAGACATGGACATATAAATATACAAGTAACTTGTGTGTTTGAAGTAAAGAGAGGTCTAGGATGGAATAGAACATATAATAGGGGAGCGTGTGTGTGTGTGT
>NW_011889071.1:406092-421447 GCF_000151845.1 Pteropus vampyrus | reverse complement strand
TTAATGGTGAATATAATCAGCATTTAGTTTAATTATCATTTTCAAACACCCACATCTCCCTGACCCTAGAGAATCTATTTAGGGATAAACTAATCATAAACCGGAACCAAAAGAACTAAGGTTAATACTCGATTTAGGTTTTGTACATGGCCCTTCGCTTCCTCTCGTGAGGCAGTCAATGCTCTTTAAGCACCTGTGTCATTCCTGACGGTTTATTTTTTACTGACCTAAATCATCGCTCTGACTCAATTTTTTTTTTTTCCCTCATAAAGAGAGATTGGCTTCTGCTTCAGCAGAAGCCTTCCTGTTCTGTAAGACAAATCAATATATTTCCCATGCTTTGTTGTATTGTCAAGAAAAAAAATCCATGGCAACTGGAAGCTGTAGCGAAATGTTAATCATTCGTGAGATTCTTAGACTAGCATAAACCTCCCATTGGGGTATTGGGGAGGGGGCAGGGAGGGAGAAGAAAAGAAGTCTACCGAATTGGCCTTTTGGCTCCATTAGTTTTCTTACAGATTTTATTTTATCCGTTGGTAACTGTTCTTGTTTACCTCTCTGCTACCTGACACTGTACAATTTTGATAAGATGATTTTAATTTGCCTATGAAGCACATAGGTATGGCTTCACCGCTGATGGAGGACTTCACCAGCAAATGGCATTTAGTGGCTTATGTGAAAGCCATGTGAAAATAGGATTAAGAGCCACTCAGGCTAGTTGGACACTCGCTCCTTTTTTTTTTCTTAACGTGCACTACGAATTGGAAATCACTTAAATGTCACCCTGTTTTTAAGAATGTGGGAGGCTGTTTATGATGAGGGTTTGCTAATATTACAGATTTACTGACAGGTGGTATTATCAGTCATCCAGTATGCAGATTAATGATAAGCGGAAAGCTGCATATTGTGATAAGTTCGCAACTACTTGTTTAAAATAATGACTTGCTTCGTTCTTGTATGCATCGAGTGATCTAAGTTCCTTATTTGAGTTAACTCGTTAAATTCTTGCAACAATCCTATGAGGAGGAATTCGTAAATATCTCCATTTTATAGAAGAGAAAACTGAAGCACAGGCAGATAAATGACTCATTCAAGGTTGTGTGTTTATCAGAGATCACACCCTTCAACCATCGATGCGCAGCTGTCAGTTACGTCTAATAAGGCCACAGGAAGGTCACCATTTATGGGTTTTCAGGCTTCTTTAGGGAGGCTTGAATAATGAGGAAGGCTGAACAAGTTGGACTGGCTCGTCCCTTTGGGCAGCTTTGTGTTCTGCCACTGGGTCCTGCTGCTCCAAGGAGAGTTATGGAAAGTTTCTAACCTATGTTTTCAAAATAACACAGGTTTTATCAGATACACACATACATACACATGCAAATACATACTATGTATATAGAATACGTACACATATCTGTGTATATGTGTGTGTGTACATTTTTATATGCAGATGTATCAATATGGATATATCAGAGAACACAAGAACACCAACTTTCATTGATGTAGCACTTATTTACTGCTAGGCAATATTCCAGGAATTATTCATGCATTAACTTACTTAACCTTCCCCATGACCCTAATAATTAGGTGCTTTGATTTTCCTATTTATCTTGAAGCCAGGAAAACTGAGGCTCCGAGTAGTTTCATGACGTGTCCAGGGTCCTCAGTGGTTGAGCTGTGTTTTAAAACAAGCTGTCCAGCCCCAGGGTCCGATTATTTAACCATTAACTATACTACAATTTCTATTTCCTGTAACATTTCTGATTAACGATTGACCAGAAAGCATATGAAAAACCTATCGGCTAATTCCTCAAATTCAATTTCTCCAACCTGTGTAATTCATTTTTTTTTTTTTAATTTTTATGAGTTTATTCAATCAAATTGACAACGTTATGCCAGGGAGCAAGATCTCCAATGCTTCCCCGTTTTTTCAATTGTGAGCTTTAATAGTCAGTATAAGCGCTCTGTTAGTATTTACAAATGAAAACACGAACACAATAAACAGCTTATTGTATAAGAACAACTTTTCCTTCCTGTAGAAATCCTCATCTTGCAGAGAACTGAAGATACATCTAAAGGATGATTCGACTGCCTTTAGCGTCTGTTTTAGCAGATCAATATAGAGATCGATAAAAAAGAGAATATCTTAGCTAATAACCAGAATGGTTGCTATGCACTTTTTTTTTTTTAGCCAAGGAGAAGTTTGCCTCTGTGATTGCATCTGACATTTTAATTTAGCCTCTTTCAGAAATTGTATCTGAAAGTAAGCGTTTTTTCCTCCATTAGCTACATTTTACACCAGCTTCCGTAGCACACTTTTAAGTAATTTTTCTGGCTGCTTCTGCACGCTCCAGTGATTTCGGCTCGCCTGTCCTGCTCACAGGAATCCTGCACTTGGGGTCAATACAGGAGAGATTTCACCGCCTCCTGAAACGCATGGGCTTGTGGGCTCTGCTGACAGCTAAGATTTATTACTTGGTAAATATAATTCTCTTGCCTATAGTAAGTACAATGGTCATAGTTTCTGAATAAAAAAAAAAAAAAATGGAGGATGCATCCTCCGGCACACGTCCTGACAATAAGATGGAACATCTGAGATTAGCCCTGTCAATCAAACCCACAGCACATCGCAGCCTCGGGGCAGCATGAGCAGCAGGAAGGTCCAAAGGGCAGTTCCGGCCTCTCTCATCTGCTTCCTCTCATAGGAAAAGCGAACGAAAGGGAAGAGATGATGCTCCTTCTAAGGTTCGGGCCTTATGGCGATCACGTCTCTCTTTCCTTACCTCCTTCTATTGGTTTTATTTTTTCTCACGATTGCTGAATTTGTTTAGTTAGGCAGAAACGTTAATAAACCCCGATGGAACAGAGGTGACTATTATGCTCCTTCTGCCTAACAGGACTTCAAGGCTATTTGAAGAAAGAGGCATGGAAGCTGCCATTGAAGTACGGTGTTCCACGAGGGACAGGAAAGAGGGAACGCGAGGTCGAGGGCCATTTGAGAAACCTAGGTTCAATGGGCTTAAGTATTAATGGAGGGAAAGGACTCGTGGAAGCTTCGGGGGCACATAAGTCACTGCGGGCAAGGCTGAGCCCAAGAGCTCTGAATGACGTCATCCCAATTTGACATCTCCGTCATCTCTTCGTTATTCTTTCCCCTCCTGGCTTCATTCTCGGATAGGCGTCCTCTCCCTAGAGACAGCTTTTGGCGTTTGCCTTGCTTATTGAACAAGTTTAGCAGAGATGAGGATCTTCTGGCTCATAATTTCAGAAGCAGTTCTGGGCTTGGCGTGTATTGCCCTAATTGGGCTTCGTGTCCAGTCCTACACCAGCCGACATTGTTAGGGAAGGGGGATGGGCCTGGAGGTGACAAAGTTTGTCCATCACACCTCAGTCCTGATGCCCACCCTTTACAAACCTTGTAACAATGCACGGCCTCCCAGGGAGAAGAACCGAAGCAATGGCCTCTGTCTCGTTGAGATCCGTGAGCATCCGCAGCGGCCTTCCCAGCGGAGAACAGTTTCTTCTGCCTGATCTACCAGGCATCCGTTTTTCTGCCTCTTTTTCCATAAGGATTTCTAAGAGGACGATTGACTCTGTCATTGGCTGTCTACTAACACATTGACTGCTGCATGGACTGTGTTCAATAAATGTTTTGTGGAATCAACAAACAAATAAATAAACATGTATCGATAACAGGAAAAACCTGTAAAATATCCATTTATTTTTTTCTGTCAAGCTCCTTCTACTCTCTAATGGTCTCTTATTTGATTAAAGCAACAACAATAATAAAACTTCATCAGATAATGCAACATAGTATCTAATGATAAAGTGGCTAAACAACAGTTTGGGGGAAAACATAAAACTAGGGACACTTCTTGATTTGGGGACATTAATATTTATGAATATCTTTGATATAATATTTGTCTTCTGTGGGGACAATAAAAACAGAGAGCTCTATGACAAGGCTAGTAGTATTTCTCAAATAGCGAAAAGAATAATACATTCTGAATTCCTTCGGAGTGGAAGTGGAAATGTTCTCTTTCCTGTCATTTTGATAAAGAACAGTCCCATGCTTCTTTCGCTCAGTCCTCAGTCATGACATCATAGAGTTGGAATGAACCTTGCAGCATCTTAATGATTGTGGCTTCCAGCAGAGCCATGATTATATTGTCCCAGAGCAGTGAACTTGTACTTAGCCCCAATTTTAACATGTTCTAAAGACTGAGATTCCACAAATTTGTGCCATAAGCCAGCCTGTGTGTAACAGTTCTCATCACCGGCACCTGCGTTATGATTCCGGCTGTAGTTTATATGGCTTATATTTTAAGCAGAGATGGAAGTTGCTTCTACATGATGTCAAAACTACAAGAGAGAAAAACTCATTTCGATCGTGCTTTTAGTACAAAATAAAAATAAAGTCTTTAGGCAGAATATACCTAGGTATTATGTGTGGAGTGCATGTTTGTGTGTGTCTGAATTGATTGCGAATTCAATTCCAACATTCATCTAGCTTATAAAGTGTGGTGTACGTCATCATTCAAAACTGTTTTCCTTATGTGCTTACAATGTACCAAGTACTCTTCTAACCACGCAGTTAAAAATTCCATTTTCATGGAACTGGCACATATGGGGAGAGACCCAGGAAATAAACAAATCAGTGAATGTCTGGTGTATGAGAAGGCGATAAGAATGTAGAAGGAAAATGTGACAGAATTTGGGAATATGGAGTTTCTAGAATACTAGAGAGGCAATATTCATTTTCTACGTTGTGTAACATATTGTCACAGATTTAGGGGCTTCAAACGACACACATTTGTTATAGTCACAGCGAGTCAGGGTGACAGGCGTGGCTCAGTTGGGTTCTCTGCTTCTGTGTCACAGAGCTGCAGTCCAGGTGTCCATCGAGGCTGCATCTTCATCTAGAGGCTCGAATGGCGAAGAAATGGCGCCCAACGCACTCACGCTATTAGAAGAATTAATTTTATTGTGTTGTGACATTCACGACAGCTTTATTCTTCAAAGTCAGTCATGGAAAGGAGAGGCAGGTAGATAAAGGTAAAAGGGGTCAAATATATGCTGACAGAAAGAGATTTGGGTGGTGAACACACAAAGTAATATACAGAAGACGTATTATTGAATTGTACCCTTGAAACCTATATAATTTTATTAACCAGTGTCACTCCCCATAAATTTAATAAAAAATAATGGAAAGAGATATTCTAGAGTGAGTCAGCTGGCAACACGGAGGCTCACATGATGTAACAAAATCATGTCAGCCATATCCTGCTATCATTTCCGTAGTCCGTCCGTTAGAAGCAAGTCAAAGGGGAAGGGAGCATACAGATTGTGAACACCAGGGGGAGGGGGTCAGGGGAACCACCTGAAAAGTCACCTGTCACAGAGGCGTTGAACTTTTTGAAAGCAGAATGGGTAGAGAAAGCCTCATTGTGAAGGTGCCAGCAGACCAAATACTTAAGGAGCTGCGGGCGGCAGCCTGGGGGCTCTGGGAGGGAGCAGCGCCACAGGTAAAGGGCGCGGCAGGGTTGGGGTGTGTTTGGCAAGTCTGAGAAACAGCAAAGGGGAAGAGCGGCTGGAACAGAGTCGTGAGAAACAGAAGGGAGTAGAAAAAGATGAAGCCAGAGGATCGGAATCCAGGACTGGGAGGAGGAGAGGAGAGATGGTGACCGGAGCCGGGGACGATCCCCTAGGACTTCGTAGGCAGCCGTAGGAACTCGACTTTTAAGCAGAGTAAGTTGGGAAGCTGGTGGAGGGTTTAGAGAAGAGGCGTGATTTGATCCAACATTTAGTCACTGGCTGCGAACGGGCATGGAAGGGCGCTTGTGAGCGTACGGAGATGAGTTAGGAGGCTGTTGCTCTCATCCTGCCAGGGGTGGCAGTGAAGGCGGTAAGAACTGGTCAGAATCTGGATAATCTGCAGGTAGAGCCGACCCTTTTCCTCCAATTATCTTTCTCCATTTCGTAGACAAAGTAGCAGTTTCAGAGGTTGGTATTAAGCCTGCAGCATCCCCCCCCCCCCGCCCTTTCTTCGAGACTCGGGGCCTCATCTAAGACCTGGTCATTTCAACATCCATGAGTAACTATACCACAACCTGCGAAACTCAAGAGCAGGTGGTTGTCATTGTCTACCACGATGCCCAGAATGAAGCAAAAAAGAATTCAAAAAGAGGGTGAAGCAGATGCGTAGAGAAAGGTAGGGTGTGCTGATGGGTAGCGTTCCGTGACTATCGGCTATTTTTAGTTAACCCAGCCATGCAAATGAGCATCAATTTATTCACCCCAAGGAAGACAGAAAAATTTATTTTTTGAATAAGTCAAACATCAAATAAGTTTTTTAAAAAGATCTTTTATTTTTTACTATCAACGATACTTTATTTCTGAAATATTGGTGAGTCTCAGAAAAGGTTTAAAACTTTTGTGGGCCAGGAAAGATTTCGAAGATTTATAACAGCATTTTTATGGCTCTCTGAATCATTTTTGAGCCTCACCAGAAGTCTTCAAAATTGCAATAACTTACAGAAAACATAAAATTATTACAAAGATCTGTCGTATGTATGTATGTGTGTGTATATATGTATATGTACATATATATGTAATCATTTTCTTTCTCAAATCACATAGTGACCTGTGAAGTGAGTAAGCTGTCTTCTGTTTCGAAATCCTCAGAAGATGAGGCAACTGAGTGAAGTTCAAATGCACAGTGATTTTATTTCGTCTGAATTGTCGCCTGGCCTCTAAACCTCTATGGACTAGAGTCTACTATTCCGAAAGCCCGCTTCACTTTCGAGTAAATGTGATGCCGGCAATTCATTAGGATGGTTTTCTTTTAGGTACTTGTTCGCACTGCTAAGCCATTTTCTCAGCAGCGAATTCGATGTCATGGCAAGTATTAATAAAGGAGAGATTTCATTTCCGCGAGGCCACTGGGGTATCAGTGACTCCCTTCGTTGAGTCATCATGGTGCGGATGTAAATGTGTAACTGGCTTCAAGAGCACAGTGACTCGCCTTGTTTTAGTGCGACCATATGTGGCCAATTATATTTCCTCTGTTTTTAATACCATGTCCACATTCTTCTCTGATCATTAATTTTTATAAGCTTTCTTCTTCTGAATCATCCTCACGTGGTACGTGACAGCAGAACTTTTTGCCACTACATATTTTAAGCTTCTAAACAGGACACAGAATTGTGTTGTTCCCATGGAAACCTTCGAACCACAGCCTTGAATTTTCGACTCCCATTGTATGTGGGTTCGCGCCCTGTAAGAGCCGACTCTAATCTCCAACGCCCCTAAAACAGAGGTTCAGTTACCTTGGAGGCCATTAGAGTTCACGTTTTCTTTTATTTTCAGGTTTTAATTTGTTCCTTAGATTAATTCTAACTCTTACGGTAGAAGAGAGGTAGACTAGCCACCACAAGGGAGCGAAACACAGATTTTTCTCGAACAGGAGCATTGGTTATGAAAAGGACAGTAGCAGCTACCGTAATACTTACCTCGTTCATTCATTCAGTTGACTGAGTAACTGTATCGAGAGGCACACTAGTTGGGGGCTTGGAGTTACATCTGTGAGCAAGACAAATTTTCTGACATATGTACCAAACCAAGCAATGAGATCGAAAGTAATAGAGGAGGCGTGTATGTGGTAGGGGTCGTTATTTTAGTTAAGGTCATCGGGGGACATTTCTCTGTAGAAGAGGCATTTGAGCAGAGAGACCTGATGGAAGTAAGTGCGTGAGTCCGGCAAATATCTGAATGCGGTTCTTTCTAGGAAGAGGAAACTGCAAACCCAAATGCCCTGACGTGGGAACGCGCTTGATCTGCATGCCCTTGACCACAGCAAGAGCGCCAGCATCCGAGCCCCCGGTGACCAGGCAGGCAGGTTTCGCAAGTGAAGATGAAAAGGTGGATGGGGATTGGGGAAGAAATCGCCTAGTGTCTCCCAGGCCCCACCAAGGACACTGAGTTTATTTTGAGCAGTATTGCTATCTAATTTACAGTTGAGAAAGATCGAGCTACTTGTGGCGAGGATCATTCACTGAGTGAAGGGAAGAGTAGAGGCTGGGGGACCAGCTAGAACGTACCGCCATCATTGAGGGAAAGAAGGTAGCGAGAAGAGGGTTGAATTTCGGATGGATCCGAAAGACAGAGCCAACGGCACTTACTGATGTTTTGAACACAGATTGTGAACAAAAGGGGTCAGAAGTGACCGGTGCGGAGCTGCCCTGAGTTAATAGGTCGATAACGGTGTCATTTATTGAAATGCGTAGAGCTGAAGAAGAGTGATTTTGCAGGGAGGTGGTGGGGGGAGGGGGAGTCAGGAGTTCTGACCGGAACTTGCTAAGTTAGAGGCGTCCGACGAGACATCCAAACGCACAGTGTTGGTGGTTCGACGTCGAAGTCTGGAGCTCAGGGACGTTTGTGCCGGGGACATGAAGCTGTGATTCTGGGAGACGCATCTTTAAGGAGATCGCGTGTAGAATCAGCTGAAGCATAAGCGGTGCCGTCGGGGGCTCGTTCGTGAGGACATCGCCCCTCACATACACAAGTCGACTTCAGAGGTTTTAGTTCTCGATTGCTACAATCACGTGGCATTGAAAACAACCACGAGACCTCAAGGACACACAACACTGAACTGATCGCTCACATATTTTTCGTCTGTTGGTTGTCAGCTGGGCAGCTCGCTGGCCTCGACGGGGCTCGCTCGCGGACCTGGAGGCTGGCTCGCCGAGCGGTGGCTCAGCACTGCTCTGTGTGTCTTCTTTCATCCTCCAGCAGGTGAGTCGGGCTTCTTCCCATGGCGACAGTGAGGCACAAGCGTAAGCAAAGCCAGAGAGCAAGCCAGTAGTAGGTCAGTCTCGGCTTGCACCAGACTCACGGTTGAGCGTCAAGGAGCAGGGGATAGCACCTCGCCCGCCAAGGGAGAGCCCTGCAAAAGAATATGGAGAAGGATATGGATATGGGGGGAGGTGAGGAATTGGGGCCATTTTTGCGATGTCACACGGGCTAACTAGGCGTCCGGATGAGCACGTGTAGGAAGTGGCCTTACCCGAAGTGAAAACGCGGTACGAAACGTCTGCTTCCGTTCCAACAACACCCTCGTCACTCAGACTCGGTTCTTTTTTGAAAGCACAAAAAGCACAATTTTGAAAATTATGTAGTTCTGTGTTTAAATTCCAGCCCATCTCTTGTATCTCTGTGATGACTTCAACTGAAAAATAGCTGTTGTAACGTCCGCTTTGTTAAGGTTGCTATAAGGATTAAAAATAACATCTAAATTTCCTAATGTATAGTAAGTATTTGATAAATGAAAAATGCTATGACTGTTAATAATACAGGAAGTACTGTTCATATTATGAAAAACAACAGTCAGTCAAGGTGATTTGTGGCCCAAGAATATATTTACGCATTAGGGACAAGATGGAATTTCCAAAATTATTAATGTTTAAGATAAAAACACATTTTACTTCCTTCTGCGTGTCAAGTTACTCTCTGTTACCCGCTAAGGCTTGAGGTTCATCTTTTCATCCTTTTTTAAAACTCATCTTTCACATTTATATCCTCGAGCTTTTGTCGCTGTTTCCGTATAAGCAAGGATTATACTCTTAGAGATGATTTGTCTTTTTACTTTAGCATAAATACAACTGGCTCAAAATTCAGATTGTATCGGAGGAGAGCAGGAAGTGGCACATCTCTTCTCTCTCCAATAATCGCACGAGGGTAGTTCAGGGCGTTGGTCGGACCAATATCCAATAATATTAGCGTCAAGTTTTAAGACGAAGGTGATGTATTAGATTAGTTCGCTGATCGAATGGCTTAACAATTGATACCCCTCCACCCTCCAATGGTTCAAAAATGCCTGAATCAAACTGTGGTCAAACTGGTTTGTTTCGAAAACAATTGAAATTACGTCAGTCCAGGTACTATGTCCAGGTTACTCATTCTCAGCAGATAGCAGCATCCCGCTGGACGGTCAGCTTCGGTCATGTGTACTTGTCACTAAGAGTTCGTGAGTTTGCAGGAATTTCCCGCTTTGTGCCTTTTAGATATGAGCTCTGTCCATTTTGGTCTCTCTTTTACCCTGAGTGCCTGTGCTTTTTATGGACCTGGGATCTTTGTTAACATATTTGTTCAATAAATGTTTACATGAAGGACTTTTTCCACATGCTTTGTTCTGGTTCCACTAGGATTGGATTGGATTAAAATAGTTGAGAAATAAACAATACAATCCAAGAATGGAAAAATATGAAAATAAATGCATTGCTTAATTTTTTAGAAATGATTTTACACACTCGATCCTGTCTGCCCATAATGCATTTACTTGTCTTAGTTAAACACTTAGGGCTCCCCATTATTATCAGACTGGAGACCTCTAAACCTACAATGTGGCTCCCGCCACCCTGTGCCTCTTCATCTCAGGTCCTTCTTCCCATCTTTGTCTGGACCCCAACTGCCCTTGCTGCATTTCAGTTTCTTGGGGGGAACATTGTTTCTGCCAACCCACAGCCTTTTCGCTCTGCCTGGCACCCCGTCCTGGCACCTGCCTCGCCACCCATCAGAACCTAAGCGGTCCTTCCTGGATTCTGTTAATTCTCCAGTCGTATGCATTCATGGTGCTCAGCATTTTAATCTCTGGGAGTTATCACAGTTTATGTAACTTTATATATATAATGATTGTTTTAGTCTGTATTCCCTACTGTACTGTGAGCACATCCATGCACATACGGGCCGTATCTGTGTTTGAGAACGGTAATATAAGACAGAGAATAAGCAGAAAGGGGCAATTATAAGCAGTGATCTTAGGGTGAGATGATGCCATTCTGGGAGGTGAGGATGGAGAGATGTGAGCAAATACAGACTTATGTACTTAGGAGACGGAGATGGTCAGCCTCAGCGATGGGTCGAGTTTGGGGTGAGCGAGAGGGAATTAAATGTGGCTTAAGTATCTGGGTGTCCAACGCCAATAACTTACACAGTAAACGGATGGAAAAGAAAAGAATGGGTTTTCGGGGAAAGCCGGGCTTCCCGGCGAATGGGAAGCGCGGCCAGTCTTGTAAAGAGAGATCAGCAGGGTAGAGTTTCAGAAATCTACACGGAAGAGAATATTCGAGAAAGAGGGAGTGCCCACAACGTTAGTCACGTCTAATTCCTAACGTAAGAGCGTCTTGTCATCTGACTAGGTGGTGGTCGTTTTTCCAAGTGGCCAGAATGTTTCTACTCAGATAGACCCGTATCCGTGAAAACAGAGGAAAGAGTTCAAAAAATGTATGCCAGAGGTAGTGTCGATGACAAACGGTATGACAGGAGGTGTGGACTTCTCAAGTTAAAACACTCTGACCGACCAGGCTGTCCATTCAGCAACTCACAGAAATATTTTCAGCACTCATGTGGGTGCTCCCATGTAATAGGAATCCATTAAAATGGTCACTTTAGTGGTGCACATTTATTCTAGTAGAATTTAAAAAATTTAGCGCAGATATCTTTATTAAACATTCAGGGTCAAAATCGTCATTCTGTGTTGTATGATACAGGAATACGATGTCTCATTTATTTAGTAAATGTCTTTTAAAGTGGTATGACGGCTCCTTTTATCAGGATCTTAACTTACATGTAGTTAAACAATTTTTTAATCATCCAACAAGTGACAAATACTTACTGAGCAACTGTATGTACTAAGCACTGAGTTCTGTGGGACAAAACAGACAGGAATGCCTGTCTTTGAGAAACTTACATTTCCGATGTGGGGGAAATAGACAATAATCGACATACAACATAAGTAACTAATGTGTGAGGTTGGAAGGTGACAGGTACTAGTGGGAGAAACAGGAGGAGAGTCAGGGGAAGTCAGACTGCCAAGGGTAGGGCATGGGCTGGAGGTCACCCACGTGGCAGGCGTTTGCTAGATGCTATTAAACCAGACATTCCTTGCTCTCGACCATCTAGAGATGAAGACACGTAAGCAAGCAGCTCATTGTAATTCGCTGTACTACAAAGTACAAAACGGGAGTGCCTAATCCAAGCCGGAGACAGATTCTGATTAAGGAAGACTTCCTTTGAAAGCTCGCACCTAACTTCACTTTCAATCATGAGCAGAATTCACCCAGACAGGGAGAGGTTTCAAGTGCATTTCAGGATTCTGGAAAAAAAAAAAATCGTTGGCCCCAATTTCCGGCATCTCTCCGCTCCATCCTGGGTGGAGGTGACATAACCCCGACGAGGCAGGCTCCTTTAGTCATACAACAGAAGGTCGATTTGGGCTCTTGTGAAACACATCGGTCTTCCTTTAATCAACAAATAGGACTCTCCTCTCCAGGACAGGAATTAACTGCAACGAAGCAGTTGCCAAAGTGTCTCCGAAAACATCAATTTTTTGAGCCAAATGAATATGTCATGTATTTATCCCTGTAGACTAGATCTTCAGAGAGTGAGCTATGTAGACCCCATTATCACGGCTTTCCTCAGAAAGGCCCCCATTTTGATCAGGTGCCAGTATTAGAAAATTTATTTGAGCAAAATGGATTATCTCTCGCTGACCAGTTGCACACATTGTCTATTTAATTACTTGTTGCTTCTTCAATAGGAACCCAATACAATACACTCTTTTATTATTTCACTGCCGGACAAATGGAATACCCAAATTTACTTTTACAATTTCTTCTGTTTTTAAACACTTTCTCTCTGCTCAATCTTTGATCCCTGTCAATTTTGCTTTTTCCTTCTCTCCATCCCTGCTCTCTCTGATCTAGATCTGGTCTTAATCAAATCTTAGTATTATGATGGACATAATGTTTTCTTTGTGGATCCCCTGAAAATATTTCAGGGACCCTCGGAGATTAATAAAATAATGGAAAAAGTTCTCTTTTTATATAATTGCTGGAGGACCTCGAATCTAATTTGAATTTAAGCTACCTTGTGCAGAACTTGCGGAAAAACTTGACTTTTCTAGTTCCAGAGCTAAAATCTGTGATCTTCATAGATTTTTACATAAGCCGAGTAAAAATGCTGTTAATCCCCTGTCATTCCAGTTCAGCTGGAATCTTTAAGCGATCAGCAAGTTCTGTTTATTCTACTTCAAAAATAGATCTGATACATCCAAATACTGTCACTCCGTCTCCTCTTAGGCAACTAATCCAAGCCACAGCATCTATCTCCTGAAGTGTTATGTTTGCTTTCTAAATATTTTCTCTGTTTCCACATTCGCTCAAATAAAATGTATTTGCCATAGGAGCCAAGTCATCTCTTAAAACCGTATACCAGGTCTAATAATCCCCTTTCTGAAAGCCCTTCAGTGCCAATCAGATAAAATCCAAGTTCCTCATCACATCCTGCCTAATTCAACCCATGCCTCATTCTCTGACCTCACTGTGAACGGATCCTCCTTCGCTCACTACCTGCCAGCCAGCCGTCGTGGTCTTTCTGTTCCTTAGATTGACTCCCCTTATTTAAAATAATGTTTAGCGATAAGATGCTCAGTAACTACTGGTTGAAATAATAAATATGTTATTGTGCAGAATTTTGCAAAGACAGAGCCTTAATGTAATATGACCTCATATTAACAGAGTCTTGTTGTCTGGAACCAAGGACAGTGCTAAATAGCCTTGTATCTTTTTTATTTTAAGTCTTCAGTGTATGTACCCATCACGTCATTTATAAACAGTACTACTGATATTAAACTACTGATATTAAACTACCATGTTTGGGCTGTTTAGATACCTAGAATCTAAATCTCTGTGTACACACTCAAGTGAAGGTGAAAGTCGGATGAAATCTCTAAATCCTTCCCTTGAAAATAAAGCACATAATGCAAAACATTTGAAATACAATTTTGGAAAATTTACAGACAACTTATAGCTCACCCCTGGACTATAGAGAAAGTGGGTGGGCTTCCGGATGTGCTAAAGATACATAGCAATTCAAAGGCAAATTGTACAACAGGTAAACTATTAATGAATATATTGTGACTTAAGAAGATAACAAATATATCAGTTGAGAACTGGAGAGAAATTTGAGATTATCTGATCAGCGATTATAAAATATTAAAAGTTGAGAGATTGTATTCAGGTCCAAACCTTCCATTCTCAACCTGAGAAATATGAAAAGGATGATAGTTTTTAAGTGGTTCACTGCCGGACACATGGCACGTTAATGGCAGAGCTGTGACGAGGTATAGATCCTTTGGCATCCACTATGTCCTTTTGCTTTACTGCTGCCCAAGGCTCTGTTTGTGTTGGGGAGCTCTGATGGAAACTAGAAACTGGAATTAGTGGTATAACTGCAATATCATCGATGGAAGACTTGGCCTCAGATGGACCCCACTTGCATAATTTCTCTAGACCACTGCCCTAAATCTATCAGGAATCACAAAATAATTCTATACTTACGACACTTATATATATATATATGAGATACCAAACAGAGTGTAGAGAAATAACTACAAACATCTAGAAAACTTATGTGTCTATGTTTATACTCTTACAATATATCTCAAATACATATCCTAAATATATCTGTACATAATATGTGTAGGTAAACACACACACACACACACACACACACACACCCCAGATTACAAAGAAAGTCATGAGCCTAACACTTTACCTTTTCACCCTCAGTATTGTAAAATTGCATAACTGTCTCTCATTGGAATGCATACAGATGAGAAATAAGAGAAAAAAAGCCATTTCTATCAACTACACATTATGTGAAGAGTTCCGGGCAACCTGCCATCTGTTTTAGGCACATAGTAGCCGAGGACCATTACTGTGAAGGGAGCACTATGTCTCAGAGGTGCTTTGCTTTGGAACTTAGTGTCCAAACTACATTTTTGTTCTGCCTTTCAGAACAAAATTGCATTTTGTTCTGAAAGGCAGAACAAAAGAATAAGTCATCTGGACTTTGGGGGCAAATAGTCAAAATAAATAAAATCATCATACAAGCAATACATAGTACATATATTGGCTGCTTGATTATTATTTCAAAGCATCTTTGAAGAATCAGCCCTTGAGAAGGACATAGCGTAATAATGTTTCCCTAAATGGATAGTTTACAAAACGCCTTTATCTACATCTTTTCATTCGGCCCTCACAGCCATTCTCTATGACAGGTGTTAGTGTTTGTTCCTACTTTAAAGATGAATAAAAGTTGTTATCATTGAGTGATTACCTATCAGGAGATTGTTACAAAAAGGTACAACGACTAAGATGGCCAGACTAATAAACGGAATGTCAGGGTAAGAGAAATGTACACTCCGAATGTACTATATAAGGAAAAACCATTTTTACACATAGGAGGCGTTAACTGAAATGTATTAAATGCTGAGGACTCTGCCACTTCAGAACCTGCT
>NW_011889071.1:400221-404797 GCF_000151845.1 Pteropus vampyrus | reverse complement strand
TTCAAAAATTGTTAAAAAGAAATACACTTTGAGAGCTGAATAGAGCATGCCTCTAGGTTGGATTTAACCAAAAAAGTCACTGGTTTGCCACATTAGGGTTCAATGTTGGGGCGTTTGCACCTTTTCTTTACCTAAAGGAAGATCGAAAGTCATTTTTCGGAACTTTTTCAGTGACACAGTCTGCTCTGCATTGGGGCGTGCGTTGTTTCAGATTGCCGTGTGGTGTGTGTCGCGTTTGACTCTGTGGAATCTCAAACACAGGACCACCCTCCTACCTAATGCTGAGATAGAACAGAATAGAGGTACCTTTCTATTTTTATGATGTTCCATTCCTTCCTACCAGGTTGGGCGTTAGGCACTAGAATGTACAAACGAATAATTTATATCAATAACCTATAAAGAGAACGGTTCGTAGTATGTTCATGCTGGATTTCTATTCAGAGCTAAATGCCTCTCCGTGTCCTTGCTTTTGGAAGAGAAACAGAGAAAATGAGCATCGGCCAAGACTTAGGAAAGTTATGGGAGAAGAATGAAGCAGTATTGATTTTATTCCGGCTTTTCTGTAAGCCAGAGCCAAAGATCTCAGTCTTCTGAAAGATACGCCAGGCCAGGACGAACTTACGAGTCACGCTGTGCCTCACTTGCCTCTGTCCGTGAGTGCTGTACGTGGTACCGGGTCTGATCTGACAGCATCGACGGCTAGCTGATGTTTACCAACGGTAACTGTCTACCTTAGAGATAACAGGCCCTTGTTTTTTTAAATCACAGTCTTCTTCTCATCTATTTTATCATTCTAACCACCTGGAGTTACACTTGGTCCTCTCATTTTACCTCTTAACCCCCTTCTAGTTAATGAGAAAATTTTATCAGTGCCAATCTCCACGTATTTACCTGGGATCTGCTTCTCATTATCCCTTGTCCCAGCTACCAGGCTAATTCAAGCCATCTCGTCTTGCTTCGGACATTGCAACACATTACTCTTTGGTCTCCTTGATCCCACTTTCCCTGCAATCCATGTTCTAGACAGAAGTTAGAATGATCTATTTGAAATATAAACCAAATCATGCCATTCCCCTGCTCAAAAGACATGCCATGGTTTTATAGCACAAATTGAACAAATCCCAAAGTCCTTAGTAATTGTCCTCAAGGCTCTGTGATTAGGTTCTTACCCAACTCTCTGCCCTCATCTTCTACCATTATATCTCTTGATCGTATCGATCTGGCAATTAGCCACCTAGCTATTTCTCGAATGTGCCTAGCTCGTTCCTGGCTGTCCGAACTGGGCATTTGCTATTCCGTTGCCCGGACCGTTCTTCCTCAAGATATTTCCTGTCTCATTCCATGTCATTCAGATGGCTGCTCAAATAATGCCTCTTCCAAGAAGCCTTTCTTGACCCCTCCATCTGGTGAGCTACACTGCTCACTCCCATCACTGTATTTGTTTCTTTCCTAACACACCTCGTAATCAGAAACGATATATTTTTTTTTTGTTCGTTTACTTACTATTTACCTTTCTCCCAACTATAACGTTAGCTCGTTGAATGTGTAAGGACCTTGTGTGTCTTGATCTCTGATGCGCCTGCCCTGGAGGAGATTCTAATAAATGTGTTAATTGCAGTTATCTTGTGTAAGATTCAGAACTAAAAAAACTTGAATTGTTTTAACAGTCAACAGTATTTATTAAGCATCTACCATATACGGAGAGTTATATTGACAATTTTGAAAGATAAGAGAGAAATATGAAACCCAGTGCAACCCTCATTTTTTAAAATTCCATCACAATTTCTACGTCAAACATAAAACACCACGTCTCATAAAGCAGGCAAAAATAGAATAGGCAAGGGCGCACAGGTGCAATTATTTACAAGACAAAAGAAAGAGGAAAATAATTAGTTTTATTCAAACTTCTTTGGCATTTGGTGCAGAATATTTCCTTATGCTTTTAACGGAGACTAATTCTCTGTTCAAGAGTTGGGAAATTTAAAAACAAAAATACTTTCAATTAAGAGAACAGCTTTTTTTTACTTGCCTTTCAAATGAGTAATATCAAATTATAAAGTTTTGTTCGGTTTCCCCTCCTCAGAAATCCATCCTAATGTTTTCTTCTGTTGTGAATAACTGGGCTGTATGTGCATCAGGCGACCCATGAGGCAGCTGTAATTAGGATCAAGAAACCACGCATGGATGATGACTTCTAGTGGGTCTCTAGCTGCCTGTCAGAAATACTTACTTTTGTTCTAAGCTATGTTTTCATTATAAACTCCTGCTTTCTGCCCCTGACGCTAAATAGTTTTAGGTTATCAGTCTAAATGATCACTTATATTTCATTCAAACATTATGTTCTTACTCTCCACTCCTGTTCTGTGTAGTGTCCACATTTTTTTCAAGTCAATTGGTTAGAAATAGCCATAAGCCATCCAAAAAAAAAAAAAACAAAACACTAAAAAAATCTTTCCAGAACGTATTTTTCTATCAGACTACTATTTATCGATCATTTTAATTCTTAATACAACGAATTGAAGAATCCTACGTGAATATTTTTCTCCGGCTTAGAGATATGATTTCAACAGCAGTTCTAAAGAGAGAAATATTACAGGCTAGCTACTTATTTTGAAAAAGCTTATCTTGAATTTTCGAATGGCTTAGTCATTATCAGACCCCACGTGATCAGAGGCTGGAAGGAAGAGTAGCGAACGCCTGTGCTGAGAATCACGTTTATGTCCATGTGGACGTCTTAGCTTGTATATTTTTTAAAAATAAAAACTAAGATTTGTATCCTACAGTGGAGAAGATCCTATACGGAAACATAAGTTTGGAGAATCATGCGTTTTAACGAAGAAGTGACTCTTCTTAGCATTCGTGACGAGGCCTAGTTGGACTGCTGTGTCTAATTAAGAGATTTGTGCTACAAAAACAATCTGGGAGAATTTTACATAGACGTTGCTCTCGCATTTCCAGGATCTGGGGCTGTCTCTAAGTGTGCGTGGCATTTCACTGTGGACTGGAGGAATGTGGACCAAATCCTAAAGATGACAACCTGAACTGTGGTCCCGCTGTCGACTAATAGCGTCGTGTCTACTTCCTTCTCTGAGTTCCAAAGTCCGGCCCCCAAACCCTTGCTCATCGCCCCCATTGTAATTTCCAACCTGTCTGATGGGGCATTCTGTACTTTCCCAAACCTTTCTTCTATTTCTCTGGAAATGTAGATCTACCCTTAGAAAGTATCTGGGGAAGCCTCAGGCCCTCGTGGGGAAACGAGAGTTCCTTCTGCTTCCCGGTGCCATGTCTACGCGTTGTGCCTCCCTCTGCTTCTGAAGGGACAGATTCTTTGCAGCACATGTCATCAGATCGGATCACCTGCTCCGTTTCCTTACTGCCACCACCTGTCGACCCTCAGGTCACTCTCCCTTTATTGCCTGAAGAGTTTAAAAACTGATTTACTCTTTTCCCCCACGATGTTTTTAAATTTATTGGGATGATGTTAGTTAATAAAAGTATATAGGTTTCAAATGTACAATTCGATAATATATCACCTGTACATTTCATTGTGTGTTCACCACCCAAAGTCACATCTCCATGTATTCGACCTTCTCCGCTTGTTCTTACATCGATTTTTGTGACTTCTGTGTGGGTGACTCATCTCGAAGCTCGGCCTCTCACATTCTTGACTTCCATCTGTGGCCGGCTTTAACCATGCCCCGTCGGTCACATGCCTTCACGGGGACGGCCTCGGCTTTCCACTCTCAGGACCTCAGATGCGTTCTTTGAACCGTTCTGCTCTCTGACTACCGCCCTGTGCATTCATACTTCATTTTCAAAAACAGCTCCATGCCAAAAATCCTTTTTTTTTTTCCGAGATGTCTGTTGCCTCCATAACCTTCTTACTGTTTATAATGTATCTAGCGTCTTCTTTTCCCTCCTTACCTGCCATGGTCCAAAGCTATCTTCACCAGGTGTCTGATGTTTACTTGCTCTTTGTTTCCTCCATTGTGAAAACCTGTGAAAAATACCCCAAATATGTTTCAAGCCGATGATTACTACCTACTTGTGCTGCGGCACTTAAATATGAAGAAATTTTTATGGCTGTGCTGACCATTGTAATTGAAATTTCTGATCTCAAAATCCTACGAGGCACAACACGTTTACGGAGTGTCCTCTGACTCTGCAGTAAATATTTTGAACTTCCTCGCTCTAAAGCCCTTCCCCCCCTCCAGGCTTCCCATTAATCCCCAGCGTGATAGGTAACTACGTTAGAAACAGTACAGTTAAACATCATTAGATGACACCCCTGAGAAAATGTCTCATCTTTCCAGCAGCAACTCTCCCAACCAGCCCGCATCTGAACCCGTTTAAGCAGAAGAAAAACTTCCTTCTATTTCAATGCCGCGTTAGCCACTTTGGTATTTCTGCAATTGCCACTAACCTTCCTGATTCTTAATTCGTTCTTCTTTATTGACTTATTCACATGCGCATAAAAACGGGATTCAATACCTTACATCTTGAAGACGACGAAGAGAGCAGCGTTCTGACTTCCGGCTGCGGCTCGACGTCTCTGATTCTGAGGTAGGAAGACACA
>NW_011889071.1:396261-399595 GCF_000151845.1 Pteropus vampyrus | reverse complement strand
GCTATCTTCACCAGGTGTCTGATGTTTACTTGCTCTTTGTTTCCTCCATTGTGAAAACCTGTGAAAAATACCCCAAATATGTTTCAAGCCGATGACTACTACCTACTTGTGCTGCGGCACTTAAACATGAAGAAATTTTTATGGCTGTGCTGACCATTGTAATTGAAATTTCTGATCTCAAAATCCTACGAGGCACAACACGTTTATGGAGTGTCCTCTGACTCTGCAGTAAATATATTTTGAACTTCCTCGCTCTAAAGCCCTTCCCCCGCTCCAGGCTTCCCACTAATCCCCAGCGTGATAGGTAACTACGTTAGAAACAGTACAGTTAAACATCATTAGATGACACCACTGAGAAAATGTCTCATTTTTCCAGCAGCAACTCTCCCAACCAGCCCGCGTCTGAACCCGTTTAAGCAGAAGAAAAACTTCCTTCTATTTCGATGCCGCGTTAGCCACTTTGGTATTTCTGCAATTGCCACTAACCTTCCTGATTCTTAATTCGTTCTTCTTTATTGACTTATTCACATGCGCATAAAAACGGGATTCAATACCTTACATCTTGAAGACTACGAAGAGAGCAGTGTTCTGACTTCCAGCTGCGGCTCGACTTCTCTGATTCTGAGGTAGGAAGACACACTGACCCGTTGCTGATGGCTGCCGTCTCCACTAACTCATCCTTTTCTCTTCCATCTGAGTGGGCTCTCATTCCTTTGTCAAAGCTGTGGCTGACCTTCTTGGTGCCGAAAATCATAGCCGATTTGCCTTTCTCAGTAATAGGCAGCACAGTGGAACACTCTGCCTTCACGACACACTGTTTCTCCTTTTGTAAAAAAATTCAATTAAGATATAATCCATGTGACGTACAATTCACCCACTTAAAGTGCAGAGGTCGAGAGTTATGCAAACATCACTACAGTCAATTTTAGAAGTTTCATAATCCCAGAAAGAAACCCAATCGCTCCCCACCGTCCCTCACCCTTCCCCGCCCGGCCTCAACCTGCCACTGGTTAGACAACCATTTATTAATGTAATTTCTGTCTCTATGGGTTTGCTCATCCTGGATATTTCATGCAAATGGAATCATACTGTTAGTGGTCTTTCGTGAGTGGCTTCTTTCACTTAACACTGTTTTCAAGGTTCATTTATGTTATAAGATTTCATTATTTCATTCCTTTTTGTTGATGAATAATATTTCATTATAGGGACGTGACACATTTATTAATCCATTCAACAGCCAGTGGACATTTGGGTTGTTGCCAGCTTTGGGCTGTTAGAAGCAATACCGCTATGAACATTCACGTGCACGTTTCGTATGCGTTCCCTCCTCTTGGGTACATGAGTGAGATTGCTTAGTCACGTGATAACTCTGTGCTTAACATTTTGAGAATCTGCCAAACCTCTCCAAGGTTGCTGCACCATTTTACAGTTCTCACAAGCAGTTTCTGAGGGTTTCGATTTCTCCACATTCTTATCAACACTCGTTATTTTCACTCGTTTTGCTTGGAGCCATCTTAGTGGGTGTAAAGTGGTATCGCATTGTGGTTCTGATCTGATTTTCCTGATGGCTGATCTATCGTTTTTTTTTTTTTGCGGCAGAAAATTCCTCCCAGTTCTCCTGCCTTGCCCGCTATGCTTCCTCAGCCTCACTGCTGAACGATCCTTCTCCCGCCCAAACTCTGAACGTTGGAATGTCATGGTTCTTCCTCTATGTTCTCCTGAGGCAATTTCCTCTAGCCCCATGTACTTAAATCCTATTTGCATGGTGGGTACTTTCACAGTTTTATTTTTAACATTTGTCTTTTTCTACCTACCTGACTCCTTCTCATTCAATTTATCTTAGCACTATTATTTTCAACATATGATTCTTTATATTGACTCCCCCAATTCCAATTATTTTACCCTTGCTGATATTTTCCATTTCGTTAACTTATGTTATCTCCCAGTCAGCCATCCAAGGTCCAGATCGAGAAGCCATCCATAATTCCTCCCTGTTTCTAACCACCCATGACCAATCTGTCAGCTTCACATTCCAAATACCATCCAGATATATACTTCACTGCTACCAGCCTCGAGCCCTCCACACACACTAAGGCAGTAGGTACCTAACTTACTTCCTTATTTTTACTCTGGCCACACCAACTATTTATTCTTCAAACAGAAGAGACTAGAGCTTTCTAAAACTTAAATTAGACCCTGTCCCATCTTAGGAGAAAGTAACCTTGGGTTGCACTAAGTGTTTAATTGGTTCTTGAAAGTGACCTTAATTGATTCAGGAGCCTAAAGGTGCTAAAATCCCAAATCTATTTTGGTAACGTTAGAGAAAGTGGACACATTATCGATAATACTGGATTGTGTATACTTGGGGACAGATCGGGGAGGATGCGATTATTTTTTAATCTGTGTCATCATACACTTCTATTCCATGGGACAAAGTACAAATATCACTTCTTAAAAGAAGATACGCACTATGTTTCCTTGTGGTATTAATAAATTATTAGATCGAAAGCTAAAGTTAGAAGTTATAGAACTAGATAAGGAGAAGAATCAAATAAATGACTCAGTTTGTCAAATTGGATAAGTCGCTAGCCACCTGGGCTGTAGTTGACTCACCTGGGGACCTGGCAGCTGGATCAAGTGCTCGTTGGAGCCAGCTCTAAAATTATTTTAAAGTTGTCTTCGGTGATGTGTAATTACTCTGAAAACCAAGTTATATAAGACCTTTACTGGAAGTATGTGACTTCTTCTGCCAGGAAATCTTTGGCACTTTAAATGCAACTATTTTTTGGTACTTAGGAAAGCTGCCAGAGAGTGAATAAACATTAAATACAGAAACTTTCTGTTTATTATCAGAGTAAATACAATAAAAGCAGAAGTGACTTTTATCATTCATGCCAGATAATTAACCAACTAATTAACTAACTTTTTCTTATAGAAAGTGATCATCTTATAGACAAATGGTCTATTCAGTTTCTGTACAGTTTCGATTAGTGGTTCAAGGTAAATGTTCTCAAATCTGAGCTAATTAAATGAAGCTTTAAGTACGAGGAACTGAGCTGACCCTGGATCCTTGGTTCCTATCATAACTCACTGGCTTTCAGCATCAGTTTGTCAAGGGTAATGGAACTTCGGTGGAGGGCAGAAAACAGAAGAGCATTATGCTAATAGAGCGACAGAAAAATAGGAAAAGTGAATTGAAGAAAATCTGTTGACATGAGGACAATAGTTCTGAACCATTACCTGTTAAAGAAAAAGAATATGTACTGGTAATTTTGAATATAGTATCTAAACAAATTGGTAATTGTAAAGCACACATCTAAAGACTTCTGGTGGC
>NW_011889071.1:392088-396211 GCF_000151845.1 Pteropus vampyrus | reverse complement strand
GGGGAGGATGCGATTATTTTTTAATCTGTGTCATCATACACTTCTATTCCATGGGACAAAGTACAAATATCACTTCTTAAAAGAAGATACGCACTGTGTTCCCTTGTGGTATTAATAAATTATTAGATCGAAAGCTAAAGTTAGAAGTTATAGAACTAGATAAGGAGAAGAATCAAATAAATGACTCAGTTTGTCAAATTGGATAAGTCGCTAGCCACCTGGGCTGTAGTTGACTCACCTGGGGACCTGGCAGCTGGATCAAGTGCTCGTTGGAGCCAGCTCTAAAATTATTTTAAAGTTGTCTTCGGTGATGTGTAATTACTCTGAAAACCAAGTTATATAAGACCTTTACTGGAAGTATGTGACTTCTTCTGCCAGGAAATCTTTGGCACTTTAAATGCAACTATTTTTTGGTACTTAGGAAAGCTGCCAGAGAGTGAATAAACATTAAATACAGAAACTTTCTGTTTATTATCAGAGTAAATACAATAAAAGCAGAAGTGACTTTTATCATTCATGCCAGATAATTAACCAACTAATTAACTAACTTTTTCTTATAGAAAGTGATCATCTTATAGACAAATGGTCTATTCAGTTTCTGTACAGTTTCGATTAGTGGTTCAAGGTAAATGTTCTCAAATCTGAGCTAATTAAATGAAGCTTTAAGTACGAGGAACTGAGCTGACCCTGGATCCTTGGTTCCTATCATAACTCACTGGCTTTCAGCATCAGTTTGTCAAGGGTAATGGAACTTCGGTGGAGGGCAGAAAACAGAAGAGCATTATGCTAATAGAGCGACAGAAAAATAGGAAAAGTGAATTGAAGAAAATCTGTTGACATGAGGACAATAGTTCTGAACCATTACCTGTTAAAGAAAAAGAATATGTACTGGTAATTTTGAATATAGTATCTAAACAAATTGGTAATTGTAAAGCACACATCTAAAGACTTCTGGTGGCGGTCGAAGCTAAGCTGGTGTTGTCAGCCACTTGCATTCGTACAGGCCAGTGTGTGTGCGGGTCTCGGCGTGTTCGTGTCTGTAGACATCAATGAAGAAGGCGATGGATTTCTGGATGGGATGCGGGCGCATCTTGTTTTACTGCACTTGGCTTTATTGCTCTTCACAGACGTGTCCCCCCCCCACCCCCCGCCCAAACTGAAGGCAAGACCAGCAAAAAGATTGGGACTGGCTCTACTGTAGTACTTGCTTTATTGTGGTGGTCTGGAAGCCCAATGCAGTATCTCCGAGGTGTGTCTGCACAGAATGATGTAAAGACTGATAGGCAAAGTGAGGAAAACAGGTGTTTTATAGCCTTTCGATGACCACATGCTTTCCACCCGCCACTGTAGTTTAGAGCTGCAAATCATTAGCCTTACTGAGTTTTGCAGGTTTCTGGAAGGCGATGGAGTAAGTGTTGGCTGTATGACAATTTCATACCGAAAGAAATAACTTTTCTTTCCTCCCTTATTTTTTTTTATAACTTTGTTGAGAAATAATTCAAATACGATATACTACCCATGTTTAAAGTATACAGTTCTCTAAGATTGTACATAGGCATGAGCCTTCGAAACTGTCATCATAATCATCATAAATGGTGGACATTTCTGTTACCTTCAAAAGTGTCCTCGTCTACCTTCGTAGTCCATTCCTCCTGCATCCCCATCCTCAGGCAACTACTAGTCTGCTTTCTGCCCCTTTAGATTAGTTTTCCTTTCTGAAATTTTATGTAGATGGCATCATACACTATTTAGACTTCTTTTTGCCTGGCTTCTTCCAGTTATTAAAATGATCTTGAGAATTATCCGTGGCGTCATGTGTATTGGTAGTTTCGTGTTTCCTTTTTAATTGCTGAGTAGTGTGACGTCATTAGGACTGTATAACCATTTATTTCTCCATGCACCTGTTAATGGATGCTTAGTTTGTTTCTAGTTTGGGGTTATTTTAAATAAAGCTGCCGCAAACATTTATATACAAGTCTTTGTTGACATAGATACTTTTACTTCTCTTAGGTCAAGACCTAGGAGTGGGATGATAGAGTCATTCAAAGTAGCTGTACTGTTATTTCACATCCCCAGTAGTGATTTCAGAGTGACCATTGTCCTGCTGCCTTGTTAACTGCTCAGTATTGTTAGATTTTTTTCATTATTGTCATTATTATTATAACAATTCTCATAATTACATAGTGCTATCCCACTGTGGTTTTAATTTGCATATCCCTGATGACTTATGTTGAGCATCTCTTCATATGCTTATTAGTCATTTATATGTATTCTTTTGTGAAATGTTTTTTTAAATCTTTCCTCATTTTTTAATTGGGTTGTCTTTTTATTTGAATTGTAAGAGTTCTTTATAGTTCTGGATAAAAGTCCTTTGTCTGATTTGTGCTTTGCAGATACTTCCTTCCAGTTTGTGGTGCTTTTCTTAGAGCAAAAGTATTTTAATTTGGTGAGGACCAGTTATTCAGTTTATTTTCATGTTGTGTTTCTTTGTTTTCTAAGTAAGAACAATTTGCCTATTCTCAGATCGCAAATATTTACTTCTTTCCTCTGGCTTCATAGTTCTCTATTTTACTTTTAGATATGTGATCTACTGTGACTTAATATTTGTATATGTGTGAGGTAAAGACTTATGTTCATTTTCTTCTTATACAGATATAGAGCACCGTACATTGCAAAGATTTTCCTTTTTCCATTGAATTGTCTTAGCACCTTTGTTGAAAATCAATTAGGCATATGTGTGTGGGTTACTTCTAGACTATCCGTTCCATTGATTTATAGACCTATCAAACTCTCTCGATTACTACAGCTTTATAACAAATCCAATGTTGTTCTCATTTTAAAAATTGCTTTGGTCATTCTAGTTCGTTTGCATTTCCATATGGTTTTTAGAATCAACTTTTCAAATTGGTACCAAAATTGAATTGCATTTAATCTTGTAGGTCAGTTTGGAGACGATTATAATCTTAACGACTTTGAGTTTCTGGTCCATGAACACGGTATCTCCACCCGTTTAGTTGAATCTTCTTGAGTTTCGATCAACAATGTGTATAGCTTCAGTGTAAAGGTCTTGAATGTCTTTGTTAACGTTTATTCATAGGTATTTTAAGTTTTCGATGCTGTGATAAATGCATATTTTGAAATTCCATTTTTCAGTCTTTGCTGCTATTATGTGAGGATCCCATTGAATTTGTGCATTAGCATTATATCCTACAATCTTGCTAAACTAATTAATTAGTTCTGATAGTAGTTTCATAGATTCCATGGGCGTTCTAATTAAACGATCATATCATCTGCAAATAGAACAGTGACTTTTACTGATATCTCGGCTTTTTATTTTCTTTCAGTGTTGGTTGTCATGGCTTCTACCTTTCTACCTCACTGCAACTCACTAAAGTGTTGAACCAAACTGTTGAAAGTGGACATCTTTGATTCATTAGTGATCGCAGGGAGAAAAAATTCAGTATTTCACTATTATGGATGATTAGGCGATTTGAGATAACGAATTCAATGTTTTAATAAATATAGGGGTATTCTGATTTGCCATTTCTTCTTGCATGACATTTCAAGGTGCTTGTCGACTTCACATACATGGCTATGACAGACCAATTTTAAACTAAAACTGAATAACAAAAACACACAACCAGAGTACCTGGTGTAAGTCTGGCTCTGTCACTCATCAGCTGCGTAAACTTGAACGAGCCTCTGAACTCATTTGTGTCTCAGTTTCCTCATCTGTCAAATGCAGAAAGCAACAACCCTGCCTCATAGGTTCGTTTGAGGTTTACGTGCGCGCACGCAGGCACGTGCTTAGGCTGATGTTAGTATACAATTACGGCTGTAAAAGTGGTAACTTTTATTGCTATCGTGATGGTTATCAGTATCATTAAGATAATTATTAGACCGAATTGTAAAAACAACACTCTGTGACACCTGTGGCACTTTCTATTTCTCCGTTGCATCGTCTGTTATCTACATAATCTGGAGACCGAGTAATTGGAAGAACACCATTTCATCACTAACACACAAACAGGACACGCACGCGCACACGATCCATGGAAAAGTCGATTGCTTTGATTTGTCCTACATAATTGGATTTTGTTCGACTCACCTGGAGCACATTTCT
>NW_011889071.1:385242-391781 GCF_000151845.1 Pteropus vampyrus | reverse complement strand
GGGAGAGATGGCCTACGCCGTGGAGTTCGAGAAGATCAGTCACATACTCCTTCCTACTGATTTTGGGACCAGTTTGGAAAGAAACAGAGCATATGGACAAATGGAAACCAAAACATCAGCTCTGCAGCTGATAAGTCAACACAGAGGGTGTCGCTTTAGGACGGCAGGCAACTGAAGTGGTGAGCGGTCCACGGCTTGTGTACACCCCTGGTTCCAGGCCGTGCCACCCCTGGAAAGTCCCAGAGCGGTGCTGGTGCAGCCTGCCCGGGCAGAAAACAGGCTGGGGCGGAGCTCCCGGCTAGGGCTTTACGGTAGATGGATGCCAGGACAGCGGGGGACGGGGAGGGGAAAGGGGACGTGATGGAGGAAAGAAGGGAGCGAGGAAGGATGGTGGGCGCATGGCCAGCCTGTCGAGCTCTGCACGAAGCACCGACTGGTTCCTGCACGCAGGTCACCTTCCTGGCAGACGTCGTGAGCTACTGGGACTTGGGTCCGAGTGCAGGGAGTTTATTCGATGGCTCCGTCTTCACTCTTGTTCTCTTCTGGGTGGTTTCCACCCAGGGTGCTGCCCCTGGCGAGTTGCGTTTGGTTCTCTGGGCACCTTCAGAAGCTTCCTCAGCTCTGCCCCGAGGGTCCTCTCCAGGACGTCCAGCCCCCCTTGTTCTGGCTGGGTGGGCTCTTGGGGGTCCAGCAAGGCCTCAAGGGTATCCATGGGTTTGTGGAAACTGTAGCTTCAACCAGTTTTAGCACAGGCTAACCGATATATGGAAGAAGATTCATTGATAGAAATAAGAGTTAAGTTGCGACGGCATATTTCTATGTATCGATTCGCTTACGGTGAAATTGGTTTTGCTGGACGTTATTAATTTTCATTTACTTGAATTACCCGGAGCTGCTGACACAGTTTTGTCACTTCTTCCTGAGATGCTTTCGTGTGTCGTTTTCCGCCTGCCTCCCTGGGCGCTCCTCCACCGTTTCCTCTGCCCCTTCCTTCTCTTGTGCTCAGACTTTTAATTCGGAGGGTCCAGGGCTCAGTCCTTGCTCGTGGTCTCTGACCTACGCTCACTTCCTTGGAGATCTCATTCGGTCTTTGGACTTTATTGGCCATCTTTTTGCTAACAACTTCCAAATTTATGTTTCTCACTCAGACCTCTTTCGTGAAATCCAGACTTTTATCTCTAGCTGCCAATTCAACAGCACTTTGGGATGTCTAATCCACATCTGGAATCAAGCTTGTGCAAATCCTTACCATCGTCTCTCTCCTGCACCACTTACCCTCCTCCCCCGTGGGGGAGGGGAGCCCTGCTTCTTCTAACATCTTTTGATCATATTTGACAGCAACACGTCCTTTCAATCGCTCAGGCAAAATTCTTGGTGGGGGGGTCACCCATAAGTTCTCTTTTCTCTCCTAATCCACGTTTAATGAAATCGGAAGTCCTATTGTCTCTACTTTCTAAACGCGAATTAATTACAAGAACACACAGAATTAGTCTATAGGTCAGAAATCTGAATGGTGGTCACCTCTTGGGAGGTGTCGGCATAGACTGGGAGGCGCAGAGGGACATTTCGGGGGGCTATGGTAACATTCTATACCTCCATCTGAGTGGTGTTCAGACAAGTACATATATGGGCTAAAATTCGTGGAGCTTAAGATTTTTACATTTTACTTCATATGTTTGGAACCTCAATCATGTTTTAAAGGAATTTAATTTTGCCGTCAAGTGCCACTGTCTAAAAATCTTACAGTAACCTGAGGCTTTCCTTGACATACTATGCTGCTGACATTCTCTAAGCTGTTCCTTCAGAGACCTCAGAGGCATACTGTTCAAGTGCATTTGGAATTATCTGTTTTTGCTTATTTTACAGCAACAGCAGCAAAAAAACTATTTTTTCTTCGAAGCAAGAAAAACTTACCCTGGACACGAGTCCCTTAGCCCGTGCAGTAAAAGGATCAATGGAAATAAGCCGTAGACAGTCACTAAATTTTCTCCTGCCACCACATGGAATTCCCCAAATCTTGCACTTGAAGTCTGCGAGAGTGGACTCTCTCTCACTGCCGTTGCTGTCACCTGTACTTAGTGGAGCGTGCTTGGCAAAGCTTTGTCCTCCGTGGAAAACTGACCACATGAAGTGACAGTCTCTCTGCAGAGGAAGATGGTCAAGAAAACCTTTCTTCACAGGAGAACTCCTGCCCCACCAAAGGCCAGACTCTTGCTTTGGGTTCTGCTCAGGTATGCCACGACCCCACAAAGATTGCTTCTCTTGACCTATAATTTCTAATGCCATCTGGTGCAAACACATCTGTCAAACAGAAAGAGCTTTAGCACATGGTGCTTTAATGCTTATCTGACCTCACTGGGCCCCAATATGATGACGGCTTAGGATGGAGGTGGGGTGACCCTTCTCTCTGGTGTCCCCTGTGAAATAACTCTGTACAACAGGAAAAACAAACACCCAAGTGGAAGAGTACCGCGTTACTAATGTGTTGGTCAGTACGTGACAGCACTCTACCTGACACCGTGATTTTTCTCATTTCTCATAGGAATTGTTGATACTATTTCTATTATTGAGCACTTGCTACCTGCCGTGCAGGCTGGGGTAGTCCTGACATAGATAACTGCCACATTCTGAGCTGGGTTTTATCATTATCCTTACTTTGCGAAAGAGAAAAATGAAGCTTAGAGCAGTTAAGGGACATACTCCAACATCATGTGGCAAGGAAGGACCACAGCACTTGCTTTCAGTGACAGCTGCGGGCTTCGACCTCAATCCCTCCAGCAGGTCCTAGCTATCTGGGGTCTGACAATTTTAAAATCATTTTAACGTTGGTTTCCTGATAGGTATAATCTTCTACCCAGGTACCCACAAGACTTAAAATGAGACCATAAAGGACAAGTGCCGAGCACTGCACTGAAGGTGACACTTAGTAGGTGTTCAAGTAATGAGCGTTCCTTGTTGGTTTCCTTCTTGTCTGGTTTTGAATATCGGTATATGTTCATTCTTAAGAACTTTTAGCCCATCTCTAGTTCTTCTTGAACTCGTTACGAGACATACGTCAACTGACAACCATATGGATGTGTGGGTTTGTCACTGGCTGTATAAACAAACTCACAGTTCATTGTGGATGATAAACTCCTCCTCCCGAAATGGAATCAAACGCGGTAAATTTGATAGCAGATGTATCTACAGAGCATTTAGTTCTTTCACTAGCCTGGGATGTGAATCCATTTGAGCTGTTATTCCAAAGAAAATAGCTTTTCATTATCTTTTCAGATAGTTTAAATTTAAATTTCCTTTCAGCGACAATTTTGTCTTCATTTCCGTTTGAAGACCATTTTCCTTGGTAGCGAAAGTGAAAGTAAAACAGGCGTCGATAGATCATGATTCGCTGTTATTTTTGGAGTCAGAAAGATCTGATTCTAATAACTCATTTCCTGGTCACCTAACCTTTGCGAATTGCCGACCTTCTTCAGTTCCCTCTGTATAAAATGGGACCGATAATAAAGTCCTCACAGTTTTTTGTTTTTTTTTTTTAACTAGATTGCGTTTCTCCGGTGAGTATTGGATGTGTAAGAGATAATCCTCCAGTATTGCTTCCTGGAGCAACTATTCAAATGCAACTATTAAAATGCAACTATTCAAACAGCATTTTATCCCTTACTTGTATGTTTTCTGGCTCCAACACAGCTAAAATAGCCTTTTTAGTTTTCTTTATAGGTTTTTTTTTTTTATGCCTGAGCGTTAGCCTTCTTGACCCATTCTTTAGGGTCTGTAATATACTTTTATTTTGATTTTACCTTTGGTTATGTGACCATTACAACACGATCTTAAAATAAAGATCGTAAAACAACTCTCCGGGTAGGCGTCCTGGCCTTTTTATGTATCCCCTCCCATATTCCCTTTGTAATTTCATTTGAGAACTTCCTATTCTTTTGAAACAGCAAGTGCTTTTTTGATTCATTGGCTATCCCTTACAGTGCCCATTCTTCTTAACTTTTAAATTAGATGCCCAGAACTAAAGAATAAGGCATGTGTCTGAATTTGCCTAATATTTTCATTCTTGGCTATTTAGAAACTAACATGACCCATTATCTTCGCCCAAGATTTCTATCACTTCCACTCTATCCTTCTTCAGTTCTTTCTTATAATTTAGAATCAAATTCAAAGCAGTAAATCCCCTTTTTGTTTCCTCTGCTCTTTAGTGAATAAAAGCCTTTTGGTGAGAAAGAATAATAATTTATCAAGAACTCTTTCCCATAACTAGATCTCCAAGAGACGTTCACATAGCTAAAGTCCCACAACGCTAGTAGGTCTTAAACCTGAAACACTTTCACGAGAGCTTCTAGAAAGGATTGTATGAATCTTCACCTGGCAGGCCTTTCACCAAATTAATTCTATCGGGAAATGGGCTTTCTAGGACATCGGAAGGCTGGAGGCAGAGATACTGTTCATTGAAAACTGGGCAGTGAGGAATTCTGCTTTCTCTCTGGATTAGGGTATGAGGTTGCGAAGGATGAGTCTGGCTCAAGAGCCAGGGGAAAGTTTTCTTCTAAGGTCATAAAGTATGTTTTTAAAATTCTTCCTGAATGGAGAGGAAAGCTTTGAACATAAAAAGGCTGAGGCACAATTCCACTAAAGCTTTTCAGGTCTAGGAGGTCTGCCTGTGTAGACACCAATATCTCAGTAGCATTGTGACATTAAGAAAACTCTAGGTGACAAGTGTCGGTGAGTTGGTATATACGGTATCTGCCCCTATAATGTGTGGATCCTTCACTTCCGATAAGACATATTGAAGAATGTTATTATTAAATAAAATAGAAACTATCTTCCATTGCTGTCCTGAGAGTGTGTGAGTGTGTGTGTGTACATACACACATGTGCATGTGAGTCTTTTACTACCAGGAAGTAGCTCACTCTAAATGATGTCACTGATGACACAAGTGAAATTGGCAAGAAGATCCTGTCATCTTCCATCCTCGTGGTTTATTATCGAAAGACGTTTAGGAAGCCGAAGGAAGAAATAGTGATCTTTGGACGCTTGAGTGTAGAGAACAGTCAATCATTAGGTTGAAATCATTAGGTTGGGAGTTGTGAATTTTCTCATTCACTGATCTTTATCTCTAACCAGTCAGGTCCGTGAGTAAAACACTGCATTGAAAGTAAGATGGCCCCAAACACAGCTCCTGTATTCTCTTCACCATGCCAGGGAAGGGAGTCAAAAATCAAAGTGAAGAGTGGTCTAAGGTGGCTCAGGTGTCTAAAATAGACAACCTTACCCTAAATGATATAGAGTATGACAAATGTCCCAGGGGCCCCATCCATGTCAGAAGCCCGAAGCAAGTTGGATTTTAGGAAAACTGTATCCCACGCTGTTGATTAAAGTCTAGCCATCAAGTCTCCCAGACAAGACTAAACTAATTCTCATATGTTCTATGATTATGATAGTTTTATAGAATAAAAAGATCTATTTGTAGATATGGTATATTATAATTCACATAAAGACTTGAAGTTTTGCAATAAAGTTTGCTATGGCTATAACTGTATGAAATCCCTGTACTCACCTCGATAAGAAAACCCCTAAAGTGTACTACTAAGGGAATTGGTATTGGAGGACAGGTGGATGTAATATGAGTATAACATTGCGAGTGAGCTATGCTATAAGCCAATGCTATGTTTGCCATTCCTGAGTTTTTCTTGTGAGTCAATGTTTTGAGCATTGCATGGACATATAGCAGACGTTTTATGTAAATTGTCAGTGTTTGGCTTTTCAAAATGTAATATTAGGCATACTTTAAAAGTAATTCTTCATATTTTTATCGTAATATTTAGTTGTAAAGGTTGACATTCATAACTGGCCTTTGGAAATTTAAGTGGGAAATACTGAGATGATGAATAGTTATCTATATAAAGCCCTTGAGAAGTTAGAATTCAATATTAGAAGTCAGTAATGATTCTGGTGCCCATAAAATTAGAGTTAAACAAAATTTAGACAGATTCCCTTGACGCTTTCTTCATTTGTTCCCTTGCCTATAGTTGCACAGGATTCTATCTGAAATACAAGGGGTGCTATTCCTGGGTGTGTCATACTTTGGTTTCACATGAAGAGAAGTTACTCTCCTTCCCATACCTGGTACCTGAGAAGCGTGGCCACATGTGCACATTTGCCTGAGATGGCCTTAGTGTACATCCAACATCCCGGAATCGTTAGCTAAGAACTCTTTCACGTTCGGAATGTCTCAGTTTGAACCATAAAATGTAGGACTGCCCTGTGCTTCGATTGTGCCATCGAAGGGAGTTATCTGGACCTTTATGTTGATCCGGGTGCTTGATTCAGGATCCGCAAGAGGAAAAGAGAGACTTATACATTTGGAGAAAATATTTAAGTTTATCACATAGTTTGATTTCAGAATAGATAGCAAGTTATTCCCAATTAAAAAAAAAATAGAGATCAGTTGAAAACCTGTTTACAAATTCAGGGTCTATAAAAATATGTGTATTTTCTGCTCTTTCAAGCTGAAATCTTTTGTGTCACTCTGCTT
>NW_011889071.1:366607-383932 GCF_000151845.1 Pteropus vampyrus | reverse complement strand
GCATTTAATTTACATGTTGTTTAGGTCCATCATAATTTTTCTTCACATTATTTTTCCCTTTGTATTTATTAGTGTGCCCATTCTCTCACATTACAGATCTTTCTTGTATGGTTTCTAGGATAGGATCTAGTTTGATGATCTGGCTATTTGACTCTGAAATAAAACTACTCATCTTCTAAAGTTAAGAAAATTGGTTGTAATTCTCCAATAAGACGAAGGAAAGATATTGTATTAATTTGCAGGCTGAACCATAAATCATTGCATAAAGAAGTTTTTAGAAGGTGAAACAGATTTATCTAATGCTCAGTCACGTCTTTTTCCAGCAGACAGAGCTTTTCATTTTAAATTCTAAGCAGAGTTTCTTTCTCCCAAATTAAACTTCACCTGTCTGCTGGAAAATGACGTGACAGAGGGGACTTTGCCCTGGAGCGAATGCTGAGCAGGACTAATGGTATAGGTCAGAGTGCTTATTACTTTGATCAGATAACCAGCCATCACGATTTCATGGTATCTTAATCGTATTCTGTTTCAGACTTCCATCATCTGATTAGTAGAGAGTATTTTATTCTCTAGTAGGCATGTCACATAACATAAACTTTGCAAATAGCTTCAAAAAATATAAAAGTTTTTTGCTACTTTAACGTGTTATGATGGGGCCACAAAAACTAGATTATTAGACTCAAAACCATGATGTCTGATTATAATATTTTTTCTCATTAAAAACTAGAAGGGAATGCAGATTATAAAAAAGTGAGAGATGGCCACATAACTTTGCTACTTATTCTTCTGTGTTGGGATCATCCCAGATATTTATCTTAACATGCATAAATTCAGTATTTGACCATTTAATGCAATAATGTATTATTAAGTCATATTTATTTATGCCGCATTTAAAAAATTTATTCCTTTTTATCATCGGAGACAAATATTAACTGTTTTGTTTTCCTTTCTAAGCTCCTCACAGCGCCTATCATCTGTTTCATAAGTATGACCAACACAAATACAGATGCGTAGATGTGAACAGCTCTTTCAAATTGCAGGAAATACCTCATTTCAAAAAGCACAAATAAACTTTGCAACCCTGCAAATGTCTCACTCAATTCCTTATATTTGACAAAACTGCACTGAGTGAAGACAGATATCCTGGGTACACCCTGGATATAGTAGGCACACTCTTAATGGTCCAACTCTGTGTCAATAATCAGAATCTTTTAATCAGATATAGATTATTTCTTTTAGCTAAAAAGACAAGATAATCTTATAGAAGCAAAGACAAGATAATCTTATAGAAGCAAAACTAAATGAGATGATCTTATCAATCACTAAAATTTTGAGTGCTTGTAGGTTTAGTTCAAAGATGGACATAAAATTTTTAATTTGCTTGAACTTTTATTTAAATCTAAGAAAAAATTGGAAAAATATTATATACGCATATATAGATATAGTAAATAAATATTATCCTTGATCTGAAAATTGCCTGAAAGTTAATAAGTAAAATGATAAACACACCAATAAAAATGGGCAAAGGCTATGAATTGACAATTCATAGAAGATATGAAATTGCCCACAAAATAGATGAGAAAGTAATCTGCAGGTTTACAAACATGCAGAAATTAAAGGAAGTTTGGATAACTTTTTGGACGACTAGGTCTATGTGGCCTTTGATTTTTTTAATCGTTTAATCATATTAAGCCAGCAAAGTGTGTTCAGACAACCGGAAGTCATACCACTGGTGAGTACTGCAAATCTGTACAAACTTTTGGAGTAAAATTTGCTATATTATATAAAATATTTTTAAGTTTTGTAAAACAATTTTCACATCTAGTAATTTACCCTCAAACGTTAATTAGGGACATTTGCAAAGTTTTAACTACAAGGATGTCCCTAAAGTATTGGAAGCATTTTAAATAGCTTAAAAGCAGAGATTCGTTGGATATATAATAATTATTATTATGTATCTAACCTATAGTGAATAAAATAGTGTAATAGAAGTATCTCTAATATTATGCAAAAATGTTCATGATACAAAATTTAAAAAAAATCAAGTCAGTAGCCATCATATTATATCATTCTATTTTTATATGATGAAAACCCTATTTCTTTCTCCCTGTACACATACACACACACTCACTCACTCACTCACTCACCCCTGACAGGACTTAATATAAAGGTTTAATAGTGATAACATTATTAAGAGTGATTATGAACAGTGATTTTAACTTCCTTTCGCAGATTTATAATTTCTAAAGTTTCTGTGTTGCCCATCTATATAATAGAATAATATTTTGAGACATTAAAAAGATGTTTCCTGTAAAAGTTTTCTTGTTACCAATTCCCCACCCCCACCGTTCATACTACAGTAATGAATTTTTATATCGACTAACCTTGGAGGAGAGCAAACGCAGCCCAGAGAAAAGCGATGGGCCGACATTCCGAATGCATTTTTAAAAATTGATGTTAGAAATAATAAAGCAAAATTTTTATTTGCCAGATCCAGCTTTGCTGAAAAAAAAAAAAAACAATGCACAAAATAAGAAGAAAACCCTCCCCCAAAACAGAAAAGTTTCTATTTTCCCAAAGATTAGAACTTAGAGGATTTTGTGTTTAGATCATTTAAAAATGGCTGCAGTTTTTTATGCTTGCCTACATACATGCTCTTGGCATTGACCCTTTGCAGGTTCTACAAGTAGAGAACGCAGCAGAGGCAGGCGAACTCTGAGCCTCAGCCTGAGAGATCATGAGAGTTTCTCTCTGAAAGACTCCTGCTTCTTCCCAGATGCGGAACCAGGTTAGCCTCCAGGCAGGTGAGAGGTTACCTCGAGCAGGGTCAACTCACCAAATTTACCTGCCGTGACCCACCAGCTGATCACAGCTGGGCAAAGGAGCTCAGTCAAAAGCAGCTAAGCCCAAACTGGAAAAAAAATCAGCTAAGCCAGGCCTGACAGACAGAAACTGTGAAAATCACTGCGTTTAGTTTTGCGTTGCTGGTGTTTTGTGCTCGTTAAGTAGCACTACGGTGGCAATGGTTAACCCACACAAATTTAGAGTCATAAATGCATAGCATGGAGAGGCAAGCAAGAACACGAGGCATGCTGTCACAGGCGTTTTCGCAGCGTTAGGCTAATGAAGTGCTGTTGGCAATCACGGTTCGGGCCCTGGAATCTGTTTCTGCCTTCGCCACCTCCAGCGCTGTGCAGAGCGGGGTCGGGAGCTCTCCTTGGGAGCTGTCGGAGATGCAGACCGTCAGACCCCAGCCCACACCTGCTGAATCCGAGCCACATCTTAACACGATGCCAGCTGATTCCGAAGCACAGAAAAGTTTGCGAAGAATCTGTTTATGTCACTTAAATTCATCATCGCAGTACTAATCCCGAGGATGAAATGAGATCATAAATGTGGTGTGCCCAGCTGGGATAAAATGTCACCTGCGCGCTCTATGTGGGAGTCTCCTGGGACAGGCCGTCTCCTGCTCACAGCCTCTCGACCCCGTCTCGAACGCTCAAGAATGGTCCTGCGGCCCGGAACGCTTCGGTCCAAGAGACCAGGAGCCCACACGGGCCCCGCTGGCCTGAGCGCGTCGTGGGCGCCACCTTTCCCTGTGTCGGACTCGGTGTGCGCTTCTGCGTTCTGCTTAAGCGCGTGCATCAAGCGGTACCCGGCCAAACCCACCGCGGCGTCTGTCCCCTGCAGGGCGGGGCCGGGGGTTCTGCAGCAGCATAGCAGCTTGCGTGAAGGCCAGCTGCCCTGATTGGCTGCCGGGAGGTCCCAAGGGCCACGGGGGAGTGACGCCCACGACCGAAGCTGTGACGGGGGCACACCGCGTTTATTAAGCCGGTTCCATCCAGTGCCTGAACGCGCTGTTTCCCACGGCCTCCCTCAGGCCAAGAAGCGGTGGCGGGGTCGTTCCGACTTCTACTCCAGGTGACAGGTGACAGTGCCAGCCGCTCAAAGAGTTCAAGTGTTGAAGTCCTGGCCTCCAGGACCTCAGATTGTGACTTTATTTGGAAATAAGGTGAGCGCAGATGTAGTTAGTTGAGGGAAGGTAGGTCGTGGCGGAGTAGAATGATCCACTATGACTGGTGTCCCAATAAAAGGAAGAAATTTGGGCACAGACGCACACACGCACAGAGGACGCCGTGTGGACACAAGGAGAGATCAGGGCGACGTGTCTGTCCGCAGGCCAAGGGACACCAAAGATTGCCAGCGAACCACTGGAAGCTGTAAGGGACGGGTGAAACAGATTCTCCGTCACGCCCTCAGGAGGGCTCAACCCTGCTGACTCTGAGTTGGCACTTCTGCCCTCCAGAGCCGTGTGACAATTAGTGTCTGTTGTTTAAGCCACCCAGTCCTTGGTGCTGTGAGAGCAGCCAGCCAGCTGTGTGGCGTGGTCGGTTGGAATGTCTTGTGTTCCCGAGCCAGTGGGTACTTTTCTTGCAGAGAATATTTCTGGTTCCTTTTCCTCCACCCTCAGGCTTTATTTAAAAGTCTTCGTGGGTCTCGGAGCTCAGTGGAAAAGGTGGCGTTAATCACTCATATCGTTTTTCATAAAACCCTCATGTCATCAGACGTGATGAAGTCTCTTGGGTAAAAGATTCTGGTTCTGATTCTAATATTTCCTCAAGGTTGGCGTTACATTACAGTTTCGGTCTACCTATTTTCAGTGTTCACGTTACATGATATCGGATTGTGGGGTAATAATTACCATTTTAATAATTTATATTATTGGCATTTAAACCTTATTCCAGCAGTGAAGGAAATGCCGGGCGGGGTCAAGCCGGCCTCCTGCTCTGTGGTGACTCCCCGACACCCTGGTTTCAGTTTCATGGGGACCCGATGTTAATAGCCTTTCAGCTCTATCAAACTGGAGACTTCACCTTCTTCAACTGCAGTTGCCATGGAAACAGGCGAGTTCTGGGGTTTTTGTTTTCGGAAGGTGTGGAAAGACTGAATGCCCATGTAGGAGCACACAGCGTGACATGGTAACGCGTGTCGTTTTCTGCTGTGTTTAAATGGGGGTGGGGGGTGGGGTGGGCGAGGGACGGGAAGAAGATGGAGCCTAAGTGTTTTCAGCGTGCCTGCCCAGGGGCTCTCATTTAATCCTCTTGCCGCCTTCGATTTATTTACTTATACCCACCCTTTGTTCCCAAAGGGATGTAGGCAGCTTGAGTCCTCGAAGTTGTCCCCAAGCAATCGGGAAAATACACACGACAGTTTCCCACCGCTTCTGACCGCGTCCTCTGAAAAGGCATCTTAACGGGTTTCTCTTCGCGGGGGGCGTAGCTGTGCCGCCTCCTGCAGCAAAGCCCCGCACTGAGAAACCCCTCTGTGGTCTGTTAACGAAGTCTTTCTTCTGGCTGCCCCTTTCTCCCCGGGAGAAGAGGACCGAGCCTCCTCCCAGCTTTGCCCCGGGCCCTCTCTGCGCCGCTGCTACGTGAGCATCGGGAGCGAGGCCGCAGGTCTGTACACGGAGCTGCGGGGCGTCGTGATTCCGCGAGACCCCAGCCAACCAAATGTCCATCTCTGTCTCACACTGTCTCACACTGAGTTAGTTAAAACCAAAGAGGTGATGGATCGTGATGAAGATGGCTGTTTTGAACTGACATTCATAGTGAAAAAAACTTGTCCCAGGTCTTCAGTTGAAATAGATGTTTTTTCATGACTCTATCGGCCTGAGGGCGAGTTACGGAAGATGCTACAGAAGGTTATCGGTCGTGTGCATCCTAGGAGTGACTTTTCCCAGAGCCCCTCTCCATGGCGGGTGGGTCAGAGGGACCCACAGCGTGGGGGAACTGAACCAATCAGAGGGACCCACAGCGCGGGGGGTGGAAGTGGGGGACTAAACCAATCAGAGGGACCCACAGCGCGGTGGAACCGAACCAATCAGGGCTCGAGTCAGCGTTGCGCTCTGACATCTCCACAGCAACTGCATCTTACCGTGGGCAGGAACGGTCGGTTAGGGCAATTCCAAATGACACAAAACTGTGATTCCGGGAAGGGGCGGTGGTAAAAGAATTAAACACAAAAGCTGAAGTAAGTCCTTTCATCTCTCTGTTCAGCTCCCGTCCCCCCAACTAAGAACCTTACCTGGTACATAATAGCTATTCAGTAAGTAGCTGGTCATGATAGATTCACTCAAAGCTTCAATTTATTCTTCTGTCAAGAGGTGATCATGACACTATTCCACAGAATTGTTTAAGGTTAGCGATGCAACATAATGAGATAGCCCAGCATATTGTTAATTTTCAGTAACAATAAATGGCACTGTTTGTTTTTCAACTAGACAGTGAGTTACCTGAGACCAGCAACCATTATTATTTGTATTTTCTCCCCAATTTCTGCATACGTTGAAGGAGATGTCTGTTGCTCACAGCTGAAGGAGCACTGGCCAACCCGGGCTGATTTAGGCCAAGGACTGTGCTAAGTTGTGAGCACAAGGCGAGCGTGTCTCCAGGCTGTGTCGTCCAGGCTCAAGCACTGAGCCCAGTTCCTGGTGCTTAATGGGCACCAACAAATAATCTGGAATTGCGTGACTTAGCAGAGGTTATGTTATCTCATTTCGTTTTCACAGTGATGCTTTTCATCGTCGTTTTTACTCAGAAGACTGAGGCTTGGAGAGACTATGGCAGGCAGCTGGAAAGCGGTGGGGTCAGGTAGAACCAGCGCTGAGTCTGAGTGAGTCATCTCCCAGTCACCGCTGGTGGTTTGTAAAGCGCTAAGAGGGAGCAGAAGCCTGTTCCCAGGCATAGAGAGTCGAGTTATTTGGACTGTGGTAACCCCTGGCTCTGCTGGATGCGATGAACAAAAGGTTTACATCTTACGCCTCCTGGCATTGGCCTTCTGCAGAGGGAGGTATGTAATTTCTGCGAGGTGAAGAAACCTTTTTCTCCCCAGTGGACAGAAGCTTAAGAGGAAGAAAGAAGGGTTCAGATTGGGAAATGTTTGCTGTGACTTTTCTATTTCCATGACTGTTTTCCATAAGAGCAGAAAGGTGAGAGTAAATTTCTAATTCAGCCCTATGGGCTCTTCCCCTGGCCTAGTCTTTCCTGGCACAGAGGATGTGCAGGCACCAATAGTTCCTGTATTTATGTCAGTGTAGCACATCTTTCTTGCTTGAAGTCGAAGTTTGGGGAACCCCTGAAGACCTCCCTCAGTCATTCAGCTGATTGACACTTCAAGGCTGCAGCTGGAGCCCTAGACCACACGTACCACTCCGGGGAGTAGGCACAGCGTCCAGTGGATGTTAGTAGTTGCTGCCCAGCAACCTCAGCAGATCAAATGAAATCAAAATATCCTATGACGTTTCCAAATGGGAAGAACCCAAGACACATACATGGCCTCTTAGACAAGAGGAAGTATTTTGCTCATTAGCACATCCCCACTTTCCAATGCTTTTCTGTTCCTTTTTAACCACATTATCTTTAGGAAACAAACCAGTCCCAAGACCTCTATGATATTGCCAGGGCAAGCAGGAAATGATGAAATTGGGAAAGAGAAGAAAAACAAGTAATTCAAACAATTAGATATGTCTTTAGTCTAACACATAAAAATGAAGTTTTCATAACTGCATAGATAACACCATTAATGTGTTATGTCAAACAAGGTTAGAATCATGTCAAATGTGTTGAATTTCATGATTTATTTTATTATTATTTAGGATTTAGCCATTCACTTTTAGATTTATCATATTTCAAGTCAAAATGCATGATCATATTATCCCATACAGACATTTCTGTATTTCTATTTGATGGCATACACTGAGAAATAATTATAAATCAGAAAATTTGTTTTTAAAAACTTTCCGATATCACATTACATATACTTCCAGTCAACCAAGTAGATATGTATTTGATATCAGGACAACAGATAATATAATAATAAATAAAGTCCTTTCCATTCATTTAAGTTATTCTTTAAGTTTTGTTTTGAAAATTGGTTATCTGAAGTTTTCTTAATGGTTTTCCTTGTATTAATAATTCAAAAAAAAGAAACTTGAATTTCCCAGAAGCAATTAATTCTCCCCAGGCCATGATTTCTTCTTTACTTGGAGATCCAGACAGTTTTCTCCATCCCATTTTTTTGTAAATTTTTAATTGCTTAAAATAGTTTCAGCCCAACGAATTAGTAAGTAGCTATACAATTCACATATAACTGAATAAATAAGTAATTGGGGTATAAAATATTAAATATCAGGTAACGAAATGCATTTATAATAAACGCTAAAGCTGAGGGTAGGGGAGATTTATTTCCTGAGGCAGATCTATAAACATATATCATAAAAACTCTAGCTTACTAGATGAATAACTTTAAGTCACTTAACATCTTTCAGCTTCAGTTTTCCCATATATGAAAAGGATACCTGTTCTTATCCAGTTATTGTAAAGACTAAAATGCATAATTCAATTGTGTCTTTCATTTGGGGACAAAAGAGAAAATGAATTCCTTGTGGAACTTTGTGCATTTTAGTTACCAGAGGGGATAAGGATAACGTGTATAATTTTAAATGTGTTCGGTAGTTAAAAAGAGAAAAGCACTAAAATCTATAGTTTATAAAAGAATAACTGAAACTTATGTGACAAGCACAAAAAAAAAAAAACCCATAAAGAAATACAGGAATTCAAGAAAAGCAAATGAAATTGATACATTTAAGAGACGGTTCTTTATAGAAAACAGCAAAACTGAAAACTCTGGAAAATATTATCAAGGGAGAAACAAAAGTACAAACAAAATCAAAACGATCAGTTGAACATTGTATTTTCTGATTTTTTTTCACGTTTAATAAACTTGAAATTTTTAAAAAAATAATTCTAAGGCATATGAATACATTTCTAAAGCCTGGAAGATTAATTTTCTTGAAAATAAATAGCTTTAATGTATTAGAATTAGAAATATATATAACAGATACTCTGAGAAACTCTCAAACATTCTAAATCTCAAAGGTTTTATTAATAAATTCTTTCAAACTTCCAAAGTATAGGTAATTCACATGCTATATAAGTGTTTTGAGAACAGAGTCAAATATATTCTTGTTCCAAAAACAAAAAAGCAAAAAAGCTCAAGAATACTTAAGCTATTGAAACAAATTACTAAATACAATATCAATGAATAGATTTAATAACAGCTTGAAGGAATAATATACCATTGGCAGAGCATAGTTTATCTCAAGAAGGATAGTTGGTTCATTATTGGGAAATCTTTGCCTATAATATACTATTAGTATAAGAAAATGAAGAAATAACCATCTCTTTAAAAGGCATTAATTACATCAAATCTCCAAATTTGTTATCTTCTTTCAAATATCCAATCATTATCTATAGATTTATACATTCTCAAAATGAAATAGAGGATCTGTATCCAATCAAGAGCCAGTATTATACTTACTGGTGAAAACTTACTTCCTCTAAAATGTAGAATGACACAGAAACACCTACTGTTACCATTATTCACTAATGTTTTAGTCGTTCTGCAAATACCACAAGACATAAAACAATATATACACACATACACATGCACACACATGTGCATGTATATACACACATGTATGAAAAGACAAGACATCATTTTCTACAAAAGATAAAAAGATAAGATGTGGTATCTAGAAATTCAAAAAGGCAATAAATCCTACACGGCAGGATTAGATATTAATCTTATAAATCACTTCTAAAATATATAAGGAACATTATGAATCAACGAAAAGGAGAAATAAGTTAGAAAAATATGCAAAAGGTTTGAACACACTATTCACAAAAGAGGATATCCAGTTGGTCAGTATAAATCATGAAAAGTGGTCATGATTTATTAGTCCGTTAGTCATCAAAGAAGCACAGATTTAAACCACAGTGTGATCCCAGTACACACCCATTAGAATAGCAAAAAGGAAACAAAAGGAAGAAAACAGGAAAAAGCAAATGTTGACTGAATGTCAAAACCACAACTTTCATATGCCTCTGGTGGGGATGTACAAAGGTACACTACTTTGGAAGAATGTTCTCTGAATGTGTGCCTATATTCACTAAAAAATGGGCACAGGAATGTTCATAAAACCTCTGAGTAAAATAGCCCAGATTTGCAAATATCCAATTCCCCGTTAACAACAGAGTAGACGATTATTTTATATTCGCACAACTGAATATAGCAATGAGAATGAATAATCTTTGGTTACTTGCAAAAATATGAATAAAGCAAGCTAACCTAACGCTGAATGAAAGAATGAATACTGTGTGATCCCTTGCACATAAGGCGTACCAGATAAAAACAGTCCAGGCTTTGGACAGTACAGTAGCATTTCTCCTTGCAGATACAGGGAAGTGTAGTAACTACAAGTAAAAAGGGCTTCTGGGGTTCTGCTAATATCTTGGTTTTTGGTGCGGTTGCTCATTATGGTTGTGTTCAATTAGTGAAAATTCATTCATCTGTGCACTTTTTGTATATTCCAATGAAAAATTTAAAGAAAGGGAAAAATTATAACCTCCTTTGTTGTTATAAAGTCAAGGAAATCTGAGTTACGTGATTAAAAGATTAGAACTATTTTTAGATAAAACTAAATTATTAATAATGGCTGTGTTTAGATATGGTGCTAGGAATGATTTTTCTTCCTCCTATTTGTATGCATTTAATGAGCAAATACAACTTCAAAATGGAAAATCTTCTAAGCCGAAACTGCTTTTTTTGTAATGTTAAATTAAATCTATTTATCATTTTTTTTATTTGTGCCAACATGATTAAAGGAGATTCGGGTAGACCTCTATTAAGATCGTTTTTCGTGCCTCTAGTATTCAGAAGCTACGTTGCTGATATTGTTAGTACCTATCAAACAATAAGCAAAAAAGGAGAAGAGAAATATGGCCTGGCTCTTTCCTCTTGCACACCGGTCACGACGGCGTGGTTGTCGTAGCCGAAGTCAAGACATCTGGACTATACACGCTAACCATCCCCGCTCCTTCCAGCGTACTAAACCCGTGTACCTTGTACACGCACGTAATCTCGTACGGTATCCTAATCCTTCTCACTTGCTCGTCCTGCTCTCCTACTGGTCATTTCCCACAGCATCTTTTGAAGTCTAAAAAGAATAGTCACCTCTTTAGGAAATACCTGGTGGAGAGCACAACGGACTGAATCCCTTAAACGCCTTGTCCAGATTTCGTAGCCGTCAGGAGGCTGAGGCGACGTCTGTCGGCACACCGTCACTTCCCTGCCGGTTTCCATAGCGATGAGCAAATGTGCAAGTTTAGCGGATTCGATACTGCATGCTGTGATCACTAACCTAAGAAGATGCCCCCCAAGAACTCCCCTCCCCACCCCATAGTATTTCCATTAATGTGGAACCCGTAAATTGAGGGCAGTTCCCATTTTGGAGCTTTGCTATGATCCCTGGCCCACCCTGTTGCCACTGATTATCAATCCAATGAATCATCATCTGAAAATAGGGCAACGCTGGACAGCAGAGGACCAAGTCAGTGAGAGCGCATCAGTTCAGTAGCATCTGTGGTTCATCTCTGTATTTGTGAGGGTTTGCTAAGGAAAACAGAACCCTTAAGTATTTAAAACAGAGAGATCTTACTATGGAAAACCACATGCATGGGTGAAGGAAGAATCTATGGGATCATCAACTCAGAAATACTCTTTGTCAGGAAGCCATTGCCACTCCTGAGGAAGAGGACATGGTTTAGCCCGAACCCTGAGACCAGGCTCATGTAGTGTGTCGGAATCAATGGCTTGTCCAGCAGGAGCCAGAGCCACGAGAGACACTGCGGGTGGCAGAGATGCAGCCCCAGGAAGAGACAATGGTTTTTAGAATAAATGCATTGAAGACAGACACAATCCTTAAACTCAGATTTGTGAAAATATATTGAGAGAAACTTGGGGGGCACCACAGCAGCAAGCAGACTAGAGAGACAATTTTCCATTTATTCACATTCGTGTTATGTTTGTTCGGGCTATAGCTAATTGAATTACATCGTTAAAATAGCAACACCACCGGCATAGACGAAGCTGAAAAACAAACTCAGCTGATGTTAGCGAGGGCGCAGCTGGGCGGGCGGGACCACAGCGAGCACCTGGGAGAGCGGCCTCTCCTTACCAGTGTTCTGCCCGGCGGGCGCCTCAGCCAGGAAGTTTGACAGAGGAGTAATGGGGAGCATCATGGAATGAATGGGGTGTTAGGCGAACAGGGGCCCCGCGAGAATGCTTCTACTGTGCTTGGTTCACTCTCGGAAGCTCCATGAGGCAGGGACGTGGCTGTGTGGGCTCATCAGCGTAAAGCCAGGGTCTAGCACAGTCAGTGCCCCGAACAGTAGGGAGTTGACAAACGCTTCTCAAATAAACGAAGGCGAAAATTCATGAACAAGTCTGTGAACAGTCTTAGTCGCTGGCTGAGTATCTCTTACATCCACCTCCTTGGTCCTGTCTGAGACATTAGTGCCCACCTTCTCGTTCTTTGCCTTGCAGGTAATTTCTACAGCACTCCGTAATCATGCTGCTCAAAAAGCTCTGATCCCCCAGTCCAGCGTGCTGTGGAACATGCTGAATTCCAAAAGGCAAAATTGCCGAGAAAGATCCGTTAATGGTGTTTAAGGAGCTGAACCACTTTCCAAAATATTCATAACGCAAATCGCTCTTCTAAAGAGTAAAAATGAAAACCGTTCACGATTTATAGAGAAGCTGAGTTAATTCTAAAAATTTATCAAAGCTTAAAGGGGGCAAAGATAATACATTCTCTATGTAACTGGACATTTTAAAACTTATTTTAAACATTCGGTGATTTAAAATGTGGAAAAATATGCATGAAACGTTAATAAAATGGATTTTAGTAATGTTCATTTTATTCATTTCTAATAAGAAGAATGAATTAAAAATTGTAGTTCAGAGAATTATATTTAAGCGGACATTATAGGTAATGATTTTAATTACACCTGGTGAGAAAAAGAAAAAAAATGGGCACATCTTATCAAACAAACAGTACTTGATTCTTTCACTTGTTTTATAATTGTTTGTATTTTCTTTAGTACAGTTTTTGAATTACAAAGCACTACATACTTTCAGTAACTAGTAAAACCATAAGGAGAAGTTTTAAGAAGTTAAAAATCTGAGGGTACACACCTGGCTGACACTGCTTTGATCTCGACATACAAATGTATATCATATATAGGTATATATAGATGTACATAGCTCTATATATGAATATATATTACATTACTTTTACAAACATTGGTTCATACCATATCCATTAACGTGAATTTTACTTTTAAATATTTACTTAAGATTACATTATAGACATTTCTCCAGTTCAATATATATAGATGTTTAATTTCTTAGATCTATTTCATTTTAAATTAGTATTATTTTACCTACTGAAACTATGAAAATAATGTTTAAAAGACATGATTGCTAGGATAAAACCACTTTTACTTTGCGTTATCTCTTAGAAATCCAAAATAATACTCCTTCACAAATACTCAATGCTCTTAAGTAATTTCTTGCAACATTTAACTTTATTTTACTATTCCTAACATGCAAATGTCCATCAGATAATATTAAAACTTTCATTACCTTTCATTGTTACCCTAGAAAACACTAATAGGATACATCTTGGAAAAATCAATGCCCGTCTCTTGCGAATTTTATTTTTAAATTCCCAGTCATATTATATTCTTCTCCCCTGGTTGCTCAGGTCTGAAGGAGCTTGTTGTGAGCCGAGACACACTGGGAGAGGGAAATACAAAACAGTGGCAACTAAATTATTTCACAGTGCTAACCATAATAATGTTTATAAAGTTCGCCGCCAACGCCTCAGATATATCGGCCAATTATGTTATTTCTGCAGAGATCGCAGTATAACAACATTCCTGGAGAAATTACAATGACAAAGTCTGAAGAATGGAAGTATTCTTATATCTCTTCTGGCCCAGCTTCATAGCAGACGTTTTTAGCGAGCTTCATTTCCTTCTATGACAATTCATGGGGGAATGGAATCCGCCTTCCTCCCCCTACCCGCAGACCCACTATTTGAAATGCTGTTCATCTCTCCTGCATTCCAGAAAGTCTTTGAGCCTTAAATAAGTCACATAAAGAAAGACTCTCCCCACCTCCAGAATTTGCCTCTTAAAGTTCTTATGGAAAAAGATGGTGTGATGGCAAAGCTTTCAGACAGCATCTGTACAGGAGAGAAATCCACTCCATCTGTGCTCTAGCTGAGAAGGATGACTGCTTGAGCCTTGAGCCATCCTTTTATTTTATTTCTATGTGGAAGAACATCTCTTGGACAGAACTACTCCAAAAAAAAAAAAAAAAAATAGGCAAACAGCTCAAATCATCGTCATTCCTGCTAAAGCCCATACAGGCGTCCACAGTGATTGTCCTGTTTCGTTAAATGTGGAGCATCTTTAAAAGCCATCTCAGACCCAAGTCAACTGTGTTTCACCTAGTGATATATTCATTTAAAATATCAAAGTGAAATGTGAAAGCCACAGACAACTGAAGTGTCTTCGTAGGGTCGATTTTAAAAACAACATTGTTCACAAAATTATAGAATATCCTGCGCCCCACACTCACCTAGGAAATGAAAACATCCAATTTTAGTTTAAAACTCTATTTAAAGTCATAATCTGAAGAGATTTACACAATTTATAGTCATACTCTATAAATTTCTTGCTCAAATATAAATATATGGTGATGAAAAGCAAATTTTTTTTTTTCAGAAAAGATACCATATTCCAATCTTCACAAGAACCAATAATACCTATTTTTCTATCAGTCGCAGAAAACTAAGTTATACAGCAGTAACAGACTGTCTCCAGGATAGCAGGGAATTCAAATATAGGATGATTTCTCACTCGTATTGCCTCTCTGCTGTGAATCAAAGTGGTTGTTCCCTCTGGATCATCCTTATTCTGGATGCGAGCTAATGGAGGCCCACTCCCTGGAGCATCGCTGGTCCCAGGGGTAGAGGCAAAGAGCTCTGCAGGGTCTCGTGCCAGCAGCTAAATGTGGCAGCCAGAAGCTTTCATGCTGCCTTTCTCCCTCCCAGCTCACTGGCCAGAACCAGTCAATTGCAGAGTCAGGGCTGCTGGCGTTGACAAGTGCCTTGGAGGAAGACGGAACATTTTTGCACTGTGAATACTATGGTCTACCACGCTGTCACCAACGCTCAACTCCTTCAGAAAGGAGATACTTGCCTTCTCCCCCCAGGAAATTAAATGTAGGCCCCATCCAGGCATCGAGGTCAAAGCCAGCATCTCAGGGCACGGTCCGTCACCCTCTCTGCTGGAGAGTCGCGTAAAGGAGTTTCTGCAGTGAGGCTGTGTCTCGTGATCTTAAGGCCGATGGATTCAAAAGGTCCCGGCACCCCCACCCCCGGCCCAACATTTGGTCCTGGAACGAGGAGGGAATAGGTCCCAACAATCACAGACTTTAGTCGAAGCACGTGGTTTATTGGGCGATCAACTCTCTCGAAGACTTTGTAGATTTCTTACCTACTTAAGCCGACTGCATGTGCCCAGTTATTTTCCAGCCATACTTTTTTGGGATTTATTGCTTTTCTTTGCTGTTTTATCACCTCCCACCTCCACCTTTTCCCTCCGTTTCCAGTCAGCTGGTTCTCTCTGCTCAGCTACCCTCGCCAGCTTCTGGGGACCTCACGGCCACTCCCTCCCCTGTCCCTCAGGCCTCGGGGTTCTGCGCTGTCATTTATTGGTTTCTGTAAACTCTGCCACAACCTAGCAGTCATCTCTTTTATTAAATACTTCTCATTATTGTGTTTTTTTTTTTTCTTCCGGGACTCTGATTGACATACCACTCAACAAAGAAGGAGCCAGGAATTGCAATCCAATTTACTGCCCAGAAAGTGGAGAGCCGTTAACGCCTAAGAGCGCTGATAACCTCCAGCACGTTCCCGCATCAAAGCCCCAGCTACACTCTGGGTGATTCTGTCGCTTAAAGAGTACATCCCTGCCAGAGTGAGATTTATCAAACCTCGTGTAAGAATAAGGTCAGGACGGACGGGACAATTCTCAAATTTGGCTCCTGAACAGAGAGCATGGAGCACACACATCTGAGCAGGTGTCACTGACGGTCACCTCCACGTCTCAGCGTTTGACGTTTGTAAACACGCACCAAGTCTCCTGTTTTTTTTTTACTCGTAAATTCAGCTGTCTGAGAGCCCCCCTCTCTGCTTCGACTCTGCTCAACTGCGTTTTCGCTGTATGTCTGTCTTTTCGCTTGATCTTCTGCGATCTCGACAATTCTCTCCTCCTATAGCCGACTTAAATTTCCAAGCGAAAGAATTTAATAAGTCCAGCGAGGCACCATTTTCATTATTTATTTCTTGTGCTATTTCTGTTAGCTGCTTCCCAACATGAGCCCTCTGGCCTGCCATGGTCCCATCAGCCGCAGCTAAGAGGGACATTTCTTGGCTATGTGACCTTGAGAAAATTATTTAGCATTCCTATATTTTCTTATATTTTTTAAAATTGAGACAATGCTTATGAGATTTCAGAATTCAATGAGATAGACTATATGAGATAGACTAATTGTAGGTAATCAGTAAAAATTAGTTGACTCTCAATATGACACAGCATGCTCAGACTCTTGAAATATAAACAGTTCTGTGGACCTGGCAGTGAAATTCTTACAGGGAAAGCAGCCCTACGCTTGATGGTCACTCTTCTGGGGCCAGAGAAATGCAGAATAGGTATTGGAGAGGAAGAAGATTTTCTCTGCCCTTCTAAGTTCTTCTGTCTGGTCTAGGTATTAAATTGAGATCAGACAGATTAACAGGAATAAATGACCAAATTTAATTATGTACATATGTACAAAGGGACTATAAGACCGTGGGGCCCAAGATAAATCAGACAGTTGAGGCTTATTAGCCATGTTGAGCTAAGGAAAAGGAAAAGGGGGTAGTGGTTTGGGGCTTCGAAGGAGGGGAAGTCAGTTCACAGGGAGCTGGAAAAGCATATGTTTGGTAAGCAAATGTTTGCTGGGCCATCTTTAACAATGTGACACAGAGACCTTGATTAAGCAGCACTTGCTACGTGTCCCCCTCTCCCTCCACACACACACACTTGGTAATTATCTCTGGTGATAGCTCTCTTTTCTGGAATAGGCCCCTTATCTAAATTCTTTTAGGCAGTTAGGCGAAAGGTCAAGGTTCTTTCTGAGTCTTTTGTCTCTTTAAAATAAAATAATCTTCATGCCGGAGAGACAGACTTCTAGGGTAGCAAATAGCACTTTCCTATAGGACAAGGTCATTCTCGGTTTCAGAAGAGGAAGTTAAGGTCTCGGTTGACTTGCAGATGTGCTCTTCACCACTTAGAAAGCCTTAGAGGCATT
>NW_011889071.1:361160-365179 GCF_000151845.1 Pteropus vampyrus | reverse complement strand
AAAGGAAAAGAAGATACAACTATCTGTACCTGTTTGGTCCAACAAACGTTTTGTGAGAATGACTATGAAAAGACTATATGAAAAGAAATTGGATTCTAAAACCAAGTACCCCATTTATGGCTAAAAACAAAATAGTAAAAAAATTCAAGTTCTTCTTTATGACTTGAGGAAAACAGAACAGTATTTTATTATGCTTTACACTTCACAAGTTGCTAGTAGGTTTTATTTTAATAGAAGACTTGTAGAAAAAACGTCATAGAAGTATTAGAAACTGTAGAGTGTAATTAATATCTTGGATTCTGTGAAGTTTGCTGACAGTTCTATTGTGCTTTGACAGTTAATTTTTCTTATTGCTGCTTTTTGTAAGATGTATTCATTTCTTTGTCTTACAAGAAAAATAGACTCTGATTACATAAGGTACTACACCAAAAAAGAAAAAAAAGAAAAGAAAAATTCACCCAGCTGTGTGACCTTAGGCAAAATCACTATTTATCAAAGGTCTCACTCTGCATTTGTAAAATCAGAGTGGTGGACATCAGCTCTCCATTTTTTTTGTCTGCGAGGCTAATCCATGGAGACGGAGGCTCTTGCACAGAGACGCCATTCTCTACAATTACGAACGTGTAGGCTGCATTCCGTTATAAGCAACGGGAAGCAGCAAATTGGTTTCGGTAGTGCTCACTGCACAGCAGCTGTGTGAACCAGAGGGTGCCTTTCTACAGATAGGACCAGGCACGTGTAGGAGGCTGGGGTTCTCGTTCCCATGGAAATGGAACCTCGATTAAAATTCTATTCTCATCTCTATGAACTGTGCACAGGATTTCAGAAACCCAGAGTGATTCTGAGAAGCCTGCTGGGCTTTGTCGTAGCCCACGCTCTTCTCCTGCACTGATTTAATCCAGCTCTTCTGGTCAGAGAGGCGCATCATAGTGCTTCCGGAGTGTTTTCCCATGATGTACTCCCAAACCCGCCCCAGGGCGCCCGCTGCGTCAGAATTCCCCAGGGTGTGGCTCCCGCGCATAGGTCATTTTGGATAATCTATGGTAGAAACACCGATTTAATAAAATTCAGCTTCCAGACAGGATCTGGACATTAAAAAGGAGAGGAAGATGGAAAACAGACCAGTATTAAGCCTTTTTTTTTTTTTTTTTTTTACAATAAAAAGGCTAATACTTCTGAGGAGCAGCCCACAGTTCCTTATGGTCGTTTGTTGGAAAATTTTCATGCTAATTGTGCAAAATTACACTGACGGCGATGTGAGGAGGGACTGCTGGTCAGTTCGGAGGACAATCTGCCCCACTACGCAGCAGCAATAATAGATACCGGGCCTCTGGTATTAAAAAAAATAATAATGTTTTAAGAACAAAGAGAAACCATTGGTGAAATACAAACTCAAAGCAGGGTGATTTCTGTTACCTATAGAATAATAAAAAGCAAAACCTCTGGCTGCCTTGCCACCCAGGAGCCAACACTGTACGAGAAACTTTCATACATTCTTTCTAGTCAACCCCACAAGTTACTCCCTCTGTTAAAAGGTGACGAAATTGAAGCCAACAGAGGTTAAAGTCCTTCCCTAAGGCCTTGGAACTAATAATCAACAAAGCCAATGCACTCATAGGTAGGTCCTATGATACGATGCCGATTCTGTTATTCTCCGTTCCTTGGAATTATATGGATGAAAGGGATAACGTTTTTATTGTGCCGTAATCTCTGCTGCTGGCCTCAGCCAGCCCAGCCCCTCCCGAGAGTGCTGGTCAGTCGCATGTGAGCACGGGACGGACCTGTCCGCAGATATGGGCGACAGCGATGTGAGAGCTGAATGTGGGGCTTTGAGTGAAAGGTGGAGCGGGAAGGATCTGCAGGTGGAGAGAGACAGGTGGCCATACTGGAGCCCACGTGGACAGAAGGAAGGGTACGTTCTCACTCGTCTCTATGACGTCTGTCCAGTTGTTGCACCAAAGAGGAAGAAAGCATTGTTTACGTGTGATAAGAAAATGAAGCTCATAGCGTAATGTAAATAAAGCCTGCTTTTATACATGTCTTCAAAACCCTGAATCAAAACAGTCCTCAGCAGCATTGATCCGTGATAAAAGTGAAAGGTTTCTGTACCAAGTCTGTTTCTCTTCTACAGAGTTAAAGATATTTTGGAGAGAGTCATTCCTATTCCTGTACCAAAGACCTGGCTGATTCGCTGCCCTTATTCCACGAGTCACTGAGGTTCCGAATGAGGGTGATCAGAAGTAGATCAGGGCCATTTGCAAAGGAAAGGGATTGGCATAAACACCTCAGTGTACAGATGAGGACACTCGACCCAGAGAGAGTGACTTCTTGAAGGTCCCAGTAGGTTTTGGTGGCAGAGCTGTGCTGACGAGACTGGTGACTCTGACCCCAGAGGTCTTTCCGTTTTCTTAGGGCTTTTCAACACACGTCGTTCCTGGGATCTTGGAGATAAACTATGTAGGGACGAAGGCCTCCCTGGGTTTGGAATTGCTGCTGCCTCTGCCGAGGGCAAATTTGTTAACAGCGGACAACAATTTCAGCTTCCCAAGGTGGCATCTACCTGTCAGCTGCTGCTGTAAAGCAGATTAAATGAAGCATCTTAAGCTGAGGGAGGCCTGGGCAGCAACTTGTCCTTTCCAGCGTAAACACTTTAACCAATCTGATTTTGATTGCTATTCTCTATTTGTAATTCATGCACCAGCACCTCCATGTCTAAACTTAACTCTGTGCATCTTAATGTTGTCGTAATGTCCCATCAAAAGAAGTAAGGCAATAGGAAGACGTCAGTGGAGTTCCGTGGTCTTACTTTATAGCCCCACTCTCTGAAAGCTGCAGCATACTAAAAGTCGACATGCTTCGGAACTGGGTTTTCTTCTGCATAGTATCTCCTATTAGTCAGATCTATCATCTCTTCATAATGACACTTAATGATGTTTAATGGTTTCGCATTTCTAAGACTCGGGATTCTGCCGTTATATTTTGTTTTATTTTTTTATCGTGATAAAACATACATGACATAAAGTTTAACGTTTTAACCATTTTTAAGTGTGTGGTTCATCGGCATTAATGCATTTACACTGTGTAACTGTCACCCCCTTCCATCTCCAGAACGCTTTCATCTTCCCAAAGTGAACCTCGATGCCCATTAAACACTAACTTTCCATTTTCTCTGTTCCTCAGCCCCTTTCAGCCACCATCCTGCTTTCTATCTCTATGAATTTGGCTATTCTAGATACCTCACATAAGTGGAATCATAAAGAATTTGTTCATGTCATCGAGGTTCATCCACATTGCAGCATTGGTCAGGATTCCCTTCCTTTTTAAGACTGAATAATATTTTATAGTATGTATATAATACATTTTGTTTATCCACTTATCTGTCAGTGGACACGTGGGTGGCTTCCACCTTCTGGTTATCTTGAATAATGGTGCTATGAATGGGCGTACAAATATCAAAAGCATAATTTTTATATATCAAAAGTAATTTTCAGAAGAAACATCCATTTTATGATTTAATTATGCTTAATTTTAATCTCAAATGGATAAGCCCCTATACTAATTTGTTGCTTAAATTTGAGTTAGCTCAACAGATTTGTGAAAATTTTCTTGCCTTGATGTCAGTCTTTTTTTTTTTTTTTTTAATAAAACGAGAACTTTAATTTATTCTTCCTTTCATCTGGAAAGCAAGTCACCAGGTGCTTCGCATTGGCTGCTTATTATTGCTACTGCATAACAGCCTTAAATGGAAAAGTCACACATTGACAAATATGTTGCGATCTTCGTAATGTCCAGAATGACTCATACCTTCAATATGAAATGACTGACTTTCGCATTTCTAAGGTGCAGTATAAATATACCTCCCCTAAATGTTCCAGGTAAAATCAAATTTCGCTCTGGATAAAATCAAATTTGCCAGAAGATTACATACGGAAACACTCTATTAGTTTTCTAATTCACAAGATTTCCATTTCATTATTTCTCTTTCCTGCTCTCCACCCACTAAAGAAAATATAGTTGAA
>NW_011889071.1:355419-361110 GCF_000151845.1 Pteropus vampyrus | reverse complement strand
TCATCCACATTGCAGCATTGGTCAGGATTCCCTTCCTTTTTAAGACTGAATAATATTTTATAGTATGTATATAATACATTTTGTTTATCCACTTATCTGTCAGTGGACACGTGGGTGGCTTCCACCTTCTGGTTATCTTGAATAATGGTGCTATGAATGGGCGTACAAATATCAAAAGCATAATTTTTATATATCAAAAGTAATTTTCAGAAGAAACATCCATTTTATGATTTAATTATGCTTAATTTTAATCTCAAATGGATAAGCCCCTATACTAATTTGTTGCTTAAATTTGAGTTAGCTCAACAGATTTGTGAAAATTTTCTTGCCTTGATGTCAGTCTTTTTTTTTTTTTTTTTAATAAAACGAGAACTTTAATTTATTCTTCCTTTCATCTGGAAAGCAAGTCACCAGGTGCTTCGCATTGGCTGCTTATTATTGCTACTGCATAACAGCCTTAAATGGAAAAGTCACACATTGACAAATATGTTGCGATCTTCGTAATGTCCAGAATGACTCATACCTTCAATATGAAATGACTGACTTTCGCATTTCTAAGGTGCAGTATAAATATACCTCCCCTAAATGTTCCAGGTAAAATCAAATTTCGCTCCGGATAAAATCAAATTTGCCAGAAGATTACATACGGAAACACTCTATTAGTTTTCTAATTCACAAGATTTCCATTTCATTATTTCTCTTTCCTGCTCTCCACCCACTAAAGAAAATATAGTTGAACCTATACTCCAAGGACTGCTAAATGCGGTAATTAGGATGACTAGGTGCTGGAAACTGCCTTAATAATACTTAGACCTATAAAAGAAACGAAGAGGGGTGACAAGGAGCCGAACACTTTTGTGCAGAGAGGCTTTCCCTGAAAATAGCTTAGCGTGACAACCAGAATTTCCAGACCTACAGATAAAATTTGGGCTACGGGGATGATAGTTCTAACTTTAATGTATGATTTTTAATAAGACAAATACAGGCCCTCAAAGTATTTTGTTAGAGGTCAAGCTGACCGCGTATACAAATTGTTGGACGCTGACATCTGTAAGTGCTTCTTCTTGACATGGTCCGCACAGCAGGGACACGTAACCATCGCCGAATAAACGCGATGTGCTTTCTCACATTTCCCAGCCCCTCGCAGTTAGGCGAGGTCACATGACTGCTTCTGTCCACTGGGCTCTGGTTATGTGTCAAGGCCAGGCGAGGTCACGTGACTGCTTCTGCCCAATGGGCGCTGCGTATTTACGTGTGTCGATTCCAGGCTGCGTCGTGTAAGGCTGGGAGGTGGGAGTAATGGTTGTTGTTGACTGTGTTCACGTAGCGAGGCTGGAACTATGTTTTGCAGACTTCCCTTTACTATGTGATTCTGAGTTAGGCCCAAAGAGAAATTCAGGAAAGGTTTAAAAGCCAGAAGTAAAGTTGCCATCTGCGGGTCTTTGTGATTAGATAGTGAAAGACGGACGGAAAAGGGCTAAGAGTTTCCAGCTGGTCCTTACTCTCCACCCTCCACCTCTGCTTCCGACTGCTGAGAGCAGCGGTGAGCCGGGGTCCACTACCGCCTCCCACACGCTTTTCCACCGACAACTCCTTGCAGTCGTGCTCTGGCAACTAGATAGCCCGGCTTGCCAAATTTCTCTGCAAGCTCCGACTTGTCCACATGCGCCAATGGTTAAGGGGGAATCATCTGTGACTTGTCTCTGATTTTCCAAGTCCACTTTGCAGATTCTTCCCCAGCTTCTCCCATCTCCTCCCATAAATATGTAGGGATTCATTCATATATTAAGCCCCCATCTCATGCTACTCAAACAGTGGATTCCTGTTTGATACAGTAACTCTTCACTCTTCCCCCGCCTCTGTCATTGTGGAGGTCTCATGGTGACATAACACAGCAACAAGACCGCAGTAGTCTAGGTTGCTGAATAACTACATGGAGGGCGCTTTCTCTTGAGTGTTTTATGACTCCGATATTTTTCCGTATAAAAAAATAAACATTTTATCCAGAAAAGGCACTGCAATTTTTGAGTTGGTTACCATCGCATTGCCTAGCCTAGCTTAGGAAATACAGTCTAGTGTATTATAGGATTAAAACACAACTAACAGAGTCCGGCACTTATCCAGCAGCTAAGAAGGTTTTATTTGTCATTGAATTAAATTGCCAGTATAAGTTAACAAAAGTGAAGAGATCTGGACGTTTAAGCAAACTGGACATACTTCAGAGGTGCTGTGGTCTTTGTGAATTATGTGCGTACAGTGTAACCCCCAAACCAGTTTTCCAGGACCTTGGTCAGAGGACAAGCTACTTGAGGGAAAAAGACCATAACTCACTCAGCTGCACATCTAAAGCACCCTGCACGTTACACAGCAGGCATGGTGTGTACAGGGAGCAAGCAAATAAAAATATGGGCACTGGCCCAGTGCCAAAAGATTTATTTAATGCAATGCCCTCAGAGCCGAGCGAGAGGGGAGCAGTTTAAGACAGTCACTCACAGAAACCGGGCACCTCCAGAATGGGGCCAGCTGCACGTGGATGAGGGCTCAGGGCCGCCCTGCCGTAGAGCAGAGTTGAGCATGATGAGAGAGTTCTCGGAAGAACTACGTGTCTCCCGCAGTTTGGGGCACACTTCTTGCCTGGAGATGTTTGAAGAAAGGAGTTTTGCTATAGCATCCAATAAAAGAACGCGGTAGAGTGAAAACCGGATGCTCCAGTGCCCCACACTCTCAGAGCAGGTCCTCCGTGGTCCCCTTGGCTCCATGTAAAGAGTCCAAACATAAAAGGAGGAGGCAGGATGGAGCTTCACCAAGGTGATCTCTGGACAAGTAAGTGAGCCCCAAGAGGGTGGTGGCCTGAGGACGATGGAGTTCCCCTTCCCCAAGATGGACGGAAGAGGGAGATGACATCAAGTTGGATATTGGATTGAAGTTTTAAACCACATTGGCTAGACATTCAATAAATGCACCTAATTAGGCATTTCGACATTAGATAAGGATGTGGTTAAGAATCAGGGAAAAAAGCACTGACAGAGTTTGATTAAAAATAGTACTGGGGACATCACATCACAGTAATACCCTACTGGTTATGTTCGTCAGGACTATCCGTTCTCTTATCCGGAGTCCAGATACAACACCGTAGCCACAGTTCCAGATAGAAGGATGCCACACATAGCACTCAGAGGCCACGTGGGGAAGCAGCGGGAATGGGCAGGAAGCAGAGGCAGCTGGGGACACGTGGGCAAGAGCATTTACCCTGGTTTCTTCTGGAAGAGGCAGTTTAAATGATTTCAGCAGGCTCTGTGGTGAAGGAGCGGTGTTTAGTTGTCTGAAAAAGCCACATATATCTGTAAATTAAACACAGAGGAGGTCTCAAGGGAAATTGGAAAACATTTTAAACTGCAGAAAAGTAAGATTTGTGAGATGCAACTAAAGCAATTTTTAAAGGGTAATTTATAGGAATAAATACTGTAGAAATGCTCAGGTAAATAATCTAAGTTTCTGTCTTAAACTGGAAAAAGAAGAGTAAAATCAAAGCAAGCGAAAGGGGGAAATAATAAAGACAAGAACAAATAAAGTTAAAAAACTCAAAAAAGATAGAAGAAATCAACATAATCAAAAGATCCTTGTTGAAAAGGGCAATATCACAGATAAACTTTTTACCAGATTGATTAAAAAGGAAAAAAACAACAGAATAAGACACTAACTACCAAAACATCTTAGGAAGAAATTTATAACTTTAGTTCTATATCTATTTTGAAAACAAACTCATGCTTAATAACTTTCTGACAATGTAACCCCTGGGTCTAGACGGTTTCACTGGTGAATTCTACCAAATATTCAGGAAGAATAAATATCATTTCTACATGATATCTTCCAGAAAATGGTAAAAGGAAAGATATACTTCTCAGTTTCTTTAATGAGACCAACATCATCTTGATTCCAAAATCAAATAGACATTACAATAAAGGGATACTGCAAACAAATATCCTTTATGACTATACATGAAAAAAATATTTAGAAATTATATCCAGCAATACACAAAACAGGATAATGTATCTCAACCAAACGGAGTTTATTCTGGGAAGCAAACCTGTTTCAACATTCAAAAGTCAAGCAATGAATTCACTACGTAAACATATGAAAACAGAAAAAACATGATCATCTCAATAGATTCAGAAAAAGCTTGCGAAGAAATTGAACATACATTCATGATAAGACAAAAAAAATTAGACTTGGAATAGAAGAATACCTCTTTAACATAAATTAAGCACATGAAAAGATACTCAACACCATTAGTCATTAATAAAATGCAAATTAAAAATACAACAAAATACCATTACACGCTATTAAAATACCAAAAATTGAAAAAATAATGTGTTAGCAAGAAAGCCTCAGACATCGCTGTGGGAATGCAAACTGGCCTAACCTCTCTGACACTGTTTTAGAACATTAAGAATACACTCATCATACTGCCGAGAAACCCCATGCTCAAGAGAAAGGAAAACTTATATTTGCACAAAAGCCTTTACGTGAATATGTATGGCAACTTTATTCATAATCTCCAGAATCGGCAAACAAATGTCCTAGAGATGGTGAGTGGATAAACAAGCTGTTGCACATCTATAGTGAGATTCTATTCCTCGATAAAAATAAATGGATGATTGATACACGTGACATAGAACCAGAGCAAAAGGCGAGTTACTGCATAATAATTGTAAAGATCAACTTTAAAAGATTTCGAGAAGTATTTTAATAAGGCAAAATATGAATATTTAATAAGTCTGGGGCGATAGTTTAATAGAACTTAATGAAATTCTTCTCTATATTCTCCAAATAAAAACTAAGTCACGCCATTAGCATAGTGGTCACTGGGAGGTTAACAAACGGGGCTTTGGGGTTGCCGACTTTGTGTCTATCAAATATGAAAATTAATTCAGCTGGACAGTTGTAATTTATATGTTTTTCTCTATATTTGTTATACTTCAGTAAAACCTATATGCTAAATAAAAACGAGGGTAACAATAGTTTGTGTTCTTTTGAACTAAATGATTTTTTGTTGTTGTAGAAAGTATAAATATCGTATTATCAAATTGAACCGTGTTTATAACACACATATGTGACGGTGGGCAAATAATTTAATCATCATAGTGAAATGCAATATTTAGACTAGTTCCTACATAATATTTAGAATGGAAACTTCTTTCTATTCTAAATGTTAATGATTATAAATTTGTTTGTAAAAACATATTTAGTATATCTTTAGCAGCTAGTTTCTTTAGTCTTCTAAATCTTACCAGCAAGGATTGTGAAACAAAGATGTTTTCATTTCTTATTGAAAAGTTTTTCAACTGATCGAAGCTTATTTTCTAATTTTCACAATTTTTCTTTAACTTGAACTCTTTGCTTCTTTCTAATCTTGGAGTTTTTCATGGTAGGCATTGCGAAACTTCATTAACCAACCCTTTAAGGGATAATGTTTGTTTTTGTTTATTTTCATAAACAGCACACTTGACTCTGGAGGGCTTTAGAAATATGCTGTTGTCCTTGGCTCTGGCCGCTGGTGGTGGCTGAGGTAATAAATCTTTGTCGTAGGTAGTTGCCTCTTAAGGCTAGATTGGGGCACGAGGGAAAGGGGTACGAGGGAAAGGGGTACAAATGAGGAAAAGATTTTGTGGGGTGCTTTACGAACCATTC
>NW_011889071.1:349782-352809 GCF_000151845.1 Pteropus vampyrus | reverse complement strand
GTCTAACAACATTAAAGCTTTTAAGAAAACAAGCCAGCTAAGAAAGATGGAGTGTATGTAATCCAGCAGAAAAATCTACAGAGTATTATATGACCGATTTAGTTTAGTACTACAAGGTACTTACTTGTCCGTAGAAAATTAACTTGGACTTCCTAAACTGTATTGAACTTAAGGTGAATCAATAACGTTTTTATTGCGGTATAATTGACATATAACGTCACATTAATTTCAGTTGTACAACATAATGAGGATTGCTTGACATAGTTTAATTTATAACTTCTTGCTGTTCTCGACAATTTATATCAATTAACATTTTTTTTTTTCAATTAAAGTAACTTGGGATACTCCAGTCAATGGAGCCTAACAAGTACAGTTGAGTGACAGTTCTGATATCGGTTAAAAACCTTTTGTTGATATTCTGTGGTAGAATCAAGGAGTATCAGGGTCTTAGATTTGATGAAATGCGGTGATATATTGTAAAAAACATACATGCATATTGAAAAAATAAAATATAAATATAAGAAGACTTTAAAATATAAAATACCTTTCTGATTCTCAGCCCTAATCCTCAAAGATTTCATAAAATGTAAATATAAACATATATATGTATTCTTTTTGTTTTACATGTATGCTATTCTTATAAAACTTGCTATTCTTATAGAACTTGCCTTGTTTTTTACCTAACATTATTTTTGGAGATCTCTCCATGGCCATTTATTGCTATCAGTATAGAAATGTTAGCATGAGTGTTCTTTGTGTGTACGCATATGTCCTTTGGCACACATGTATGAGTCTTTATGTAAGATAAATGCTTAGAGCTGCAATCTCTGGGTCAATGGATGGTGTGTACAGGTTAAATTTTGGAAGGTAATGCTAAACCGACCCCCTCTAAAGAGTAATTTTACATTTTATCCAATATTGGTGAGAGTGTTCGTGTTTCCCCACCCCATCGAGAGCCTCGGAAGTCAGAGAATAAACAGGGGAGATCGTCTAAATATATAACACTCCGAATGACTTGATCAAAGTAAACACAGACTCCTTTACCAAACTCTTAACTTATTAAATATTTTAGCTTTGAAATCTGAGTGACAAAGATTTGGCCCAATAAAAGCACATTCCGCTTCACAGAGAGTATGACAAAATTTGGGGAGCTCATTATCTTCAAAGGGTAGCATGTCAGAGACTATAAATTAGCTCAAAATGGATTTGAGAAAAAATAGGAATAATGGTCTTAAATGGCTTCTGCGAGTAACTGAGTTCTACAGAATCTCTGAGGATGGATTGTGGGAAGACAATTTTGACATTTCTTAGTCTATCTTTCTGCGGGTCTGTGTAGGAAACAGAATATTGCCCTACATGCTTGTCATTATTTTCAGATCTTCGGCATACTGAATGGTTAATTACGCAATACACCAGGACAACTGGCAAAAATTAAATGATTTTACAGTTGTCCAAATAAGTAAAACAATGTAGAAACACGACATTAAAATTCATACTGTTGACATGGCTGGCAAATGAAAAACATTGTTCAAACTCATCTTTAACTGACTTGTTTATTGCTTAAGTCCTCACTTTTGTTTGATTTTTCCAAAACAAGTACATTGGTTCTGAGACAGGAATTCCACTTTCCATAGCCAATGCCATAGCTGATGACTCACTGGCGGTTACCATCTTCCAAATTCTTTCTTTAGACACAAATTACTTTTACTTTAGTGTGTGGATCTCTCTTCAGTTTCTGGAGGCCAATCAGGCTAACCTGTTATAATGAACAGTATTGACTTAGCCCCAGCTCTCTGCCCCTCCCCGCCAGGATGGAATGCTGGGTCTTCAAAGACATATTCCAAGAATAACTTTAGGGCCAAAATACACCTTTTTTTCCTCTAGGATTTTAGACGCTAATACCTCTAATCGGGCAGCAGATAATGCTTTCTAAATCATTCTCTGAGGCCAGCACTATCCTAATACCAAAACCAGACAAAGACATTGTAAGAAAAGAAAACCACAGACCAATATCTCTCACGAACATAGATGCAAACTATGTAGTTCTATGCGAAGAAAACTATCAAACTCTGATGAATGAAACCAAAGAAGAACTAAATAAGTGGAAAGGTATTTTATGGTCAGATGACTCAAACTTGTCATGTCAGTTCTTCCCAACTTGGTCCAATCAAAATGCCGGCAATTATTTTGTGGATATTGACAAATTGATTCTAAAGTTTATATGGAGAGACGGAAGACCCAGAATAGCCAATTCGATGCTGCAGAGCACAGTCAGGGGACTGGCCAGCACCCAAACTCAATGCTTACTATAAAGCCATAGTAACCGAGAGCGTGATATTGTTAGAAATGCTCAATGGAATGGAAGAGAGAGTAACAAAATAGACCTAAACAAATATAGTCAGTTAATCTTTGATGAAGGAGCAATGCAACTCAGAGGAGAAAAGATAGTCTTTTCAATAAATAGTTCTTGGACAACCAGACATCCAGGGACAAGAAAGCGAATCTAGACACAGACCTTACGTTCCTCACAAAAATTAACTCAAAATGAATGTCAGACCTAAATGTAAATGCCAACCTATAAAACTCCTAGAAGATAACATAGATGACGTTTTCGATATGACTGCGAAGACGTCAACCACGAAAGAATTGATAAGCTGGACTTTATTGAAATTCAAAACTCTGCTGTATGAAAGACAATGGCAAGATAATGAGAAGATAAGCCAGAGACTGGGAGAAAACATTCCCAAAAGACACATCTAATGAAAGACTGTTGTCTAAAACATACAAAAATAAAAAAGAGAACCTTATTAAAAAATGGACAAAAACCACGGACAAACATCTCACTAAAGAAGATACACAAATGCCAAATAAACATATGAAAAGATGTTCAACATTACACGTCATTAGCTAATTACAAATTAAGACTATGAGTTTGAAAGGCCAAAATCAAACACACTGACAAAACCAAACACCAGCAAGGATAAGTAGCAGCAAACGTTTCCGTTCACTGCTGGTGGGAATGCAAAA
>NW_011889071.1:340041-349732 GCF_000151845.1 Pteropus vampyrus | reverse complement strand
AATGCCATAGCTGATGACTCACTGGCGGTTACCATCTTCCAAATTCTTTCTTTAGACACAAATTACTTTTACTTTAGTGTGTGGATCTCTCTTCAGTTTCTGGAGGCCAATCAGGCTAACCTGTTATAATGAACAGTATTGACTTAGCCCCAGCTCTCTGCCCCTCCCCGCCAGGATGGAATGCTGGGTCTTCAAAGACATATTCCAAGAATAACTTTAGGGCCAAAATACACCTTTTTTTCCTCTAGGATTTTAGACGCTAATACCTCTAATCGGGCAGCAGATAATGCTTTCTAAATCATTCTCTGAGGCCAGCACTATCCTAATACCAAAACCAGACAAAGACATTGTAAGAAAAGAAAACCACAGACCAATATCTCTCACGAACATAGATGCAAACTATGTAGTTCTATGCGAAGAAAACTATCAAACTCTGATGAATGAAACCAAAGAAGAACTAAATAAGTGGAAAGGTATTTTATGGTCAGATGACTCAAACTTGTCATGTCAGTTCTTCCCAACTTGGTCCAATCAAAATGCCGGCAATTATTTTGTGGATATTGACAAATTGATTCTAAAGTTTATATGGAGAGACGGAAGACCCAGAATAGCCAATTCGATGCTGCAGAGCACAGTCAGGGGACTGGCCAGCACCCAAACTCAATGCTTACTATAAAGCCATAGTAACCGAGAGCGTGATATTGTTAGAAATGCTCAATGGAATGGAAGAGAGAGTAACAAAATAGACCTAAACAAATATAGTCAGTTAATCTTTGATGAAGGAGCAATGCAACTCAGAGGAGAAAAGATAGTCTTTTCAATAAATAGTTCTTGGACAACCAGACATCCAGGGACAAGAAAGCGAATCTAGACACAGACCTTACGTTCCTCACAAAAATTAACTCAAAATGAATGTCAGACCTAAATGTAAATGCCAACCTATAAAACTCCTAGAAGATAACATAGATGACGTTTTCGATATGACTGCGAAGACGTCAACCACGAAAGAATTGATAAGCTGGACTTTATTGAAATTCAAAACTCTGCTGTATGAAAGACAATGGCAAGATAATGAGAAGATAAGCCAGAGACTGGGAGAAAACATTCCCAAAAGACACATCTAATGAAAGACTGTCGTCTAAAACATACAAAAATAAAAAAGAGAACCTTATTAAAAAATGGACAAAAACCACGGACAAACATCTCACTAAAGAAGATACACAAATGCCAAATAAACATATGAAAAGATGTTCAACATTACACGTCATTAGCTAATTACAAATTAAGACTATGAGTTTGAAAGGCCAAAATCAAACACACTGACAAAACCAAACACCAGCAAGGATAAGTAGCAGCAAACGTTTCCGTTCACTGCTGGTGGGAATGCAAAATGGTACAATCGCTTTGGCAGATAGCTTGGCAGTTTCTTAAACCAAATATACTCTCACCCTACGATCCAGCAATCATGCCTGCTGATATTTCCCCAAACAAGCTGAAAACTTGTGCCCACACAAAAACCCGCACATGGGTGTGTGTAACAGCTTTATTGATCATTGCCATCACATAGAAGCAACAGAGATGTCCGGTGGGCATGGCAAAAAGATCGGTGTTTGCCAGGGCATGGGGGGAAAGAGAGATGAATAGACAAAACACTGGGAATTTTTAGGGCGATGAATTATTTTTTGTGATACTACAATGATGGGAACGTGTCATTATACATTGGTTAAAACCCAAAGATTGTATAACGCCAAGAGAGTGGCCTTACCTAAACTGTGGACTTTGGGTGATAATGATGTGTCAGCCTAGGTTCGCGAGTTGTGACTCGTGAACCCCTTTGGTAGGACAGTGGAGAGGCTGTGCGTGTGTGGGATCGGGGCTATATGGAGACTCCCTGTACCTTCCCCTCAGTTAAAGCCGTGAACCTAAAACTGCTCTAAAAAATAGTCTGTTCAGATGTTTTTAAAAATAAAGAAAACTAAAGAAAGAATAATGTGTCATTATTCATTGCTACAACACCATCTGGATACCATTTTACTTTTTCACCCAGGGCCTATTATTCCAGCTATGGCGTCTCAGTGCCAAATCACCAAAACAAAGCAAAAAAAAAAAAAATGTTTTTAAGTAAACACATGCACACATATTTTAACATTTTACCACCATCACTATTAACACCAGTGACAACATAACAAAAATGCTACAACAAAGTTAAAAACTTAAGAAATGTAATTGTTTGAAACAACAGAAGATGTTCATGGTAACAGTATTTTAATGTTTTGTTATAAGAAACATTCGATGAGTTGTTATATTACAAAAATTATATTTTTATAGAAAGTCATCCATTTCACCTAAAGTTTCAGGGGTCAGCCTCAGTGGACCCAGTCGTTTTTAGCTGTAAATGCTGCTCAGAAGTCTTCAAGGTTGGGCCACGATCCCCCTTCCCTCAAAAGACTGGCTGCAAATCGGTCGCTTATGGGTGAGATAAAGGCCAAATATTTGTTGGCGATGTTGTATTTTGTTTCTGCTGTTTTTGTTGCTTTCTCGTCACATATTTTAAGATGGTCGAACTTGAATTTTTCAATGGAAAATACATTTTTAAAGTACTCGTCCCTTGCCACTTCAGACATTTGGGTTTATAAATCTTTTGCACTAAAGCGTATTGGGCCTCTGTGGCTGAACCCACCGGTGTCCTCTGCTGGTCGCAGGGTCCTAGAGAGATGCCAACAAAAACGAGCTCTTGTTAGTACCTGGCCTTTCCAGGCGGGAGACTGGTCTTGAAATCACTGCCTTGAAGCCAGGCAGCCATTCTCAAGCCTTTCAACTGTGCTTCCTCAATTCTTCTGACTGCTTCTTTGTCTTTACTCTCCGCGTTCACACCGATGTTTGGGAGAGAATCGTCCCTTCTTTTTCGTCAGGCTTAACTCATTGTCCTACGTGCTCATCTCCTGTGGAACTCGATCTTGCCCTTCGATCAATCACCAATAGCTCCTTCCTTTCTGCCTACAATAAACTCTGCCTTCCCTATTCTTTAAAACCAGAAAATTCCTCCTCAGCAGTATAACTATCATTTCATTTCTTTCTTTTTAAGCAACTACCTCCTTTCATCATTTCTTTTCCCCTGAAATTCGAAAGAATGTTTTTCCCCCTGAACTGTAATTCGTGACTGTTTGGTAGTATTTTACTTATTGGACGCTAACTTTGCTGTAACCGTTTTCTCAATGATCAGCAGGGGTTTCAAAACCCAGAGGACATTTCTCAGAAACAATGGCCTCTTTGCAACTTTTGACACTGCTTGCGATGGATTTTTCCTCCCAGTTTTCCTCCAGCGCTGACGCTGTCATACCTGGATTTATTTTCTACTCTAGTTACTTCTGGCTTTTTCTCTGGCTCATCTTCGGACTCCCTAAACATAAACGTTCCCCCAAGTTTTATCCTCAGATGTTTCTTCCTCTTTCTACTGCCCTGCTTTTAGGAATCGCATTCCAACCACTGTACATTTTGAAATCGCCCGATCTGAGTTGTGGCCACTGCGCTGACGCAGGAATATACAGCGTATGAGATAAAGCCTGGAGGGAGAAAGCCACGTACTCCTTATTTGGAGATCCTGAGCTTGTGTGTGTCCGCAGACCATCCAAAGGACTTTGCAGATGAACTAGCAGACGGAGAGAGCCAGCGACATTGCTGAACCCAAAGCCAATACTCTACACAAAATCTGAAAACCTTTCTTGGTCAAACTTTCCACCCTTTTCTACAATTGCTCCCCTCCCCACCTCCCTTAGCCATTAAGTTGCGTGAAACATCCATGGGAGGGGGCTCGTTTCTGAGGAGTTTGGTGGACCTTGACTTCTAGGGAGTGTTGTGCAAGGACTCCCCATCTCCCGACCAGATAATGTACCTTTTACACACATTTTTCCTGAGTCTTCCTTCAAAATAACTTGGGGATTGAAGTCCAGGGAATGAAGGCTGGCCTGGGAGTCCCAAACTTCTTGTGGAGACAGATAAGGACAAGAATAAAGGGCCTCATGAGATCAGGACAGATGGTTCCATGTCAGATAATGAGAATGAGGCTGTGAATATGGCAAGAGGGAGGGTGAAGAGGTCTCCCCAGGAACACACACATTTCTAGGGGTCGCCATGACTGCTACTGAGCATCATCATTCCACTTGAGTCTGCAAACACTTTTTTTGATGCCTGCAGTAAAGTGGTCTTATTCCAAGCATAGAGACTCCCTTTGATTTGGGGAAATGTTTGAGTGTATAACCTAATATTTCTATATCACATGTAAAATTTTATAAGATTGACTTTTATTGATAGTCTATTATCTGCTAAAATAACCACAGCTATGTCAAACAATCCCGTTCTTGGATACGCTTGTCTACCTTGTATGGCATACTTCCCTAATTCAAGTTTACTACTTGACTAGACAGAACTTGGGTCCTCGTCAATTGTAGCAAACGCTATTTTTATGGTCTCGTTGAGAATGATCTGACCTACATAAATTGATACGAGATCCCTGAGTTGGTACATAGGATTAGGTGGTTTAGTTACCTCAGCAAAATTGATTTCAGATTACAGGATGAAGACAACGTTGTTGGTCCACTGGGAACCATGTGACGCCAAACACAATGACACAACCAGCAACATTGGTGATCGCAGGCTATTCAGGAATATAAGACTGTAATTACCCCATTGTCAGCGAAAATCATGTTGTTTATCATTGCTCCGTAGAACTGTCCGTGATGAGGAATAGCATCCTACATACATATTCATGGAGCCTTCTGCTAAGAATCTCAACTAGAGGAAGCATTATTTTTGTCACCCACTGAAAGAAATTAAAAAAAAAAAAAGACAACTACAATAAGAAGAAAAAAATAAATAAAATAAAACGATGTGCTGAGTGCAGTTGTAAATTGTGAGATGGCAGACAAGGGAGATTTAGGGAAATTTGAAGATTCGGAGTTCTCAGCCTCGTCGCGTCTGCCACGAACTTTCCAACCTACTTCTTGGAATCCCATTCCCTCCCCAGCGCTGCCTTTTTCCTACCTTGAGAACTGATCAATGGAGTGTCTCGTTGCCACGGCGACTGCAGCCTTCAAATCGAGTTCCCACATGGGTCCGCAGCCCGTCTGCTGACACTTTAGGAGATGAGACATTTGCTCGAAGCTGCCATCAAGGCTTATCATTTTCCACTCAGCCTCTGAGCTGGAATTCCACAGCCTGCAGGTCCTCTCTTCTTGTGTAAGCTCTGAGGGCATTTAGAAGAAGCCAAAAATATACGCGAGCGGAACGATCACTATGGCTTCTCTAACAACTCAATTACTCAGTCATTTGATCTCTCAGTGGCTTATCATCCGTCGTCATCATCTCCTGCTGCCATCAGCGGTAATCTGAATATTTGTGATGGCAGCACTTGACATAGATCACCACTCCCCCATCTCCCAGCAAGGAGGTGATCCACACGCATCTCGAATGTGTGGTCCACACCAACTCAGAATCTTCCTCTGAGGGCATGCCTGCTACCAATTTACTTTCTCAGCCAGAAATCCCAAAACATTGCTCCATAGGAAATGTAAGCATCATGGTATAAACTATCTTTTGTCCAGGTTTATGGGCAGGATTTAGTGAACACACCAAGGAATTGTGCAGACCCCAGGGCCCATAAAGGCTGACATCCCTTACCTGATGTCAGCTTCAGGTAAGGGAAGGAGCAGTTATTAGAACCCAAAGAGAGATCCGTATTAACCAAACTGGCTGGGGGGACACCGTGAACGAAGCCAGGGTGAAAAATACCCCCAAATCACTTTCCTTTCGCCTTTCTAATCTCCAGCCAGAGCCTCTCATTGGTTCAGGGGAATACCGTGAAAACCGTGGATAAGGGGTCTTTGTTGTCATCTGCACGAGCTGTGTCTGGAGGGTCACGCAGAAGGCGCCAAGTCATCCTTCAATAATCATCAAACCTGAGTATCGAAGTACACGGTGTGTAAAGTCAGGGTGCTTCAGACTAACACCTCCTCATGAGGAAAAAATTGTGTGTCACTTTAACCAAATTCTCCAGAAAATACTTAATGGTTCATTTTAGTATGTGCTGCAGGCAAATTCTAAAGGAAAATTCCAAATAAGCTAACTATGTATTAAAAATGGAATAATTTAATCCAAGACTTGATGCATATATAATGAATATGCCATAAGACCCGAAAGATAGGCTAGACATTTCAAATTTCTTCATTCTAAAACTAATATGAATGTACCGGTTAAATAATAAAGAATAATTTAATAAGGATTTGAAAGTAGGTTCTGTTTTTTTGGATTGACATTGACTGATAGGATTTTGGTGCCGGAAGTTGTCCCAGAGGCACGAAAGGGGAAAGAGATATGAAAAGAACACGCTGGATGCTCCTACTCCAATACTCAGAGAGGGAGGTTGTGAGTCACCCTGTCACCCGCTTTAGGGCATTTCAGTCGGCTAAGGAGCAGAATGGCATTGGCCGGTTGCTTCTAACTGCTGGAAAAATGAAAGAAAAGAATTAGCTCAGGGCTTCAAACTCCCAACTCAAGTTCTGCAAAAAATGACCCGAAAGCCCTTTCTATGCCCTGAAAGGACCCTTTATCCATCTACAGTCAGAGAGCTGAGGTTTCCGAAAATTAAACCCCGAGTCTCTACTTGTGAGCGGCCGAATTGCAACACAAATTACATTCCTGACCTCACAACGTGTCTTCTGTTAAAATAAGGGCAATGTTTGGGGAAGAACAGGATCCTGAAACTTAGAATGAGGATGGATGGGCAGATTCCAACAAAGCTGGGGCCGTTGAACTCTCAAATTCGACCATGTTTTTTCTGCCCCAGGCAGAGGTTAGCCATGCTTTTCCTGAAGAATTTGAAAGCACCTTGCAAGGCACTGCCGATCCTTCTCAGTGGCACCTCTGCTGCTTCTAGACCTACAATTAGACCCAAGTTCCCTCTCTGTTTCTAGACTTAACTCAGACTCAAGTCCCGGCAGACCCTGAGGGGCGAAGTACAAAGCATGACCTAAAAGCAGAACACTGGGTGGTTTCCCCAGTGTGTACATACGGCAGAGGTAGGGTGACTCGCTCCTGCTCCCTCTGTGGCCTCCCCTGGTGCCGCCCCCTGTGGCTTCACTGTCACTGGGCACTGATGAAAACCCTGACTGGTCTCTAGCTCACCTCTGACGCTATCCCCACAGAGAGAGAGAAGCGTGTCTCCCTACTGCCTGGTGAGGATGGACGTCAAGCTCCCCACTTGGCCTCGTCTGGCACCAACCTGAGAGGGGGTGCCCTGTTTTGAGGTGGAGGTGTAGGCTCCCGGCTCGGCTTTGCTGCTGCGGGTCGGGGTGAGGCCATACATTTTTCTGTGGTGTTTAGTTGGAATGATGTAGTTGTGGTCTAATTATATTGTTTTTCTTTTTCTTGGTCCTTTGGCTAGAGAGAGTAAGCTTTTGTCTTGGTGTTTTTTTGTTTTGTTTTTTTTCTGTTTGTTCTTATTAGTGTTTATGGATTATTGGCTTCTCCAGCACTTAGTCCAAGGTATATACAGAAAAGAAAAAAAAAAGAAGGAAAGAAGGAAGGAAGGGAGGGAGGGAGAGAGGGAGGGAGAGAGGGAAACTGAGGAAACTCATCACCATGCCACTCCCCACGTGCTGTGGTTTTTAGTTGGTCTGCCTTTCTCTCTTTAATAGTTTTCTGTTTAATTTATATTATATATATATGTATAATATATATATATATACACATATATATGTAATTTCTAGGATTATATATAATTATATATATTTATAGATATATTTCTAGGATTATATATATATAATTACATATATAATTTCTAGGATCTATCTATCTATATATATAAAATTTCTAGGATTTTTAGCTGACAATAATGAGAAATATAGGGGAAAATGTGTCTATTACATCTTTCCTAATAGTATTTCATTTTTTAAAGTGCTTTGTGTCAACTGTCCCTATGTTGAAAAAAAAGAGTTTGGAAGAGGAAGACGAAGAGAAAAAGGAACAGCCCCGGCCTTAACCACTCACAGCGGCACAAGAAACAGATCGACTTCGGTCCCCGGTTCAGAGTCTCCTGCAAGACCTGGAAACAGTCTCCTTACCGAGCATCACGAACTTCCTCGTTAGTCCGAGGACTAAACACAGAATGAATGGGTAGAGGAGAAGGGAGTAAGGAAATGCATTAAGCCCTGCTGTTGGGCGAGAAGGTGAATCCCACTATGTCACCAGGAATGGGTCGAACAATGAGATTTATTAAGGAAATTTATAAACCGATGGCCTCCAACGGAAGGTCTCAGCCTCCTGTTCTTTCCATCAACCCACAGGGCTGGGAGTGGGACTCAAGTGCTGGGGGACACGTGGTATGTCCCTGAGTGGAGGAACCCCAGCCTCTTGTTGTTCTTCCTTCTCACATGGTAACTGGTGGGTCAACAGAGAACTGAGCTCCACTCAGCCTGGGATTCATTGCCAGAGGACATGCTTGAAAGCCACCTGTCTGGGAGCGAAAGACCTCGGAGTCCATGGAGAGAGCACAGTCTTTTCTCCAAACCTCTGGGAAGTTCATTCAGGTGCAGCCTCTCCAGCCGGGAGAGGGAGTGCCCTGCCCTAGCCCCCACCTGCCCTTGGCTAGCACGTCTGGGGTGCTCAGAGTGGGGGGTCGACATTGCTTCCTGACACCTCTGCTCATTGGATCCCATTCACTTCGATATATATTTTGTAACCGGTTCTCCTTCCTAGATACAAAATCCTTTTGATTTCAAGTCCTGAGTCATAAAAGATGGACTCAAGTCAATATGTCCAATAGGAAGACGAATGTAATGAAGTCGATTTTCTTTAAACTGATCACGCGAGTGAAAATCATACAGTTCCTTCGAGAATCAGTCAAGTCACAGGCGCACAGCAGGACAGGGAGTGAAACCGTGAACCGCAGTGGAAGACATCCCACACTGCCTCTGCGGCAAGAAGGGTGATGACGTTTTTGTAAGTTTCAGGAAAAAGCCACCACCTTTCCTTTCGCTCATTAGAGCAAACCAGGTCCACGTATTTATCTGTGAAATGTTTTATCTTGATCAGAATAGTTAACTTTGTCGTTCACTGCTACTGCCCCCAAATTAAATGCTCGCTAAAATTCTCATCATTTAACTGTGACAAAATAAGTAGTTAAAGGGGTGTTCTAGTATTGTGTCAATAAAATAATTAAGAGACAAAAAGAACTGACTGTCATGAGACTGTGCTGACAGAGTTAAAGGAACAGAGAAATGAAATGATACAGCAAGAAGCTGTCAGCACTGACTTCGGTATAAACCAGGACCGAGTAGAATCAGCATAAAACAACACTTACTCATTCAGCAAGAAATATTTATTATACATCATATTTCATTAGAAGGGCTGAGAGAAGGTGTGTAACACACGACTGCTGATGAATCAGTGCTGTACATGGACAGAAGGGTTTCCAGGGGTAAGAACTGAGTTACTAATATAATCGCATGTAAGAAAAATAACAAAGAAATATTCTGCTAAACAACAATCTCTCTGTTTCCAGCATAGGTGTGCCGGCAACCTATAGAAATATTGGCAGTAAGCATGCAATAGTTAGAAGCATAAATGCAGCCCCACTGAGAGATACCCTGATCCAATGACTTGGGTTTCTTTTAGAATAAAATTAAGTTGTCAGGCA
>NW_011889071.1:315769-339991 GCF_000151845.1 Pteropus vampyrus | reverse complement strand
TTCACTGCTACTGCCCCCAAATTAAATGCTCGCTAAAATTCTCATCATTTAACTGTGACAAAATAAGTAGTTAAAGGGGTGTTCTAGTATTGTGTCAATAAAATAATTAAGAGACAAAAAGAACTGACTGTCATGAGACTGTGCTGACAGAGTTAAAGGAACAGAGAAATGAAATGATACAGCAAGAAGCTGTCAGCACTGACTTCGGTATAAACCAGGACCGAGTAGAATCAGCATAAAACAACGCTTACTCATTCAGCAAGAAATATTTATTATACATCATATTTCATTAGAAGGGCTGAGAGAAGGTGTGTAACACACGACTGCTGATGAATCAGTGCTGTACATGGACAGAAGGGTTTCCAGGGGTAAGAACTGAGTTACTAATATAATCGCATGTAAGAAAAATAACAAAGAAATATTCTGCTAAACAACAATCTCTCTGTTTCCAGCATAGGTGTGCCGGCAACCTATAGAAATATTGGCAGTAAGCATGCAATAGTTAGAAGCATAAATGCAGCCCCACTGAGAGATACCCTGATCCAATGACTTGGGTTTCTTTTAGAATAAAATTAAGTTGTCAGGCAGCAGACAAAAGTCTTAATTCTCAGGAATAAGAGTGCACGTGGGCAGTGAGTATGAGGAGGGAGGTAGATTGCACGAAGCCCCTCGATTCCAATTGGTTAATACAATAGACTGACTTATGCTGGCGAATACGATAATGGAAGGTGTTCATGGAATCGATTTTTTTAGAAAATATAGATTATTACAAAGCAAAAGGTCCTTTTTCCCCTCCAGAAGTCAGCAATGCACAGACAGGAAAACCAACTCCTGGTAGCTACAGAGGTCAGAAGCCACGCTGTGACCCCTCTGAGTGTGCCACAGCAATTCCTTAGAAGGAAGGGTGGAGGGCATGTTTCTTGGTGGCACTGCTGAGCAGAACATCGCAGTGTGGCTGGAAATACACAGTTGCAGACTTGACATCAGCATCTAATTACCACAGAGTAGAAAAGCCAAAGAACAGGAAATGAAGGCCTCGGCCTCCCACGGGCAAGACAGCAGGGCAGAGGTGAGCAATGAGCGAGGCGTCCTTCTCATTTTTTGATAAAAAAAATCAAAATATTTGCTTGTAAAAGTCAATCAGGGCTAAAGTATGTTGTTTTCTGGATCTCTAGCAAGATATGTAACAAGGTATAACCATTTACCTCACTCATTCCCACTCCCACACACGCCTTTCTAGATACTTGTCACCTGCTGCCATCTTTGCCAAGGTCTATGCCAGCTCCAGGTGTTCTAATCAGATACAAAGCAGTAGATGTAATGGGACATGCTTAACCTCCCAAAGGCCTGTTAGTGCATTCACCTGTGAGAGCTGGCAGGAAATTTAAGCAGTTCCAATAAATCACCCCAAAGCAGAGAGCACCTGCTAATACAAAGAGAATTTCAGGAAAAAAGAGATCATTCAAGCATTATAGGCATCGATCGATAATTTCTTTAAACCTCGCTTTAGCTTCTACCACCCTCGAGTCTCCACTGTCCAGTAGTATTTCTCTTTAAAAAGCAAGCCCGAATTGAATTTTCCTAAATTCGGCTGTCACCCTGCAGCGTTTCCATAATGTCTTCTTGGCTCGGTATTGACCTTACGGTATTTTTTACTGATAAGGTCCAATGCTCCGTATCACATTCTCACGTGGCGCTTTTTAGGCGTGTTTGTGCTCACGCACACCGCACGTACACACACAGGCTGAAAATTCAAAATGAGACCAGAACCTAGCGTGGACTCTCGGTATCCACAGAATGGTTATTTAAACCAGTTCAGGTGATTCCAAAATAAATAGTAATTTCTCTATATCATTTTATAAAGTTGGGGAAATTTGATACCACCATCTGACAAAGATAATGTAAAAAACAAAACCGTAGGCCAGTTTCACTAATACTCATGAGAAACTCTACACATTAGCGAATTAAATCTAGTAGGATATTAAATGAATCATAACCAAGTTTTCTGCTCAAATTATTCGTTTGGTTCAACAGTAGAAAATCTTTCAATGTAATTCACTGCACCATTAAATTAAAGAGGGTCAAATACATGTTTATAGCAATAGATTCTGAGAAAGCATATGATACGTGCTCTTCATAAAAACTCTAAAAAAAGGAAATTACTTAAACATGTTGAAGTTTACCCCAAATCAATAGCAAATGTTATAAATGGTGAAATACTGTAACCATTTCCATTAGATCACGAAAAAGAACAAAATCTTATGTTTGTCAGTAATTCAAAATTACTGTAGACTTCCTAGACAAAGCTTCAACACAGTAAACTTAAATAATTACTATAAATTTGCAAGAGTAAGCCAAATTATCTTCATTTGCAAATAAATGAATAACTTAAATAGTTTTTTAAACTAAAATGTTGTGATAAACCCAGGGAAGTTTTCTATAAATTTAACATACGAGAGATCTTATCAAGAAATCAGGGACTCCGGATAATAATCAAAATAATCAAGGAACAAACCTGGCCTCCAAAATTAAAATATCTCACATGTCAGAAAATGACATAAAGGTGAATACCTGTGATTTAGAAAAAAATTTGCAGCTCTGAGGAAGTATATTCTACTTTATTTCTTACCAATCTTATAAGAGAAAAAAACACAAGCAATCCAAGAGAATAACTGAAGTAATTCAACACATTATCTACAAGAGAGGAATTAAAATAACGAATGAACAAATAAAAAGATGTTTAATCACCCAAGTGGTCAGAAATATGCAAATTATAGCTATAGTGAGATACCATTTTTTTAAAAACATTAAAACTGGCCTACAGTTTTAAAAAAAAAAAGGTAACATTTAATGTTGGTAGAATGTTAATTGCTATAATCTTTTAGGAATTAATCTGGCAAAATTTATTAACACTAAGAGTACTATGACTTGCGCCCCTGGAAAGCCACTCTGGGCTTTATCCCATAGAAATAGAATGTTATGTGCAAGAGCTGGGTACCGACGCTGGTCTTAGTAGTGTCGACCTAAGTCTAATGCCTGTCAGTGGAAGGACTATGAAATGTCGTGTGGCTGCTTAAGAGAATGTATTCGGACTGTGTCTGTCGCTTTGTGGGGATGCACGCGTTGCATTGATCGGTGGACAAAATCAAGTCGTAAATTAAAATGTACGACATGATTCGGTTTTTATATAAAATAAATCCTACGTGTGTGTTTATATGTTTCTGGAAACATGAATAAAAGCATGAAAAGACACACTTATCAGGCGACGTGTCTGTTGCTGCTTGAAATTTTCCCATTTTAAAACTTCCTTTATATTATATTTTTTAATCTTAAAAATTAAAACGTCCTTGCCGTAGCAAGTGAAGCAATGTAGTGCAAAGATACACAGAGAAAGTTATTCCTCCCGTTCCATCTCTCTGTTTCTTTTCTCCAATGCGGCCCCTTGTGATAAGAAATGTTAACAGCCCAGGGTGTGGCCTTCCCCATCTGTAACCTTTTTAAGAAGCATGAATATATACGATCCTCTCACAGACACAATGGTTCGCTTATTCCTACTAAAATGGAATCGTTCTACACATACTATTTGGTGACTTGCTTTTTTCACTAAGCAATCGATATTCTTGATATACAAGTCATATACAAGTGATATCCGAGTGTGAGTATTTGGGTGTGCGTGTGATTCTTTTTCTTCCTCTGGTTACTTTCACACGCAATTTTAGTCGAGTGGATATATCACAAATGTTGGGAGTTTTTTTCTATTTTGGTATGGATTGGATTGGTTGTGTGTTTTTTGTTTGTTTGTTTGTATTTTTCCTGCCACTCTTCTCTCTGTCCTCCTTAGACCAGGCTATTCACATTAGACACCTCGGATGAGTAGAAATTGAGGAATATAGAGAGACTGTTATTTTAAAATAAATCTAGTAATAGTTTCCTTTTTAAAAGGAGCAGTTACCAGTTTTGTAATTTAGATAATCTAGTAGGGAAAAAAACGAAAGGAAAAATGAATTTATTTATGCCATATCCTAATATGTTGTTCCAAGTTTAATTCCTTTTACTTCTGTCATATCCCTATTATGTGATACTCAACACATACAAAGAATAATTTAATATTTAGAATGCGTGCGAGAAATCCACATCTTGCAATGTAACAGGTTAATCAGAAACTGGGGAGCAGAGAGGGCTCAATAAAATGGCTAATTAACCCCGAAAATGATGAGAAGAGTCATTTGACAAGAATAACACATAGTACCAGTTTATGGATGTATAGTCCATTCAGTTCATTAGATGATTGAATTAATATATCTATCTGTAAATCAACTGTGAGAAAGTAACCCACGGTGTGGACCCTTTGAATGAATGGATGGTCTGAAACACGAACCACCAGCATGGGCAGAGCATCTTTAGCTTCACACGTGCACAGTTTGTAAGCTTCGGATGCTTTGACACCGACACCTTCCTACTGCTATGGGAAGGCTCCCTCCTTCTGTCAACATGCATGCTGGGATGGAGGGGTGGGAACATAGGCTCGGCCCCAGACTTTCTGGATGTGCTTCTAGATCTGCCAGTCACTGTCTGGGTGACATCTGAGCTGTGCACAGCAGGCCTAGAGAAGCACTGAACTCACAGGTACTGGGGAGGGTCTAGGAACTCCATATACATAAAGCACTTAGTACAGTGCTTGTCACCTACGTAGTGCCACGCAAGTGTTTGCATTATTTCGTTTTTGCTGTTAATAAACATGGTTGGCTGCCACGCAGGGGGCCGGCACCCTGGGCCGGAAGCAGAGTCAGCCTAGTGCTCTTCCAAGAAGACCCCTGGCTGACTCATATCAGGACACTCCTACATGGAAGTGATGGTCAAAGGCCAAGGTGAATGGCCAGAACATCCAGGAAAGGGAAGAAGGAGATATTAAAACATGGAGTCAGGTGAAGTTTTTAAAATTCAAAGCCTGAGATATTTAGAAAGCTGGACCGTCATCCGTGACTCCATGCCGCCAGCGTGTCTGCCTCTGGAAATATTTCCCCGACCTGTTCCTCATCCTAATTTCTTGTTTCTCATTTACCATGCATTAATATTTTAACTAAGTTAAAATCGTTTCTAAAATAAAAGTTAATACCATCTTAACCAGAGACAAAAATAACCTAATATGGATAGGATGAATATAAGAGCTTAATTTAGGATTTTATTGTCACATCTGTTTCGGAGCTGCTCAACTGTTGGTCACATGATTGTTGATTTGTTGGTTTATTACTGTGGTGTGTTTGGGGGGTTACATTTCAGATAGTCATGGTGCCGATCGCCTGGTGAATGAAATACAGCTAAAGGAAAGTTTTCTCCTGCCAACCGACACCCCCTGCCCACGCCCCTCGCTCTGAACTTGAAATGGAACCTTCGTTCTGCCTGTCTCAGTCGCCGGGCCTCAGTCCGTGGATGGTCTCTTACATCGCGTCCTCCCCGTTCCTAACACCAGGTCTCCTCACTGGCGTTCCTGCGAGCAGGATTACAATCGCAGTCTCTGACCTTGACGCCCTGGCGCCTCACCCGCACGTGAACAAGGCACTTCCTTGTCTCACTGTGACTCGTCTCCTCTCTTAAATCCTGACATGCCCACCGGCTGGGACCATGTTACATTCATGTGTCTATTTCCAGTTTTCAACCACGTGTCTAACACACAGCAATTGGGGAGTGAGGGCGGGGCAATCTTGAGTTTAAATTTCACTTCTTGGGCTGAGAGTGGAGCTGTTAACAAAATGCTTTTACTTTATGGAGATTAGTGTGCCAGCTCTTTGGGGCGTATTATGGAGTATTGCTTACGAATCAGAGGCTTTCTTTGTTTGTATCTATTCAAACTTCTCAAATGTCTACTGCATGTGCCAGGAGAAAAACCTTAAATCTCTGTAGATTCAGAGGTGAGTACTGGAAAACCTGTTTTCCCGACTGTTTGAGACCGAAAGATTCCCTGAAGAAAAAAAGCATCATGAATAGAATCTGATCTTAATTTTGGGAAAACGATTTTGATGAGTAATTTATGTTGGCAGTATTACAAGTGAGTCATTTCTTTGGTAGAACAACAGGTGGCAGCAAAGGGAGCTAATCTTGGCAAAATCCCAGTTTTTCACAGTAATTAAAACGGAAAATTGCTTTTGGTAGACCATTTTGAATCCTGACTAAAAAAATTAACAGAATTTCTAAAAATCAGTGTGCAGTTTTGTTTCATAATTATATTATAGGGCATAACAGTTGAAGAGCTCCAAAATAGATATTTGAAAATAATTGTTTCCTAGGACAAATAGACAAATAGATAAGCAAATAGGTACAGATCTTTAAGAGCTCTTTTAGATTTCTTTCTTCAAAAAATAAAGTTACTTTTTTGTTAGATCTAAAGAGAAGAAAAATAAATCAATTGAATAGATGCTGAGCTTCCAAAAGGATGCCCACAGGACCTCTGTCTTACATTAGCCAAATTTTCTCTTCCTATTAAGCAATCTATCAGAGCAACATTTCAAAGTTTTCAAATTTAATTTATCGCATGGCTTGCTGTATGTATTTTTAAAATCCAGAACTAAATTCTTTATAGGAAATATTAAATTTGAATAAAGAGCATTAAAGTTTTATAATAGGTACAAGAATTTGTCTATTCTTAGAAAATTTAAAGAACTGTGGCCGTTATCCCAATAAGTTCAAAGGTTAAGGTGCACCTGGACGCGAATGATCTGCATAATTGACTAAATTTTTCATTTTGCTATTTATGTGATCTTTGTGTCATCTTTGTGATGACAGCTCTTTTAGAAAACTCCTCTTTTCACATGTCGTCAGATTTTAGAGGGACCCAAAGTCAGGCAGACAGAAAGGGAACAGAGAGAAAATAATAAGTAATTAGATCAAATCACTGAAGAAGCTCCAGACTTACGCAAGCTGATGACTGTCAACAAGCCCTGCATTTGAAGATTAGATGCGGGTTTAGTTTTTAGTCCAGTTTTGAATGCATTTAAGATTTTCGGGCCACTTATACGTGTAATGGTCTTTTATTGTATTTATTTTTTCCTTTAAAAGAAATAATCTGTGTTTTTAGAAACAGATCTTGCTGGGCTGGCCCACGGACAATTGTTTCTTTTTTTTTCTCCACTGGAAGTGTGAAGAGATAACAGACGTCATTTCAAGAGAAGTTTGGACTCACATAGTGTCTTAAAATTAGCGGTCAGGTATTTACGCTCCCGAGCTCTTTCACCCCCTCGCCTGTCACAGTACGGTCGCCTTGCCTACTAATGGCCCCCGCGCCCTGCCACTTTTTCTTTCTTCTATCCTTCCCAGCTTACTTTCTGATCCCACGTTAACAGGGGCCAGAGCCTTAGGTTAAAGGGAAATTTCAGGCTCCCACTGTCCAATGGAGGGGACCTAAAAGGCGTGGCATGGGACAGTTAGGGGCACTGGACTCGAATCTATCCCTTAGCAGCTCCTTCCTCTGTTTCCGTGGCCAACTAGCCAAAATCACTGCAGTGACACGGAGCGGAGACCACCACAGACGTGGCCGGCACACTGGTCTTTGAGGCAACTAACTCTGATCATTATAATACACACCTGGGGCTGATACAACTAGAAAGTAAAACAAAACAAACAAGCCAGCAAAAAGCAAGAGAACAGATTGGTGGTTGGTTGCCAGAGGTGCAGGGTGGGGGATGGGCGAAATGGACGAAGGGGGCTAAAAGGTACAAACTTTAGCTACAAAACAAACGAGGCATGGGATGTCACGTGCGGTGTCAAGGCATAGTGACCGAAGGTAACGCTACTGTATTGCATATTTGAAAGTTGCTAAGAGAGTAAATCATAAAAGTTCTTCTCATCTGAAAAATTCATTTTCGTGAATAAATGGTGATGGACGGTAGCTAGACTTATTATTGTGGTGATCATTTTGCAATACATACGAATATCGAATCATTAATTTGTATACTGGAAACTAATATCATATTATACGTGAATTACACCTCAATCCTTTTTCTTTTTTATAGTTCGTTTGCAATGGTCTGAAGGGCAGGTTCTCGAATGGAAAATTAGATCTTCTCTAATTAATCAGTCATAAGAAACAAGGTAAGTGCCAACACGTATGTCTTTGAGGACTCTGTGTCTCAAAAGAAAATATCCAGGCTGGTTTCAGAATGTTTGTTTCTATGACACAGCATGGGCCTGTCTTTAGGAAGCCCTAAAGTCAAAATGTGCCTTAGTGACAAGGGGACAACAGTGAGATCAGTCAAAACAGGGGACAGACCATCGACACAAAGGAAAAAAAGAAAAGAGCGTCATAATAAAGGAATTTTGTTTTTAGCGCAGGAAGAATCACACTCGCCAGGACTGCGATGTTTGGTCAAAAACATGTGGAAAATATGTTCCCTGGTCAGCTCACTCTTGGCAGCTGAATAATGAGGATGGACGTGGGGTCAATAGTACCGGGTCCTCCTGGCCACCAGGCTTACAAACAGGAAGAAAAGGAAGCATCTGAGTCGCGTTCCAAAAAAGGACAACCGTGTGTACGTCCTCACTGTGTTTGGTTATCCCTCAATGAAAATAAGTCTGGTGCCACCTGGATCGCCACCAGGACGAGGCGATGATGTGGAGATGGGCTCATTCCACCTTCCACTGCCTCGTAACTCTTGTGAGAAGGGAAAGCTGTTAGGGCACGGTCACAGCACTTAAAAACAAGAGTGGAGGAAGCTCGGTGACATACATTTTACCTCACAGGTTTAGGATGTGTCGAAGCACATTAAAATCTGTGGGAAAAGCACAATTTGTGAGACGGAAATTTAACCACTGTGTTGGGACATCCTTCAGCTCAGCCCAGTGCGACCAGGTGAGCACTTTCTTGCACAGATCTAGTCAATATCACAAAAGCTTTAATGCACGGGTGCAAGATGATGTCTCTGATAAAAGCGTACATAATCTGGCCGTGGGTCCTCATTGGAAAAGGATGTTTCTTTGTTTGGGGTACCAGATCTCCTCCAACCTTTCCGACAGCTGAGACCTCTGAGGATTTCGGGATACAGAGAGGAAAATCGGTGTGATTTGTGGCATGCTAGGGCATGTGACCACGATAACGGTCCTACATTATTATTGGACGTATATTACGTGGCTGGTAATGGGTCAGAGTATGAATCACATAATTCGTACCAAACCTGAAGGAAGGGACCCTAAAGGTCTGTAGTTTCTGACCAAAACTTTTGGGGAAAAATGAGTTTTGGAATTCCGAATGTTTGGGGTTCTAGAAAGGGAACGTGATTACATATATCGTATATTTTGTAAGCCCATTAGAAGGGTTTAGAGCAGGACACTGAAATCAGACAATAAAATTTCCAAATTAAAATATATAAATATTTACTCTAAAGTGGGTTAGAAGAAGATGGAAAACAGGTAATGTTTTACCACCGAATGAAATTATTCTAAATCTTAAAAACATTTTTTTTAGAAATTCTGAATTTCAAATTTGTGTATAAAGATTTTGGACCCAATTTTCTCTATTATTTATATCTAACTTTAGTATATAGTCCATTTAGCACAATTATTGAACTCATATTGATCTATTACTATTTAAAGTTCATACTTTATTTAGATTTTCTTAATTTTACCTAATATCCTTTTCTTTTTCCAGGATATCACATTACAATTAGTTGTCATGTCTCCTTAGGCTCCTCTTGGATGTGACAATTCATACTTCCTTTGTCTCCGATAACCTTGGGTTCTGAGAAATACTCGTCAGGCAGCTTGTCGAGTGTCCCTCAGTTGGGTTAGTCTGATGTATTCCTCAGGGCATACCTGGGGTAATGGGCTTAGGAGAGGAACCCGGATGTAGAGTATTGTTATCATCACATCATATATTGGGTACATACTACCCACATGACCCATCACGTGATCATCTGACTGAAGCAGTGGTTGTCACCTATGTATACTGTATATCATGCTTCCCACCTGTCCCCCTTTCAACACTGTGCTACTTGGAAAGAAATCACTTTGCCACGTCCACATTTGAGGAGTGGAGAATTACACTCCATTTCACTGAGGGTGAGGCAGCTATGGAATTATCTGGAATTCTTCTACACAGGAGATCCATCTAGTCTCCTCTACCTGCTTTTTTCAACCACTTATGGACTCAGGGAACTTTATTTTATACTTTAGGTTATAATCTAATATTACTTTGTTTATTTTGTTCAAAAAACTTTAACTTTGGCCATTGAAAGTTCCATCAGTTAACTCATCTTATTCCCTGCCCCAGCCTGAGAATCAGTCATTTCTCCAATGAGTCCTGGTTCCTTTTATTGAAGAATGATGGTAGGAGCCAAAATCTGGGTGTTTGGTGTGCCTATTGCTACCAGAGTTTTTTCTGTGGCCATTACTTAATCTTCATCTCCAGGAAGAAAGAGCAGGTATCCAATTTTTAAGTCAGTGTCCCCAGAATTTATAAGAAGAGGAAAATCAAGCCTACATGGAAGCTGTTGACGCACACGTAGGGTTCTGCACGTTATCTACATGCCATGCTGGCGCAGTCTCTTTCTGACATCTTGTTTTCCTTTGCAAAGTAAATATTAATACAGTGATTTTATGCTTTCTCAGGAGACAGACAGAATTATGTATCTGATAAGCCACTATTAAAGGACAAGGCGGAAGAGGCCTGTAATAACAGGACTAAAATGATTCAAAATAAGGTATCGTAGGGGACCTGAAATACTCAAAACTTTTCTGTGTGACATAACAGTGTGTTTTGGTGGGGGGCGTGGGCTTGGGGAGGAAAGGGGAAGAGGCTTGGGGAGAAGGTGTTGTTTTCTTTACCGCAGAAGCGAGTAGGACATAGTTCCAATGACTTAGCATGTGACAGGCTCTTAGCTATTATCCAAATTAAAGTGAGTTTCTGGAGCATGGCATGTCTGTAAGCCTGACGTTTGTAGAAATGACAGTCTGTCTGACAAAAAGCTTTTAGCATAGTCTCAGCGGTAGCTAATGTGAAATGCAAGACGGCTGCCTGTTCGGCTGAGTGATTTTTTATGGAGACCTGATGTGCGATTATATTATTTTTGAGGGTGAGAGAGTATTTAGCATGTCCTTAGTGTATTTTGCTTCAATGATCCCTGCACCCTTATTCTACAAAGGAAACAAATTCAAAATTCACAGAAATGCACAACAGTTATGATAGTGCATAAAATCACAATGTCGCGGGGTATCAAAAAAATACAACTCTGCTGTTATAGGGAGTAGAAAATAACATTTAGGCAAAAGCATATTTAACATACAATCTATTAAGTATGATGTGGGCAATGTAGCTGGTTTGATCTGTGGAAAATATGTCCCTGGCCATAAGTACGGTTCCAGTTCCTCATTTGTGCTCAAACGAAATGTTTTCTAGATCTGGCCTGTCACAGCAGAACACACCACACCAGTGAAACACTATATTTTGGAGTGGAGGCACCAAATTCTACTTCTGTACTCTCAAGAAAGAGAAAGCCGCTCTTGACAGATTCTAAGATCCACCACCCAAAAGCCCATCTGATTCGACACCGTCGAGATAATCATAGTGGTATTTTTATGAGGTTGGCTCTTGTCACAAGTGTAAAACAGCAAATTATAGAACACCCAAATTGGAAGGCACGATACACACCAACCTTCCCAAGTTTAAACTGTAAGATCGGTGGCATTGTGTAAGATATAGGATCTGCTCACCAACCTGCTTTGCTGGAAGTTTGCAGAAACAACTACCTTTTGCTGTGAATGACAGAATTGCTGATTTTAGTATGGGAGTATTTCTGAAGACTTTCTGAATCATTGTTTAGAGACCTGGTTAAGTGCTCCCTCATTCTGGAGATGTGAATTAAATAAAGAACAATGTCAATGGCAGGTAAAATGTGCATTTTCTTTCCATTGCGCTGACTGCTATGAATTGGAGAGGAAAGAGATTAGAATAGAATACTATCAAAATTAATGGAATGCTATTTTCATGTCAGCAGATACAATTTCATGGAGGTTTTATAAATAATTCCAAACCCATCTGCTTTGAGTGTTGGGTTATTACAGGTTGTTGAGTCTGTAGGGCTTGTCATTTGAAGACAAGGCGCATTTCGCGTTCATTTCTGCGTGCCCACTGCCTTTCGTGGTATCTTGCTTGTAGAATTATCTCCCTCATCAACACTTAAACAAATCTGAATAGGTAAAAGCAGACACTGCGATTTGGATTGTCACAAGAACGACATTATCGGTTTTTTTCTGTCTTGATTTTCCCGCGAGCATCAACACCACGAACTAAACTTATAAGCTGGTTTCACGTGACAGGAACAATGCTGAGTGCTTTGCATTCTAATTTATTAAACCTTCGCGCCAACCCGACGAAACTGTACTCTCACCTTTATGCAAATGAGTAAACTGAGGCCCAAAGAGGTTAGGTAACTTGCCCAAGATACTGCAGCTATAGCCTGACTGAGCCCTGATGTGAACCAACGGCCATGCTAACGCCGCCCTTTCTGAGTCACCCCGCCGAACCGCTGAAGGCACTTGAAAAAGAACTTGAACTTGAAAAAGAACGCGTACTTGGCCCTTCCCCCAAACTGGGGGCAGTCTCAGTATCGAAGCAGCTTATAACTCTCGATGACTCCAGCTTTTCACTGAGACCCACTTTATTGATCATCAGCCAGGTTTCCATGTTTTTATAAATTTAAAAATACACTTAAAACGCCCAACTCTGAAAACTTTAACTGTAATAATGTGAGATAGGCTTTACCTTTCAAAGATCACATTTTTCAGCAATATTTCGACCAGCTCCCTTGGAAATCCTCGTATCCGACGGATGTAAATGAGTGAAATAGTTGAGGACATAATTAAATGTGATTTTATATCTTTAGTGTATGTGTCTAAAATAGATTTTTTTTTTTTTTTTTTTTTACTGCAGTGGAAAGATCAACGCCCGTTTCCATCACAAAGCCCAGTGCTCACCTGACACACAGATCATGGTCACTGCGTGATGGGGCGTTGCTGAAATCCCACTTATTCTTCTAGTCTTGAACTTCTACAGGAATTAAATTCACCTGAAGATCCTTGCAGCACTCAATTCTCATGTCTGCTTGGAGTGCACCGGTGGTACGGCGGTGTCCTCTGTTGTCATTGTGGTTGGTTTTGCTTTGCGCAGGGACTGGTTTCTGCGCTGCCTCCTTTCCGAAGGCAGGTTTCTAAAATAATGACCACGGCCTGGCCCGGCTGGATGGAACACTAGTCCATTAATGTTTAAAGACACGCTTTAAACATTACACGTATTTTACGTGTACCGACCAAATCACTTACCTTCACTGGCTTCCGGTCCTGCCTTTGGCCTACGGAAACCGTGATCATCTGTTCCTCATAGAGCTGTTCTGTTCGTTCATTAATTGATCAACTCCGTCAATCAAGTGTCTTGATCATCTGCAGGTGCCAGGTGCTGATCCAGACCCTGGGAGCCGACCCACAACACGGCAGTCTCTTCCTTCTGGAAGTCGCTGTGGAGTGTTGTTGAGATGAGATAAGAAAAATGTAGGTAAAGCCCTCAGTGCCTGGTGCATAATAAACCCTAAAAAAAATAGCAACTTTAATAACGAACCCTTTTCCTACGAGGGCTTCAAAAGATGAGCGAACTTATTTTTAGCCCTCAGCCCTGATACTCTGGGGAAATACAGACAAGTAAAGAAAATGGGGAGTTGGAAGGTGTATTGGATCAAGGATGTGAGTGATTGATTTTGTTTAAAGTTATATGAAGTTTCATAGGGGAGGGTGTTTGATATTTTGTATTTGAGCCGAATGCTGGGAAGAAAAATTCGTCAACTAGGCAAGAAAAGAAAGGACCATCGGGGATCTGGGTGGAAGGGACAGAGGAGTGAGAGCCGAGACATAGAGGCGTGTGGCCTGGCACGGCGAAGTCGCAGAGGCACACATCGTGCTCTGTGAGAGGTTCCTGTGAGGCTTGGGGTGTGCCTTGACACTCCTCTCTCCCCATCTTCAAATGGAGTTGGGGGCTGTGGTAGGCAGCTGCTAAGACGACCCCCATCAAACAGGCGTCAGTTCCCCTTCTCCATCTTTCTCAGGGGTTCTGCTCCGCCCCCCACCACACAGAGGCTGCACAGTTTACACGAGAAGCTGAAAATTCTGTACTAGTTACCTGCTGGTTTGTGCTTATCGTCCTAAAGTGAATAACGAACGATCCTGTTTTCCTTTTTACGTTTTAATCTACAATAGATTAACCCTTCGCATACCATCTGCCACAACGAGAAAACCCGAAGCAAAGTAACCGCTCCGCGTTTGTTTAAGTGCATCGTCCCGAAGCCATTCTGCGCTTCCTGTTCCGGGCCTTCCCGTTGGGCCTCCCCCCATGTCCTCTTTCCCTGACTTTCCATTCGTCCCACTTTCCCTTTTAGTGGCGTTTTCCCCCTTTATTTTTTCTGTCTCTCCTCCCTGAGAAACCATGGCTGTAGGTGGAGGGTCTGCACTGCCGAGGCACTGCCGTTCTGGCCGATTCTCCAGCGCTTGGCTCTGTGTTCGTTTGGCAGGTGGTACCTCGCATGAACCGGGTCATGGTCCAAGGAGAGACATGCTATTCCTTGAATCATCTCTATCAGCATTTTTGATCGAGAAGCAATGCCATCTTCATGTACGATGGACGGCTGTCACCAATAGAAAAGAATAAAAGATATAAAATATTGAAATATCAGCTTGAGAACAGTAAAATTTGCCGATAAAATATTTTTGATAGAATATGTGTCCCACATTCGTAAGTGTGATGATTATGCATAGTTTCAGAGAGAGAAACATAAGATATGATGCCATTATTGGTAGTACTGATCTTAAAATATAGTGATGTCGATACACAGTTTTTAAAGTTTTAAAAATAAAATCTGATCCCAACTAGCCACCTAGCATCAAGTCTTGATTTTGGCTTCTGTACCTTCTGTCAGAAATAACATCATGTCCCACCAACCCCCACACACCGCAGCCCCACTGCACTCGACACAGTTTAATGAACAGGCAGTGTCCTTTGCTCTCTCTGGTTCTATAACGTGACCCTGATGCCTGGCAGGCTTCCCACGTCCGCCTCCCATCCCAACACCTACTCCCCTCCATCCCCCAACACATACCAACACTCGCACGAACAGACAGTCTGCACGCATCGGGCCAACGAGTGTTGATAATGCTCATAGAATAAGTGAGCGAATGAGTGAATGAATGAAAGTGTATGGGGCACGCATTGCTAATTTGCTATCTGATGACGTTGAAATACAAGTAGTAGAAACTGTGTCTGACCGTCCTCATCCTGTGGGCTGATTTTTTCCTTTGTAAAAATGCCAGATGCGGTGATCTGTTCCCTTCTCTCCTTCTCAAAACTATTTCCCAAGCCCTGTCTGACAGTCCAGCATGAATGGACTATAGCTTTCTCTGTTCTGTGAACGACCTTCTTCAAACAGAAATTAGCAATCACAAGTGCTTGGCGAAGTTAGGCAGGACTGCAAATGGCTGGTTGAATTTAGCTGTTGGTTTTGGTGAGAACGATTTTTATTGTCCACCAGCAAAGATAGCCACATTGTAAAAGGAGGACAGCTAAGCTTACGCAGAGTGACAGATAATTTCTGTTTGAAGAGGTGCTGTATAAGGCACAGGAAGCTGCGAATGCCAGACCGTCAGCCTCACCCCCTCTTTCTAAAACCCTGTCCTGATGCTACTGTGCCACCTTCTCCACTGTCCAGTCGTCCCGTGCCCATTCTTGCTGTGTCATCTGTCATTTGTCCTTTGGACATTCACTGTGTGTCAGGGCTCCTGAACCAGGTGCCTTCTGGTCTCTGGCCAGATACTGCCCCTTATGCTTTAATGACATGCACATTTCAGGTATATCTTCAGCTTCCATCTATTTTACAGCTCCAGATCCACTTTTCTCATTGTTTCCTGGAAAAATAAACTTCGATATTGTACTGTTCCAGCTTAACATCCAGGACAAACTTTGTAATATATCTGTCTTCGCACACAGAATATCCTGTGTATACGTTCATCAGAGAGGAAGTGTGTCCAGTGTTTGACACAGTGCATGTGGAGCCACACCACTCAGGATTAAATCGTGGCCCTGGTGTCACCAGATCTTGGACAAGTTGCCTGACCTCTCCTGACCTTGTCACATGTAAAGTGGGAATAATAATAGCACCTCCTTTTTGTGATTGTTCTAAAGCTATAAAGAGATTGCTCACGTAAAATATGTAGAAGAGGGTCTACTTATTGAACGTTTGCGTGCCTCAAAATTCACATGTTGAAATCTTAAACAGCCAATGTGATGGGATTAGGAGCTGGAGCCTTTGGAAGGCGACTTCCACGAGGGTAGAGTCCTCACGAATGGAGTTGGCGTCCTTTACAAAAAGTCAGAGAGCTTGCTTCCTCTCTCTCTGCTCTTTACCATCGAGAATCCGACGGGGAGATGGCCATCTGTAAACTGGGAAGCGTGTGCTCACCAGACATGGGATCTGCCGGCACCTTGACCATGGACTCCCAGCTTCCAGAACGGTGCAGAACACATTTCTGTTGTTTGAACTACCTGGGCTCTGTAGCTCTGTTATCACAGCCTCAAGGGACTAAGACAAGTGTCCGGCACATCGCTCTGGTCACTCTCGCTTGACCACACCGTCATCCTCCTTTTAATTCTCCGTCTTCCCCACGAAACACTGAGATGCTCGACGGTAGAAGCTATTTCTCACTCACCTGAGGCCAGGTCCCTAAGCAGTTCCTGGTACGTGGAAGACAGTCAGCGAAGGGTATGTCGAGTAAGTGAAAACCTCACCTGCATCCTATGCTGTCAAAATTCACCAAAGGACTCGCTGCCATAGGGACCTCACGCCTGCTGTCCACTCCACCAGCCCCGAGAACCCCATCGTATCTCACTTGGGCTATTGAAATGGCTTCCCAACTAATTTCCCTGTCAAGATCATGATATATGTCATCTTTGGCTTTCTCTTTTTCAGAAGAAAAAAAAAAAGGAATATAGTCGATTAGTTTTCAGGGTGAAAGCCTCTGTGTGTTACATGCTGCCCACAGAATAAAACCCAAACTCCCCAGGATGACCTACAAGATTTTGCCAACTCGGGTCCCACCTTATACCATGTCCTGCCACTTCCCTCAGTGCTTCTCCCACTGGACAGAAGTGTGCAGCAGACACGCCAAGTTCCTGTGCCCAGTCCTTACACGAGAAGCCCCGTCATGATTCTGCAAGCATCTTAATTATCTTAGAGTCAGCTCGGGGGCTCCCACTTCTGTGTGCCCTTCCTGACCCTCGAGGGGAGTTTTCTCTCTCCCATCAATGATCCCACCACGCGGAGTTCTTACCTCTTAATTATAGCGTTGAGCAGGTGGCACCGTCTTTACCGTTTACCTGGATGTCTCTCCCATAAAGCTACAGCAGGTTCTGTGATCACAAGGTCTGTCTGTCTCCCTTTCCACAAAGCCCGACCGGTCGGAGACACTCAGAAAATGACTATTAATCGCCAAATGCAGGCAACCCGCTCCACAGATGTTTTAGCCTCTACGCTTTGTTCAATACTGTATTAGAGTTTCAGCTAGAAAAATTAAAACGCTCCCCATGTAAATACAAGCTGCTCAACTATAAAATAACCAAAGATTTCTTTTCCTTTTCTTTTAGTTACAAAAGGAGGCTGATTAAAGAGAACAAGGAGCCTAGGGATGCGAATAGGAGCTTGAAGGGAAGGTGATGACGGGGACAATGATTCGTTTTTGTTTTTTTTTTTCCGGGCAAGGAAATGAGATTACCAGAAATCAACAGGCATGTGCTGTGAGTCCCAGACAATGAAGGTACTTGTAGACCGAGATACCAATGCGGTTTCCACGCATGTTTAAAGCCACTTGTCATTTTTCCTTCCTCCTGGACACCTTCTGTAGCAAAACCGAGAAAGAAGAGAAGCTTCGGAGGGCGCCTTGTGGATTACAATGAAGGAATGATTTGCTTTTCACATTTTGCAGAATTCTACTAATTAAAAAAAAAATACAAAGCGTGTTGAAAAAAATCTGAACATGAAGTCCAAGCTTAGGCACATGACAATGAAACATACAATAGCCACATTAAAAACGCGGGTCAAACTCTCATCCTTCCATTCAGCTGATGATTATTGCGTGTTAATGCAATTTTGGGGAGGAAATTGAACTATTTCCCAATATAGAGACTTGGAAATGGCAAAACTAAAATAAGTCATGCCAGGGTTCTTTTTTGTACTTCAAAATTGCATAATTCCATGCCCTTTTACGATGCCTTCCTGTCCTTTGCATAATTTAGTTTTTCATAATTAACACAATTAACTCTCTTTCATAGAAATGGGAAAAAAATGTCTGCCCTCTCAGAGAAGCAAATTATCTGAATGGAGCCCATTGCTGTTCCCACGGACAACCAGGAAGTATGGCTATATTCTTTCTTTCACAATTATGGGCTGAGAAGACTGGAGATTTCAGGCTTTTCTTCTTAATCCACCCCCTTTTCACTCCTTGGCAGAACCAGGCATTAGAAAGAAGACCTACTGCTTACAGTCCTGTGACCTTGGCTGTAGATTTGGTCTTCAAGAGCGTGATCTGCAAAAAAGTTAGAGCTGGACTAGGTAACTGGCTGAATCTAAAACCCAATGAACGCGCTTATTCTTATTTTTAGACATTATTTCCCTAAATGAAATAAATGAGAGTAATATTGGTTTCATCGATGGTACCGCTAAAGCACTCAGTGAGCCTCAATAATAAGAGTAACAATAACAATAAAATTGTATGGCTCTTTTTCTCAAAGGAAATTGAAACTCTTTACCAACATTATTGTCTCATTAATCTCACGTCTTTGAGAAACAGCACAGCTTTGTGTGGACGGAGGAGCCAGACAGACCTGCTTGCCATTGACCTACCCGGAAGCCGTTTGAGCAATGAGTCAATGAGATGGTGGACATCGAGTATGTGCTGCGTGGCGAGCACTCAACACGCGATTCTCTCTCCAGACCCCCGGTCTCTCTCCCCTGATCTCTCCTCTCCCTCCCCTGCTCCAGCAATCCTTCCTCCCTCTCTTGTTTTACAGCAGTTGAGGTTTTGTGTGTGTGTGTTTTTAATTAGTCCCTAATTAAGAAGAAGTCATAAAAATTTACTATCACTATTCAGATGTCTTGCGTGGGCATTAGAGTTCCGATTCTACCTCATTCAAATCTCCAAAGGGCAGGATAATTATTAACTCTCCTCTCTTGGCATCACTCTTTCTAGGGTCAGGAGAGTCCCAAGTTTAAGGTATCATAATGCCTACCCCTTGGGCACCTGGGGGAAACACCATCTCCGGAGAGGCCAGCACTCAAAACGTCTAGAGTTTGGAGTAAGGAAAGGTTTATTGACCGAGAAGGCGCCAACCAAGATGATGGGAGACCTAATAGTGCCTCAGATCCACCTTGCTCACTGGACTAGGTCAAGGGTTTTTCAGGGGTTATGGGTTGGGGAAGTGTCGGCGCGGCAAGTTTTAACTGGAGGACCTTGGAATTTGGCCATCGATGTAAAGGACATTAGCGGTGGCTTCCCCCGAACAACCAACTCTTCACTTCTGAAAGGATTCCGGTGTTCGGGTTCAGCTTGTGTCCTGGTCCTTTGGTTCAGTGTGTGTGTGGGTTGCGGGGCGAGGGGTTAAGACTTCGGTTCCAGGTGCTGAGGGTAAAGTTCTCTGCTCTGCGCATGCTCGGGCCGCATGACCACGCACTTTGGTCTGTTGTCTCTGAATAGCAACTCGGTGTTTCGTTAATCAGAACAGGACCATGTGAGCTGGTCCTGCGGTTACAGAGATAGGCCTAGAACTAACATGGGATGAGACCTACAATTCCAAGAACTCAAGTTACGATCGACATGCCGGATTCTCGGTATGGATGTCTCTATGGTTGCCTCAAACCCTTAACTGCTGTCTCATTTAAACACTGCAGCCTCGCCCTGGGGCATCTTGGGACAAACTGCGCATCGAGTTTGGCTGAGGATGTTAAGCAGTTCGCAGCGTCCCACCTGACGCCTGCGTGGAGGTGGTGGTGCCGGTGTCGGAAGAAGCAGAAGGAATTCCCAGAGCCTCTCCACCTTCCAAGGTGGAGCGAAAGTCAGATCTTTAAGATTCAACTGACTTTTTCCCCACGCTAGACATCTCGGGTGAAGATTATCTTTCCGAGCTAGAAGTGGGGGTTTTATAACTACAAAATATGCCGTTTTATCTTACACAAGGTAATGTGTCGCACAGCATTCCTAAATGCATGTAGGCGGAATAACTTATTCAAGATTCAGCCACATAGCTATCCTCAGGTTTTGCCCAGAGCAAGAGGTATTAAATGACAATGTTTATTCAAATATATACATGGGCAGCCTGATACGCCAGGAAGTATTTAAACTTGTGGAATAGTAAATTTGATGATGGCTTGGAGAAATATCAATCATTGCTTCAGGAGCTGGCAGCAAATTTCTCCAAATCTCAATGGAATTGCGAGGTCCCAGCACTGGCTTGAGCCCCGTCTTCATTTTCTATAGAAAGGAGCAAATCTCCTTGATTCTATAAACACAGACACACACACACACACACAATTATAAGAAACGGTTCCCAAATCAGAATGAAGGGGAGTGCAGTGAATAACCCTCCAGAAAAGCAGTGGATTTAGTAAAGGGGACTAATTTATAAGACAGTATTTGAAGAGGAAATTTGCATAGCTCGGCTCAAATATGATAATAATGTTGTAGGTTTTAAAAATGGAGAAGCGACAGACAGTGTGGTTGCATTTTCAAAGGCGATAGCCAGGCAGAACAATGCGAAATCAAGCAAAAGACAAGCCGGATGGCTCCCGGCGACATTCTCTCAACAGGAAGATTATCACTGGAGAGCGGGGCTGCGAGGGACAGCTCCCTGCTCACGTCATTTCACACCAAACACGTAAAGCTGCTATGAGAGGTGAACAAGGTGCCCTGACGGGTGTCCCGTCTCTAATTTCCATGATTTAAAGGTTCTGTGCTATTACCCAGCGAGAAGCATTGCTTTTTAGTGATTGCATTCGTACAATGACCCTACAGCTGTTTTCCCTCAGCTTGCGCCTGGGCAGAACCCCCCTCCCCCTCCCTCCCCGCCCCACCCACACAGGGAGACTCGGGACGAGGGCATTCGGTATCTCAGTATTGGGGAGGGGATGGAGGGGGGTGTTAAACAGGACTAAATGGGGGCTTTTACTTGGGGAGAAAAGTAAGAGCGAGGGAAGCTGGAGGAAAAGTGGGAAGATCGTTGCACACTAAATGCATCTAAATGAAATTTCGATTTACCCATCACGTTCCTGTAACAAAAAAACATTAATCTTCCTTTTGACAAGACTAAGGAAAGACAAAGGTACTAATTTAATCCTGTTTATTGAAGTCCTCAGATGTGACCGCATTCTCAAAGAAGTCACGGGCAGTGACAGCCTTTGAATGACATCGAGCGTCTTTGACTTGTTAAAAGCCTTTTAATGACAATTCTGGAATGCAATCTGTGCATGTCATTTACATGACCTATGGAAAGCTTTATCTTGAGGTCCAGACTGACGCGGATTCACAAGATGACGAACCTTCAGAAAGCAACCCTTGCTGGGTTCCAATGATTAGTACAAGGTTTAGACAGAATCTTTTCTCTCTTTTGGTGGGCGGTTTCGAAGGGGACACTTTGTTAATATTGTGTATATAATAAGAGACTGCATCACTGGTGGCTGCAACATCCTTCATCAGGATTCAGAGGTGATTGTTGTTAGAATGAAAGAATGTTTCAATTGGGTTTAATGTTTTAAGCTAGAGAGAGATAGCAGAGGACCTCACCAGTCACCCAGTGGGACACACTCCGCCACTGAAGCGTTAGAGCTCAGGGCTAAGAAAAGCAGATTTCCCAGGTCCTGAGAACCACAGGAAGAAAAAGGAGAACAATACACTCTCTTTCTCACCCAACCCCCAATTCTTTCTCCTTTCTTTTCTGCTAACACTCCCATATACTTGGAAGTAGCAACCAGCTCGGAAACCTAACACAGCAAAGCAACCACAGGTAACCAAACAGCAGGAAGAGACAGAGCGATGATTGTTGGACTTAATGAGACACCCAAGAGCCTTTGTTGTCCTCAGGACATGCGTGGGATAAGAAGTCTCCAACTTTCACCAAAGAATGCGAGTACCCTTGTCCCATCTGCCCAGGCTTGTGACGGTTGGTTGAGCTGCTACGATTCATGGCAGACTCTCTGTGATGGACCCATCCACGGATTCACATCCTCTTTTCTCTTAAATTTTATATGTAAGTGAATTTTTCAATGTTCTTTCCTGGCACTTTGTATGTAACTCCTCGTAGTGCTGACCATGCGATTCTGTAACTAATTAATGTATATATATGTGTGTGTGTGTGTGTGTGTATATATATATAATATATATATTATATATATAATATGTATTATATATATAATATATATATAATCTTTGACATAGAATGTGAATACTGAAAGGGAGGGACAAATTCTAAATAGCTTTATATTATGTGTTCCCAAAGTTTAGTCCAGAGTTAGTGATTTAAAAAAAAATGTTTGTTGAGTGAAGAAAATAAATGATTTTGTCAAGAAATTTATCCCTGCTTACTGTGATGGAAGGATCAAGACAATGATCCTTAAGTACAACCCTGGATCTTATTTTTGAGAATGTTGAATTATCGTTACAATATGCTCACCAGGAAGTTGGCAAGCCAGTACTTGGAAACTTCTTCCAATGAGAATCTCAAGATGTCACATAACAGCCCATTTCTTCTATGCACAGCTGTTACAAATTTGATCTATACGGGGCTTTTGTCTGTCCCTTAGAAATGTCCACACACTGAGATTAGTTCTAGTACATGAATTTATTTAGAAAAAAATAATAATTCCTGTTAAAATTAGAAACAAGACAAAGATGCTATCTCTGCAATAGTCAACATTGTATAAGAAGTCCTAGCCGACACAATAAAAAAAAGAAAAAAAGAGTGAATAAATAATTAAAAGGTAGAATTAAAACTGTCCTTAAAATGACAATGTTCAAAAAAAAAAAAAAACTGAGCTATTTGAGCTAGTAGGGGAATTCAGCAAGGTTGCTTGTATTAAAACAAACAAACAATCACTAGCATCAGTATAAGTCAGTGATAAATGCTTAGAAAATGCAGTTGACCAGAGATTCCATTTACAACAGCTACAAACTGCTTACATATCTCCAGCATCCACTTTGCGTTGCCTACGAAGTAGACATCCATTCCCATCTTCCTGGCTAATACAACTCTGATGGTGTCAGATTCTTCCTCTCAAAGAAGAGGACACATCCCCAACTCAGAAGTAAATTCTGAAAAGATGAAGTCGATTACAGTCTCTGTTTACGATTGGCTTAGGGAAACCAGTGGTGTGTGAGAAATTTGATGGGTGCTCCTCAGAAGCATTTGCTTCCTCTTAAAACATCACAGCAGCAATTTTTCTAGTAGCCTTTCCCACGTCTGGATGTGATGCCTGTGTGGCAGCCGCTCAGTGAACAAGGGCGGAACAGGCCAAATGGCAAAAGAGAAACATTAAGCATGACAGAGATGGAAGATGGAAAGAATCTGGACCCTGATGGTTACTGAAGCCACCAAACTGACCATCTTTAAGAAAACTACTCTGGACTTTGTGCAGCATAAGAAAATAAAATTTCCATATTTAAGCCATTTAACAAATAAGAGAAGCAAAAGACTCCAGAATATTATCTGCAATACTCCTAACCAATCAAGAATTAACATCCAGAAGAAAGAGAGTGACAGAGAGAGTACAAGCTCTTACGAATTCATAGTAAACTGTAAATAACCAAATAGAAAAATCAGCAAAGGATATGAACAGAGAATTTACAGAAAAGAACAATATTCATCAACATATGAAAGAATGCTCAACTCAGTAGAAATGAGAGAATTGCAGAGTGAAATACATTGAGTATAACTTCCAACTCATCAGGCTGACAAAGAAAAACGTCTGACAAAATTAAAATCGTGTGGATGGTGGTACAGATAATTCAAATGTAACGTCCTTGGAGCAGGGGTATGCTGTCACTGCTCTATTGCATTCCTTATAACAAGAACAGCACCTGGCACACAGTAGAAGCTCAAAAAAATTATTAAATGGCTGAATTTACTGAATCTGTATATCTTTAAAATCTAAAACCAACATG
>NW_011889071.1:295049-314454 GCF_000151845.1 Pteropus vampyrus | reverse complement strand
TAACGTCCTTGGAGCAGGGGTATGCTGTCACTGCTCTATTGCATTCCTTATAACAAGAACAGCACCTGGCACACAGTAGAAGCTCAAAAAAATTATTAAATGGCTGAATTTACTGAATCTGTATATCTTTAAAATCTAAAACCAACATGACAAAATTTTAAATTTGATAAATTTATGTGTGACAATTCTCATCGTGAAATTTCACTACATTTTATAATTAAAAAATGAAGACCTTTTATATCAAGAAAAGACCAACTGTAAAAATAGGCTTGGATCATAATAAAGGAAATGGCGAGGAGAAACCGGATAAAGACAGATATTTTCCTTAATTTCATCAAAATAGGTTATGAATTCTTTACTGGGAAGTGATTAAAAATTAATACAGAACCTTATAATATTCTGGTCGTTGTAAACAATGTACCCACATATGTGTTTGCATGCTAAAATTAGTTGTATTAAGTAAATGAATTTTTATTCCAAAATCACTGATTTAATCATCCTCAATTAATTCCTTTCCTGTTTTCATGATGTGCTGAGTTAAAAAAGAAAAATCTAGATTGTACTGATATCTACTAAGGATTGAATCAAGATAAATAACTTTTTTTCTAAAGGAAAAACTCTGCAACCTTCATTTATGCCTCTGCATGCCATGTCTCAACACGTATCAATTTGACGACGTGGATTTTCCATCTTTCCTTTGTCTTCGCACAATTTATTAAGCCCTCGCTATTTATTAGACACTCTAGTAATACAGCAGAAAAGAATAATGATAACAATAATTATATTGTCATTATATAATATTGATAATATACATTTATTATAATAAGAGCCAACGCTTATATAGTACTTATTATGTACAGATACTGTTCACATACATTAGTTCATTTAATTGTCGTCATAACACCCCTATAAGGAAATAGAATAGATACGAGCAGAAAGGTACACAAAAGCTAAGCAGCTGCCCAAGGTCACTCAGGGTCAGCTTCGTGGGCTTGCAACCTGTCAGTTGTTTCGAAGGACCCAATATACAGAAGAGCCATGCTGGATTTAATGCTTTACTGTCCCCATCTCAAAATTCTTAATGGATTTTGAACAAAGGTCCCTGCACTGTAATTTTGCCGTGGGCCTGCAAATTATGAAGCCGATTCTGCTTGGATTATTTGAAACTGGATTACCCGTTTCTGGTGAACTTGCCATTAACCGCTGCGCTTTCCAGCTTCTCTCTTGAGTCAGATGGGGGCCTATTTATTCATTTACTTAACAAATATCAACTGCATGTTATGTACCAGACACTGTTCTGTGCGTTGGGAGCACAATAATGAGCACGATCCGCTATGCTTCCATCATCGTGAAACTTACTTTAGAAAGTAAGTAAATAAATAACCAAAAAACATAGGATTAGGATAAATTATCTAAGGAGACTTAAACTAAAGTCATAAGATTAAAAGCTAACTGCTGGCTGTTGTAGATTGGTCAAGGATGATGTTGTAAACAAGATCTAACTGTTGAGGAGACACCACATTCAGGAGAAGGGCTGCATTTATTCTTTATTATTCACCTTCAGGGGGAAAAAAGCAAATATTTCCCAGTCTAGAAATGGATTATTGTTATAATATCCTCTTCCTCGTTCCCATGCTTTTATTTAATTCTGATTTTTGGCTAATTCATTGCTCCAAATGGAAATGATGGGAAGGACCCACTGAGAAAGCTTCGTGTCTCTTACACTGAAGTGTCAAAGGAGTTCGTCAGGGATCTCCGTGTCTGCAAAGTAAATTCAGCAGGCTTAGTAGAGTCTGGCCATGATGCTAATTAATGACAATGGGAACAAGATAGAGTTGATCAAAATATTGACTCATCAGATCTGCCGTGCCCCCTGGAGTTGTGCAGTGTGGAGTCATCGACCAGAAGTTGACTTACAGCCCATGCTTTCCAAACTCAGTAGAAATAGAAAATGTTACAATTCAGACCCTTCATTTTACAGACAAGGAGTCTAAGGCCCAGTAAATTTATTTTGATGGTCAAAGGCAGTTTAGGTCTCCCGATTCCTGCCCAGTGACTTTTTTTTTTTTTTTTCAATTCCAAAAAGAATTAAAGGTGAAACATCATAACACACTCCTACTGAAAAGCAGGCCCTTGGAGCAAGTCAGGACAAAGTGTAAGACGGGGAGCCTTTCTGAAATGCTAATCACATCCCACCTGATACACCCTCTCCTACATCAGATCCAGGCTCTGATCCCACCTCCACACACAGCCGCCTTCAGGAAGAACAGGGTCCTTATTTAATACTAACATTTAAAATTTTAGAGTTAGAACGAGACCCCATTAATGAGATCATTGCATTCTTTGTCACATTTCCTACATGTCCTAAGTGTTTCAGTATAACCTATATTAAATTACTCTTCACAAAAATAGGAGAAAGATACCAATAATTATTAACATAGCTTGCTGGATTAATAACAGTTCCTTTCGCATATTAAAAAAAAAATGTTCCTCTCTTGTAGTGGTGATCAATTATTTGTAATTAGAATCTACTTTCCTTCATTTATCAAACTCTGCATTCCTGGAAATGACAAATAGCCGCTGGAAATTTGAATAAACAAGAAGTGCAGTCAGAAATACGAAAACCCTGGTCTCTTAAGGAGTATGGGGAAATTTTGCTCTTGGACTTCTGAAGCAAGCACACCTCTAGTGATGTTCCCATCAGTATGAAAACTCATCAGTTTCCCTGATTTCTTTTTAGGGCCATATTTTTGATAATTGATAAATAGGAAATTATTTTCTTAAACTCCATTGCTTCCTAATGAAATCAGTGATCTTTTTTCACTACAGAGAGAGGAATACCAAAAATAAAATAAAATAAAATAAAAAATAAAAACCCCTAGGAATGAGCAGGGCTTTCAATCCATTTATTATTGACTAAGTTCACTGGTGCCACTTAAATAATTTATACCCAGCATTATAAGACCAGCTCTGCTCGTATTTTCTCATTATTCTTCTCTGTTGTATAATTGAACCAAATATCTAACAGGCTTGACAAAGCTGTTGTTTTGCGATATTCTCATACATGCACTTAAGTTTACCAATATTTTATATAAAATGTTATAGTATAGATTCACTTATAGTTTATATATTACATAGAGTGCATAAATTAATTTATCATCTATGTATCATTTCTAATAGGTGTCTAACCAAGCTTTGTACATCAGAGCTCCTTGCTCAAATTCAAGACTATTTCTAAATTATGACAAATTTTGCGTTTGATTTCTTATTCTAGGAAACTAGAGTCATTTTACTTTTTTCCTCTTTCTTCGCCACCTCCTTATTCAAATCGATTTATAAATCCTTTTTGCTTCACTTTAAAAAAATTGTTGTTCCTTTCTGTTCTCGGTGACCTCCATAACGAGGTCACTTTCTTGTTTCTCCCCTGGATTGGTACAAAGCTGCTCTTCAAGCCTTGTTTTTCATCCATCTCCGCAATCAATTTCAATCTTACCTGTAGACCTGTTTTGCTAAAACGAAAATATGATCCTGGCATTCTCTACTCAAAGTGTCACATGGTTCACCAATGCCTAGGGAATAAATTCCTGGCTCCTTGGCATGGTATTTTGAATTCTGGCCCTTACCTTTTATCCTTACGCCCTGCACTTTTAATTCAACCTCCTCCATTCTTGCTACATCACACTATTCCCTGTTCCCTGGACGTGTTCTTTCATGCCTCTAAACTTGCACTGGTGTCATTTTGTATCTGCAACACACACACACGCTCACACACACCCACTCACACTCACACACTTTTTTTTCCTTTATATATCCCTTTGCAAATTGTTGTTTTTGAGTTTTGTCTATGTTGATGCATATAACTCTAATTTATTCACATCTAGTGTTGTACGTTCTTCCTTTTAATGAATATGATGATCTATGATCCCATTTTCCTGCTGGTAGACATTTAAGTTAGTATAATTTTTCAATATTACAAACGATGCTGCAAACGACAGTAGCATGCTTGCCTGTATTTGCATACATGACTAATTTTGGAGGTTAACAACCTAGAAGTGAAATTACCAGATAAGGGGATAAACACACTATTCATTTCGATGCATACTGCCGAAAACATCATCTTGAAATGTTACCCATTTATGTCACAGCGCTTACTATCTATCTCTCTTCACACTTACCTTCAGAAGATATTATCAATCTTTATGATTTTTCTAATCTTCAGGGGGAGTCTTATTTTCTTGTTTTTTTTCCCCCCCAGATGTTTAGTGAGTTTGAGCTTCTTTTCATATGTCTTTATTGATCTATTATGCTTCTTCCTGTGTAATTTGCCTACTTATATATTTTGCTGTTGTTGCTTGGTTTAAATGTCAAAAATATCTTTCAAGGTCAAACAGAATCCCTAGATGTAATTAATTCTTTTTAACAACTACATAAGATTTCAAAATTTGTGTATTGCATAGCGTATTCAATGGTTGCCATTTTAATGGGTATTCAAAATGGTTCCAGGATTTTGCTATTACTGTTTATGCTGCATTAAACATCCTCATAAATAGAGACTTACCAAGAGATGTTTGTAATGCTTTAGCAGAATTTTCTAAATGTGAGATTGCTGGGTCAAAACACTGACAGATTTGCATGTTTTTTCATTTTAATAAATACTGATAGTTAACTTTAAATATATATATAATATTTATATATATTTAATATATATATAATATTTACACACACACACACACACACACACACACACACACACATCCCCAAGCAGTAGGAGAGCCTGCCAGGCCAACAGCCTTGCCAGCCTTCCTGTTATCAGTTTTGGACTAAGCCTGCATGCCTTGGAGTCAGAACGCCTTGGTGCAAAGCTCATTTCCACCGTTTGCCAGTTCTGGGGTTCAGTTTTCTGCTGTGAAACGCTGATGAAAGTACTAGTATGCATTTATGGGGTTTTCTTGAAAATTATATAAAATATTTGAAATTGCTTAGATACATAGAAACCCCTCATAATTATTAACTATTGTTAATTTTTGCCAATTCTGTGTTCCAAAAGTGATGCGTAATAATTGTGTTTCATTTTCTATTTTATTCACTCTGGGTGCAGCAGAATTAAAAACTTTCATAAACCCATAATTTTTTCCTTGTGGAGTACTTATCTCAGATTGCAATGATACATTTATTTCTATAAATTTTTGATCAGTGTTAAATTTACAAACTAGATCCTCACGAGTTCCATGAGAGGTGGTATCACATCTGTTTTTCTCTCCGTTGTATTCTCTGTGCCTAGAAAATTATGCCTAGCAGATAATGGCATAGTGGGATGATATTTTTATCTTCAGTTTTAGGAACTTTCTGCATATCATGGATATTAAATGGGTTTTTTTATGCTATAAGTATTATTATTATTTTTCTCATGATGTCTTTGTCATAAAGACATTTTATGACATGAAATATCAGTCTTTCCATCATTGTGTTTGCATTTCTTGTTCTCCAGCCCAGGTTCTAAAATACCATCCTAGTTTTCTAATGTTTTAAATAAAATTCAGCAGACAAGAACGCCAAGAACATTTAGTAAATAAACCAATATTTCCCTACTAGATTGTAATTCTACCCATATCGGAAATGGGGTTTCCCACATAGATTTGAGTTTAATTTGGTCTTTATTCTAAACCATTCATCTTTTTGCTTACTCTTATTTCAATTGGGAAAAAACCTGTTGTATTGCGATATATTGCTGTTACTAAATTGGGAGTTCCTCAATGCATGTACTGTTGTTTTTATTATATAATGTAATAATAAGTGCCATTCAATATGTGTCACTTGTATATCGGACGATTATTGGATTGTTTTCCTCACTGGATTGTGAGATCAGTGACAACAGGAAATGTCCCCATCTGCTCGCCGTGGGTTCACCGCATAGCACACTGCTTGGCACAGCACAGATACGTAAAACGTGTTGGATGGATAAACAATGATTGCGTGAGCATAGAAAAGTCTAAATTCTAAATTCCGAATGTCATGCCAAACATTAAAATCTTCATACCATTGAAAAAATAATTAGTAACCTAATTTTATGGAGTCATTTTGTCGTGTCGTACGTTTCAGTGCCCGTTTGTCGATACTGATCCAGGAGACTGATGAAAAGGACAGAGACTTCCTAATCAACAGAGAAAACATAGTTCTGTGTCTAGGAAATCCTTCTCCTCAAAGACTCAAAAGTCAGAGTTTCTAAAATCCCCCTCCTCTTGCTTCCAAATGTTCTGCATTTTATCTTCAGCTCCTATGACAACTCCATCTTGGGAAGAAAGGAATTAGCTGTTTTTAGACAACCAACGCCCAACTGTATTTTCTCTTTGATAATCGGAAAAACTCAAACTGTATTTTAAAAAGAGGACTCTGGATAGAAAGTGGTTACATATGGGAAGATTTTTCCTTGGGGATAGATGCTAACATCATTTGTCTAGTCTAAAAGCACAAAATCACACTTTCTAGGAAGAATAATCATTACTCATGTATTTTTTAAACCCATATTTTCTGGTCTTTGTTTTAAAATGACAGCCATTTTATATTGTTTATGGATTCTGTGCTTCAGAAATTGGGAAAGGGCTGGGTGGCGATGCCTCGTCTCTGTCGCATGGTGACTGGAGCCTCAGCTGGGACGGCTCGAAGCTTGAGGGCGACTCGATGGCTGGAAGCTGGAATTTTTGGAAGGCTCCTTCATTCACATGCCTGGGGTTGATGCTGGCTGCCAGCTGAGACCCCAGCTGGGGCTCTGTGAGTCTCTGCAAGTAACTACTTGGGCTCCTTGGTAGGATGGTGACTGAGTCGCAAGAGCAAGTGTTCTCAAAGCATAGGCAGAAATGCATGACACTTTTACGATCTAACCTCAGAAGCCGTGTAGAGTCACTTCTACTGTTCTCTGTCATGGAGATAGTCACAAAGAGCCACCGGGGCTCATGGTGAGGGGACGTGGACACAGCGCTCAAGGAGAGAAATGACAAGGTCACACCGTAAGAAGAACATGAGGAAAGGGAGGTATTATTATGGTCATTGTATACAATCTGCCAAAGTATTACTACTTTGATTTGCTTTTTAACATTTCCACGTATTTAAAGAATTTACTATATATACGCAGAAATGAAAATGTAATAGTTTCGTGTGTTTTAAAATTTTACATAAATGCTATAAATACGTATTTTGAGTTACCTGATTTTCCTCCTCAATGTTGTTTTTAAAATGGATCCAGATCGATACATGTATTCGAGTTCTTTTCTTTTAACTTCGATACAAGATCTTTTCTGCATAAGAATACAATGTATTTGTTTCTGCTCTTGCTTCTTGGTCTCTTAGAGACCCGGCAAAAGTGAATTTTCAGCACCCTGTAAGCATTCTGTCTGTAATGCTGACATGACCTCAACGTGTGAGTTATAACTTGGTGTAATATGTTAACAGAAACAAAAAAATAAAAATTGAAACAAGTTTAGCTTCAAAAGTCCAATAGAATATTTAATTGATATATTCAATCCAAAGTGGTATTTTTTTTTTCATTTTAATATGCAGTATTAAAAAATAACGATATGCCAAACAAATCAACCAATGGATCGATCGATCATCTAAGGATTAGACAAGAAGTCAGTGAATTCAAGGCCCTCCCTCCATTATCCAGAGCCAAACTTTCCACCTTAGCTTGTCACACTTCTTCCTATGTGGACACTGGTGACTCTCCTGGACTGCCTTCTGCCCCAGTTTCTGTCAGTTACAAACCTTTCCGTCCTTCAAGCTGCATCCAAAAGCCATTCTGGCAAAGTGACAAAGACTCAGACTCCGGATTCAGACAACTGGTTTTAGATGCCTGCGCAGCCACTTTCAAAATCTGGGAATGTGAGCAGGCTTGCTAAACTTCAAACTTTTTGTGTTGGCCTTAGTCTCCGCTTCGTCACCATCAAGTGTCAGGACCTCGGAAAGCCCCTTCGCCTGTCTGGGCCCCAGTGCCGTGCACATGAACTTGGGCTCGCTGACTTCTCCGCGGTTTATTCATATTGAATGCAAGATAGTCCGATTTTATCAAGGATGCATGAGGAGAAACTGAAGCTATTTGCTCTGTGTTAAGATGTCTGTCTTCATCGTTCTTCCTGGAAACAACTCCATCACTTTTCTGGAGCCAAGCATTCTGTCACATTTTTCCCTACTCTGATGTGTCTTAGGTGAAATGTGGCCGGAGCCCAGCTACCACCGCCCTTCCTTCAGGGGTGGGTCTCCCTCACTGCCCTCTGCCATCGGCACATATGTCTGTGCTTATTTTTATTCCAAAGCTTCTCTTTCACTGTCTGCTTTGTGAATTATGGGTCTGTGTTGTTTCCTGCTAGAATGTCCGCTCCCCAGCAGCCTGCCATTTTTCATCAGTAGAGGTACACAGCCATAGCCCTCATCGGAAACTATCCCACTGTACCAAGGGAAAAACATATTTATTTTTGTTGCTGTATTTAACCCCATCTCTTCTCACTTTTCAATGAATCTCGCATTAAGTTTATGATGACCAGCTATATAGGGTGGTTAGTCTCTGGTCTCCCTACTCACAGAATCATCTACAGAAAAGATAGAACAATTAGTATTAGCTGATTATTTTTCTTGAATTATATGGAAGAAAAAACAAATTGATATTGAAAAACACTTCATCTCAATCAACTTAAATGCCTGTAATACCACACACACATGGGGGAATACATGTGCTAATATGACAATTTTTATAGTTCATTGATAACTAAAATTGTTTTGTGTTTTAGTTTTAACCCTCAAACTTTTAAAAGTAGAATCAATCAGAGGGCAAGAGCGTAGGGGAATAATTTTCCAACACTTCTCTCGTAAACTCGTATTTTAGATTCTCCTTTGGAATAAAACAGACTCTCGATTATTTATAAGGTCATTTCTGAGTTGTAAAAACTCCATTTTTTTTTTTTTGCTGTTTCCCCATTCAGTCTTGGCTGCCACAATCAGACAGACAGAAAGCACGTGGACCCTTTTCCCTTGCGTCTGCACTGGAACCTTAGCAGCAGGCAGTGACTGCTCCAGGTCTGCCAAAGAAAGGCGTAAACACACCTGGGTCTCAATCTGGACTCCACCAATTCCTGCCTGTAAGACCTCAAACAAGTCACTCAGCCCATCCGTGCAAAGACTTCCTTCTATTTAACTCTGTACATAATTCACAGAGCGGTTGTGAGGGTTAAAGATTGTGTGCGTGCGTGTGTGTGTGTGTGTGTGTGTGTGTGTGTAGATTCATGTGGATACTACAGACATGCTTGTATGCACGATAAATAAATATTTGCTGTTGTTATTATTATGTAATTAAAAAATTAGAGAACATCCTTTTCTTGATTTGTTTTGGTGAGGAGTTTCCTCTTTGATTTTTCCCTTTGTCAATTATACCTTAAACCATGTTAAGTATATTTTTGAAATTTTCAAAATTTAGTAGAAATAAAATTCATGTGATAATTTCAATAAAAATTTTGACACGATAATCTCAGCACGGTGAATAGTAACTATTACATGTTAATTCTTCCATATGTTTTTAGAATAACATTGAAATGGCTTTACATTTTTATATAAATTTAGGAGAAAATAATATTTATATGGCATGTCATCTTTTTACATAAGTAAATAGCCTGTCTCAATTTTCAAGCCCTTTTCTAATGTTCTTCACTCGTGTTTTATGGTTTAATTCTTATTGCTATTTATAGTATTTTACAGTTTTCTGTGATTTATTTGAATGGACTTATTTTTTTTCGGCATATTTCTATCAGGTTATCGCTGATGCCTTAGGTTGGTTTTTTCAAAGGCAGACGCTGAGACAAGGGTTCATATCCAAGTAATTTATTAAGATCTGAGACACCATTTTCCTCCTGAAAGGGTGTCACCACACAGAGGAGCCATCTCAGCCCGTGGTGTGTGTGGTTACGACCCTGCAGTACAGCAGCCCCTCCCGGTGTGCGGACGCTTGCTTCACAGGATGCGTCATCGCCACCAACTGTGGGTGATGTCACCGAATGCCATGGCCTTTTTGGATCCCATTATTTTGGGTTCCTTTTGGCCAGGGTCTCAGAGCTGCATTCAGCTTTAGGTCAGAGAGAAAGCAGAATCAATGTCTAAAAACGACACAAATGTTTGAAAAGACAAACTCATACTGGGACAAAATATGTGTAGTGCATTTAACTACAAATTATTAGTAGCTAGAATATACAAAATATCTACAATTAAGAAGGAAAAACGAACAACAAGAAAAAATAGGCAAAGGCCTATTATATGAACTGCCAGTTACATACAGGGAAAAGGCCAACAAATGCATGGTAATCTGATTAATCGAGTACTTGATCTTTAGGCAGTGGTCTTTATAACTAACTTCTTTTGTCTTCAAATATAATTTGTTGATGTTAATATAGTAATAGTTTCTTTTGGTTAATATCTTCTGGGTACCTTTTCCTTCTGCTATTTCTCTGAATCATCGAGTTATTGGGTCTAAGTTGTATAGAGCTGATTTTTAAAAATATAACCTGACTATTTTCACTGGTGAGAACAATTCACTTACGTTTGCTGTTGCCATTACTGTCTTTGGAACTCTTTCTACCATCTTATTTTGTGTTTTGCCATTTGATCTGATTTAAGGTTTGTTTTTTTTCTTTTCTCTATGCTTTCAGAAATTAGACCTCTATTTTTTTCCCAACAGTTACCTGAAAATTTTAATACTGAACTTGAAAGTTAAAAATTAAACAACAGTAAAAAAAAAATTTCTCTCTATATTGTTTTCAAACAACAAAAGATGTCAGAAGACTCTCATCAACTCCACCCGATCATTCATGCTATCGTCGTGCTCGCTTTCATATCTGTCTGGCTTAATTTACTTGAAAACATAGACAAAATTATTTTACGCGTTCAGTCTGTCTTTGTGTTGACACAAAGGTTTAGCAGGTGAATTTCTTTTTTACTCATTTAATGTTGTATTTCACACTCTCTCCAAGATAGTTTTCCTTCTTTTTGATGTTCCTTGAGTGAATATCTGTTGGGAATAAACTCCGTGTGTATTTGTCCTAAGTTTTTTCGCCTTCGCCCTGGAAAGAGAATAAAAACGTCCCATTATTTTTTCTCAACCCTTTGAAAATTTCCTTTCACTCTTTTCTGAATGCCATCGTTAAGAAATGTGCTGTCAGTTTTATTCATGTGTAGATTTATTTTTCTGTTGCTTTTTAAGGATCTCTTTACCTTTGGAGATCTGTTAAGAAACTATGGTGAATCTAGGTATTGATTTCATCTTTTTTTCTGCTTAGCACTCTTTTATGTTTCTTGAATATAAGGATTTCAAGAAACAAGGATTTATGTCTTTAATCACTTACGAAAAATCTTAGGTTTTATCTCTTTAAATAGATTCTTTCCTTCGTTGTCTCAATTCTCTTTTAAAGTCTTCTTGGTTTGATTAAAAATTTCATGATAAATGTATTCGATTATATTTTTCATTATGTTTTTCTTGTCGTAAAATGTATTTGTTCTTTTTATTATATATGCCTCTTTCTCGTATTTTCTATGTTACAGTTGTTCTCATTCGCTGTGGCTAATTTCTTTGTGCCTTTTAATTTTAATCGTAAATTTATGGTCAGTGGGATTTTTCTGTGGAATTTTTTACCTGGCCTGAAATGAGAGCGCATGCTGCACCATATTTCATGCTGTTTATTCTGTCCTTTCTTCTTACTTGTTTCATTTTACTTGTCATTTGCTATGCATGCTATATTTTGTTTGCTTTTCGATCAGCTTAAGTTCATTTCTCAGCTTGTGGTTCCCTAAACCACAAAAGTAGTAGAAATTTGGGCTCCACACCAATACATATTTCTCAGCGGAAAGCCTATTGTCCACTGCCTGCTTGCCCACGGAGTGTACCAGCCAAAACAAACAAGCTTCTTTGTCTTCTACCTTTGTCCACAAGCGACTTTCCTTGGTTGCTGCTATCTGTTTGTTTTGTTTTATATCATCTCTTTAACGAATATTTTAGCCCTTTTGAGTCTTAGCTTTGTTCAGAAGCTTCACTTTCAACCTCTATCCCCTCTCCTGGGTCCAAGGCCTGGTCTCCTGGGGAATTTTCCTGGTTTTCTGGAACTTATTCTGCATGGGAGTTAGAGACTTCAACTCTATTTCCCAATCAGTTTTCTAACTCTTTATTTTATTTTATTTTTTTTTTACCCCAAGGGATTCCTTTACCTTATAGCAAACACATTAAAAATGATTTGTTATATTTTATCCACAGAGGAATGTACATTGGAGTGAAGCTTTTCAGGGTATGCATTCTGCATTATTACTAGAAATACAAGTCTTAAGTTTTTCATTTTAACTTCATCTTTGAGTTCTCAAAAGGATATTTTTAAATCTCAAAATAGTTATAAGTATTGTTTAATTTGGGGATTTATTGAAGGGTCCTTCAGTTTCCCCAGTTGGGGGATTTATTGGGATTTCTTCTGTGGTCTAGTAGCATATCATTAATTTGATCAATGTTTAAAGGGAAATGAAAAGAATGAAATATTTTTAAATGTCGATTATCATTCTAATAATTAAATCGGTTAACCAGAATTTCCTATGTCCTGACTTATTTTATATCTAATCACTTGTCAAAAATCGAAAGTGGTAAGAACGTGTCCCAAACTCTTGTACTGTTTACTTTCTTCTGTTTTCTCTGGCCCTTTCTGCACTGTGTATGTCAATACCATATTATTTGCTATTTAGATTGTTGTTCTCTTATAAATTCAACGTGAATAGCAAATTTTACCTTTCTCACATTTACTTGTTTTGTTTTGAAATTATGTTTCAATGGATATTTATAGTCTCACTCCTTTATTTCGTTCCTGTTTGCCCACCCTTCTATTACTCATATTTTGCTGTATTATTTTGGGTTATCTTTTGTGTATGGTGGACATTTAGATATTCTGGAGTGGCCAAATTTTAATCTTTGTGCTTTAACAGTGAGTTTAGCCTTTTTAAAAATGTACGTTAATATGCGTAATATTTAGTCCTGTGGACTTTTTCTTTCAAGCTCTGTTTATTTTGTGCTTTTAGTTTCCTTTTACTTGTCTTTCTCTACATAGATATTTTGTTTGCTTAGTTTCTGTAGTGATTTAGAAGTCACCCTGTTTTTATGTTTCTACTGATTGCTTAAAAAGTCACATTTTAAAAACACACTGCAATACGTGTACTTAAATTTTCCACATCAGTGCAGAAGTGTTAACCTTTGACTCTCTCTTATGAAAGATGAGAAACGTAGCATGATTTACTTCCTCTCTTGCCACCAACCTCACCCCATGGGCCTAGTTTTAATAAAAGATAATTTGTACTTTTAAGTCAAATTGATATGAATACATACTATAGATTGTCTCTTTGAAAAATTGTTTTTTAACAAAATATTTACATGAATTTTTACAGCTGTCGATTAAATTAAACAATGTTCTAATAATTTCAGTGCTAACTTCCTCATTTTTGTGATCTCTATCTTAATTCATCTCTTGTGCGACTGGAGAAATTCTTTTTCTCAGAAGTGAATGTGGGCCGTGTATTTTCTAAGACTTTGCATATGAAAAGAAAACTTTCTGTTCTCAAAGCACATGACCAATGATCCAGCTGAGTGTAGGGTTTCTCGGTGGGACATTTCTCTAAAAAAAAATTATTCCTCCCTTCCCCCTCCCACCCCAGGCATTTCGCAATGGAAGGACAGGTTTTGTTTTGTTTTGTTTTGTTTTGTTTGGCCCTGATGGTCTTTTACTTTGATCACTGAAGAAAATATCTCAGGTTAGGGATCCAGATATCCTTGGAGAAATAGTGGGGTTCTCAGAACCCTGCAGAACTCAGTTAGGGCCCTAGCTTCTCTCGCTATTCTTCCCTGTGTCTTCCCCCACAGGAGAAGCCAGCCCTGATGGATATGGTGTACATTTGCAGCTGCCCTCACTGGAGACAAGGCACGGCAACGCTGGGGTCCACCTCTGTCAGGAGCCATCCTCCCCGCTGTCAGCTCTCGGCTTGGTTTGAACTGCCCGCGCCAGGAGCAAGCTTTGCAGCCCTGTCATTCTACTGCTGGAGCCTGAAACGTATGTTTGAAAAAGAGCAAAGCGATTTGAGTGCTACGACTCTATCGGGCTACAAGTTCACTTTGTCTTTTTGTTCAGCTCCTGATTCAGGTAACAGAAACTATTTTATTTCCCATCCCCGCCCTCCTACATTCACATATACCTCCGAATCTGACGTTCGCTCTTCATAAAAAGAGATGTACGACCAGCCTCTTAAGTCTTGGCAACCCCAGCACAAAATAAAAACTCCTTGGCATAAAAGCAGATCCTATAAATCCACAGAATGTCTCTCCCATATAATGCATGGAATAATAATGGCCCTGCTTTGACTTCTACTGAATTGCACTTTGGTTTTCCATGCTATCTGCCCTTGTGAATCATCTTATGTAAAGAGAATCATCTTATGTAACTCACAAATGTGGTCGCTGTAGACTGGCACGATAGTGATAATCACATTGCACAGTAATGCTGTCAACTGTCCCTACCAGCCCTCCTAGGTATCAGAGTGCTGTCCCCCGTCCTGTGAGGGAGTGACATCCTCTGTCTGGTGCGGGGTGGACAGTCCCTACATAATCTTCCCACCCACTGGTTTTCGTCCTCCTATTCTCCACGCGCCTCTTCGTTACTGGCTGCACATTGCAATCAAGCCTGCTCATTTCCTTCCAATTGCCTACTTTTCCTTCTAATTACTCTGCCATACCTCAGTGACTTACTGAATATGACGACGCGCACAGCGGGGGCTGGTTTAGGGCATGAAACAAAAACTCGTGGGCATAAAAGCAGATCACATGTATCCATGAAATGCCTCTCACATAGACTCCGTGGAGTGATGATGGACGTGCTTGGCTTTGTGACCTTCCGTATCGGCCGTCCGATACTGACATCCGGTTCACTCGTGTTGAGATGGTGCTGACTCCACACCACGCCATTTGATCACCTTTTCGCATGTGACTTAGGTGTGTGTTTCGTTTTATCTCCGATCGCCCTCACGCAGGAAGCCATGATGGTCATTCCTTCACCACCGAGTGACATGAAAAAGAGAGAAACACACACGTGTCTCCATTTGTTTTGTATGCATCTCAGTAAACTTTAAGAGTATTTCCATAAGGCTTTTCCAGTAGGTCAAAATTCATTATCACTGTATTGGCAATTTTTATCCTATTTAAGTTTCTAAAGTATGAATTGAGACCCAAACAATCTGAACCTTTTAATAGACAATTATTGTGTTTCTGTGATAGTCAATTTATATTCTTGAATCTTTACATAGTTTGGTTGAGTTTCTATGACTTTGCACAGTTATTTGTACTTATCAGTGGATGTTTACTGAGTGCTTATCATCAGTCAGATCCTTCCCTACGCATTTCATGCATGCTACCTCACTCCATTTCACATCGGATTTCCAGGACAGGATCAGCATCACCTTTTTATAGACGAGAAAACTAGGATCCAATGCATCTCACCGCTCTCACTGTTAAATAAACTCCTAATACGAGCATTCTGGGTAGACGGGAAAAAAGAGACCCAATCCTTAATTGCACGATGCTAACCTCAAGCATAATAATGCTGTGAAAACATGTATGTGTGTTTTATTAAATAGACAAATACCTCTGTCATGCACTGTTTTTACTTTTTAATAAATATTTATAATTGACAAATAGTAACACTTAATCTTCATAACAACGGGATGAGATAAGTACTATTATTATCTCCATTTTACAGATGAGAAAACCGAGGCACGGAAAAATGATAATAGGTCCAAGATAACTCGGTAGGTGCCGAAGCGAGTCCAAATCCTGGAAGACAGGTTTCCGTATCCAGCCCATTGAAGTGTGAAGTTAAGTTGGCACAGGCAAGTCTACGCCGAGCGGTGACTGGTCGTGTCCTTCTTCACAGTGCTTTCTACGGATTTGAGAGTTTTGAATTTTGCATGCAGCGTATCTCATTGAGAAAGACAATGCTTCATGCACCTTTGCTCAGGTTTTTAGAAAATATAGTAAAGGATGAAAATCAAAGACTGGCAGACCAAGGTAAAAGGAATGTTCATGGCTTCCTCCTTCAGAAAGGACATTTTCTAAGAACGGATTATTCACCTGGGGGATTATCACATTTGAATGGAAGATATTCATGGAATTATTAAATTTGAAATGAAAGGGCAAAGAAGAGAAAACTATCCAGAAGCAGTTTTCTGCAGAAAAATCTTACATTATCTTAGCTTCAAACCTTACATTTCCACATGTTCAGCAGTTTATTTTTGAATAAGTGAAATAAACTCCATCACATGGGATGCGTTATTAGAGGTGGCGCCAGAAAATGCATTTAAAATTTATCCTTTTCATTTTGTTTTTTTAACTGTTTTGTAGCTCCCTGCTTGTCCTTGGGGTTTGTGTCATTGACCACCCTGTCAGTCGGCATCTGCCCCTGTGGCAGGCCAAGGGGGCTGTGGTCAGATGTATATATTAGCGCAAGTCACAGACCGTGTTTGATGAGGACCCTTGTCCTCAGGCACAAAATCGGCCTTGTGGCTTTTTAAGGAGGTGTGGCAGGGCCAGGGGAGGGGGAAAAATACCCAAGATGCCGCATGCTTCTAAGGGAGCGAGACTATTGCAAGGCGCAGCTGTGGTGTTATTTCCCGTGCACCTGTGACAGCAGGTGCAAAAACGCTGGCCTAGGAAGTAACCGCAGCGGGGCACAGGGCTTGTCCCCTGGCTGTCTGGGAGACGGGACTGTGGTTCAGGCCTCTTACCTCTGAAGAGAAGCGACCTTGGCTGGCTCGTGGATGACCACACCTGACCCACCTGTGAAATACGAGTGTCTGTGCTTTGTGGGAAACTGTAAGTCAAAATGGAGACTATGTATTTAATATTTTACTTTATTAACAAATAGTTTTTAGGTTATCCACAGAGAGATATACACCTAGTCAAAATGCAGAGTTATGCTATCATCAAATAGACTTTTTGGGGGGGAAGGTTCAAAATGCTAATATTCAGGTGACGTTGTTGGTACTTTGAATGTATTTGTCAGCAGCCTGGAGACAATAAGAGGTCAGAGGAGGTAAAACAAGGAGCCCATCGATGCTGATTCCGAAAGAATATACTCCACTATTCATTGTTTATAGTTTATTTCACCGTTGAGACAACAGTCTAGTTATGGCGGAGAAATGCACCCCCCCCCCCAACAACTGTCCTAAAGTAACAGGGACATGTGACTGAGAGGCTTGCTTTGAAGATGCTTGACATTTGCAAGGGGGATTTTTCTGAGGGATGGGGGTCTCTTCCTTCCTGGAGAGAATGGCCTGTTGGGGCGGGGTCTGCTTGGCCGGCAGGGAAGAGGTGGGTGATTTTTCTCCCCACTCCGCACCCACACAATATTTGTGGGAAAAATATTTGGAACGTCCAATTTTCCTGGGGGTGGGGGTGGGGGAAAAACTCCAGAGGCTATTATTTAATAAGTTAATTAAAATGAGGCGGCATCTGTAGCTGAACGAGATTTTAGTCTACTTTATGTACAAAACGCCTGACATGTGAGCCCACATACCATGACACACAGCTGATTAAATTTCCGATTTTCAACCATAACACAAAATTTCCTCCTTATTTAGTTTACTCTCGTTTCCTTTCAGAATCCATAGATTAGAGGACTCCCTCTGGTGGTTGAATAAAATATCATTTTTATCTAAGTCATGCCTAACCAACAAAAGAATAAAAAGCTGGCATCTATATAGAATAACTTTTCGGAGAACCTGAAAAGGTTTTGATTTTTAAGATATGACACCTATCGGGGTATTGATGGGGATGAAGAAGAGGGAGGAGAAAGGGCAGGAGGAGAAGCAGAGAGGTTCTAGAACATTCTGGCCTGGGTATATCGGCTCAATCACAGATGAAAACAGCTCGTCAAACACAGGCAGAGAAGGCAAAGCAAATTCCGCATTTTTTTAAAGGGCACAAAATTCAAAGACAAACGAGATCCCAGAAAGCACTATGAAAACTAAAAAAAACCATTCCGGGGTTCACAAACAGTACCCCCAATTCCTAAGCGCTTAAATCTCAACAAATGCAGCATCCACAACAAAAAAGACACTAGAAACTCTTGCCTTTATCGCTACGTCGTCTCAACAGCTTCACTCCGTCTAATTTTTTGGCGAGCTTGTATTCGCCCAGAGCGGAACTATGACCGCCTTACCGGAGGAGTCACCATCTGAAATCTGCTTGGTGGAAGGATTTATTTTCCCCTCATTCCTTCCGGTTCTCTTAAGAGAACAGAGTTTGTTTTACCGCTCAGTGGGGGAATGAGGCTGCCGTCGGTTTTCTTTAGAGAAAGCACCGAAGGCCCTCGCCACTTGCTGGATCGTGGGCTGTGCAGCTAAAAATTCTCTTACGGGGAGCGTGAGAAACCCCCGCCATTGTCAAGGTCCCTCATCAAGTGCATTTTATTGGCTGATGACATAGTATGGCGGGAGACATGGTGGCACGCGGGTGTTCTGGAAGCGGAGAGGCAAACCTTCCAGGAACCTCCTGTCCGTCATTCCCTCCCACCTCCACTCAATTCTCTCTGCTGCTTTTTCTAAATGGAGCCCTAAGGGACGCCATAAGGAAAATGTCACATTCTTCTTCTCCTCTGGACCCGAGAGGAATGGAATTTTATGATCAATACTTTAAGAAGGAAAAAAAAAAAAACAATTCAGAGGGAAATAGTTTCAAGTATAGGAAAATAAAACCATTTTTCGGGTATGGAAGATCAGCTTTAAGAGCTGGAGCGTTCTCGGAAATCATCCAACCACCTCGCGCGAGGACACATTCGCCCCGCCTGGAGGCCGCGTGCAGTTCTGTAAATTTACACTTTCGTCTGTACGCGACCCATTCCCAGGACAATCACAGCCAAGAGGAGGAGGGGACATCAGCCTCACCAGGCCCCTCGCCTCGACGTCCCCTTCCCTGGAGAGCTCCGGTGGGCTATGAACTGAACCATCCAAGAAAAATCCTCAGAGCTATTTGCACATTGAAGAGCAAAACTGAGATTGAACATCACCCCGGGACGGAGAGTTGGCAGATGGAAGGAGGCGGCCACAGGGGCCAGAACCCGCCCACCAAACGGTTGTTTCTCCTCCGTCCCTCGGTCAGTCCCCTGCGGCCTGTCCTTCCCTGACGGGTCGCGACAGGATGCGTGCAGAGCAGTGTTTCTGGGGAGGAAACAGCATCCTAAGAGCAACCGGGTTTGGGGAGCGTTTCACACGATATTATTGTGAATGGAAAAGAAGTAGGAAGGGGAGGGGGAGGGCGGGTTCGGTAAGTTAATATCTTTTTCTACTGAATCTAAGGGGGGATGGG
>NW_011889071.1:288961-293628 GCF_000151845.1 Pteropus vampyrus | reverse complement strand
CCGCGCCAGCCTCGGCAGCGAGGTCAGGACCCCCAAACCGCCCCTGCCCACCCTCTGGGGCTCGCTCTACAGCCTCCGGCAAGACGTCAGCAGGCCCGAGGCCTGTTAGGGGACCCGCATCCAAGCGTGTAGCTCTACGCAATCTACCATAAAAACGCCTAGAGCGTGGGTGAGGGACACAGTCCGCAAACGATAACACCGCGTGCCTATGGTGGGGGAGCGGCAGCAGCTTCGCATCTCCGTTCATGCAGTAGCAATGTCAGATATGCACTAAGGAAGATCTGCGGGTCCTCCCGAGGTTCGACCAGCTCCCAGTGCGCCACTGCACTGTAAAGCATCCATTGGCACGCTGGCTCAACAAATAGCTCGTTGAACACACCATCAGTTGCGCTTGGTGGACGCAGGCGACAGGCGTGGCACCACGCCTCCCGAGAGGAAGCTCGGATAATGAGATCCCATCATCTTCTAGATATTTCCCCTGTGTCTATATAATATATGCCCATCGAGATAAACCAGGGGTAATTCAGCGTGGAGAACCGGCACACAGCAGTGTCTGCGGCTTTGTGCTCCTGGTGCTCTCTGCGAAACAGCCTTCTGAACTCTGTCCCCAAGGACTAGTGCCATGTGGGTGCACAGCACAGGCACCACAGGCTCCTGCCGCTAGGTGCCCTCAGGTCGGTAGAAGGGCAGAGTGAGTCTGCTTTTAATCAGAACGTCTGCTGCATGGCCACTAGGCAGGAAAGTCCTTCTTTTAAATGCCAACCTTGGCTTCTCCTCACTGGCTACGCGAGTTCGCATCCATTTTCCAGAAACGTTTGATGTCATCCGCACTGACCGTTAGTTCCGGGCAGCATGTAACTCTTCCCCTGTATAAAGTTCTTTCGCCTCCTAAAGAAAAATCTAACGGGCAAAGTGACTTGATGGCTTCCGTTAACGTTCTCTTTTGCAAACAAAAATTCTCTTTACAATAGTCAGGCTTCACTGACAGCGAAACCAGTGCCTCCATCCTGAGTTGGTCACAGGAAGATTTGCATAAGCGTCAGACTTTCTCCCAAATTATGTGTCTGCCAAGAGCCACTAAGCTCAGTCACTGCCAAGTGATTCATTCCCTGCAATGCAGCCTCGCAGCACGTGTGGTTAACTGCATGTCTCCACGGCTTCGAGCCAAGCCAGCGTGCACTGTGGGGCTGTCCTTACTCTCCCCAAACGATGAATGTCCACTGTCCCAGGGCACGGGTCTGCGGCTTCAGTCCCCAGCCTCTGGGCTACTCTCACATGTCACACAGCAAATGACAGAGGCCACCCATCCCCAGGGCGATTTCCAAAAGGGTAGCTGGAGCTCCCCGCCTCCCCCGACTTAAGAAATCATGTCAGAAATCAAACAAGTGACAAAGAGAAGTGTCACCTGGGGCACAGTATGCTTTGCCTTTAAAAAGAAAACTACGTAATATCACGAACTTCAAACATTAGTCACTTGCAACATATTTCACAATGAATCTCAACGCACCAGTGTGTTAACCGACGTTTTTGAAAAATGTTGGTTCGTAGGCTTCATGGTCCAGCCATGGGATTTTTCTAGCATTTTACACACATCGTTTCATTCAGTTCCCAGAATGTTCCCGGAACGTGGGAGATGGACATACTATTTCCCTCACGTGGAAAGTTCCTTTCCACTGTATATGATACTGTGAGTCAAGTATGCGTTCTGGGTGACACAGGATGTTTAAGCATCTGCCGCATGAATGGAGGGAAGGAGGAAGGAGCAGGGAGGGAGCGGGGGTGGAGGGACGTTTCTATGATTGAGTTTGCAAGGCTCCCATTTAAAGACTTTTCCTTTACTGTTGACTTTTTCACCCACAATTAGGAAACGGTGTTGTTACACCGGTATTTTACAGTCTGTTCTATAAATTTATATTTCCTTTGTGGTGCTTTATAGGAAAGACGAAGACACCGAATTTACATAAATTCTGGAAACACTGCATATCATGTCCGTCTCATGGACTCACGATGCCCTTTCCTGCATTCGCGGTGCCGAAAAGCCCTTCGGTGAAGAATCGTGTTTAATCTTGCTTCGCTTGTGTTATTTTTATTTGACCGTGAGAACCTTTTTTCTTGTTACACCTATTATCGGGGTGTGGATCTGGGTCTTGAGAAACACACTTGTAAAACTGTTACATGAGCTGTCAGCTGTCTCGTGGTTCAAATAACCGAACTCCCCATAGGTATTTTACTCACTCGTTTTTATTTGAAAGGAGAAAATAAGCAATATCTTATGAAAATCTCTTATAAAGGCCTCTTCCTGGAGACTGACAGGTGTAATGAAGAAGAAATAAAAATGAGAAAGGAACCGTTCGGCAGGCATGGAAGCAGTAAATACTGCCGACGATATAGCTCAGATCTCGGCCAGGAATTACTACCAAATACAGTAAATTTGAATCACTGCGAAGAAAAAACATCAATGGCTGATATGCAACTTCCCTTCCTGAAAATGTGCAGTTTTCAGAGAAGCAGCTACAGCAAATTCTGCCGATTCTCACTAACAGTGAGTAACTAGAGAACAGGGCTGGAAGCTCAGGAGGCCGTGGGGGACACGGACTCGGCCTGGGATGTCCCTGTCCCCAGCTGGAGCGAGTGAAGAAAACAAGCAACCATTTTCCAGCACGCTGCTATTGTTGGTTTAACGGTGCCGATCTTCTTAAAAGCCGCCTATTTCTCCAGCAAGGCAGTGGGGAAGGGGTTTTTTATAATCGAGAGCCGCTGGGAGCAAGGGCGAGCAATTTCCACAGATGCGAATGTGGTTATGTGAGAACCAGGAAACCAGAACCGGTGGCCTCAGCCAACGAGAAGCCCAAGGCCGCAGACCGGCCCTGTCGCTCTTCTCCGACCTGACTTCTCACCCCTGTCGCGATCTTCTTGGGCTGCTACGAGAAAATCGCTCAGCCTGAGCGGTTTCCTTCCTCACCGTCTGGAAGCTGGAAGTCCCAGATGAGGCAGACTGGGGGTCACGGATGCTCTCTTCCTGACCTTCGTGACCTTCGGGCGGCCACCTGCTCACCGCACGCTCACGCTCACGTGGCTTTTCCCTGAACGGATGCTTTCTCTTCCTCTTTTCGGAAGGCCATTCATTTCATCGGGGGGGGGGGCCCACCTCGTGACTGCCTCTGAACCGAACCGCCTCCCAAAGGCCCAGCTCCAAATATCCCCCCAGTGGGAGCCAAACACGTGCAATCGTGGGGACACAGACGTTCAGTTCCTAGCAGCTTGCTAGCGAAAGCGGGTGAGCAGTCCAGAAAAAAGGAGGGGCTTCTTCGTACTCCCGGTGAGGACGCGTGCAAATCTGCTCCCCCGCCCCTCCCCTGTCACCCCCAATCCACACACGGGAACTCACACAGCACGCCGCGGCAAAATCTGGGGCATTTTTCCCAGCACGGATAGAGAGCGAAACATACAGAAAGAAAGCCTCCCTTAGGCACAGCCCGTTCCCCGTCTGCCTCAGGTGCAGCAGGACTGAATGTAGGTCTAAGTGTGAAAGATGAATTAAACGGACGTCAGGTGAGCAGAAGCGGGAACGACGGGTAATCTACGCTATTTGGGAAGCAACAGCGGTCCTGCAGGCTTCGCTTTATTTGAAGATGAACGAAAGCAAAACAAATTTTTTTTTTTTAAATATAGCAGAATCCTACAGTATTTGTCCTTCTGGTACTGGCTTATTCTAGAGATCTACTGGACAGCATTGTGCTGTACGATATAGTATGATATAATACTGTGCGATATAATACTGTGTTGTGCACTTAAAAAAATCTGTTGAGATTTCATTTTTTATGGCCGAGTAATATTCCACTGTATATTTGAGCCATAACTACTTTATCCAACTGTCTATTGATGGGCACTGAGGTTGCCTCCGTACCCTGGCTAATGTGAATAGCGCTACAGTGAAGATAGGGTGCGTGAATCTTTACAAATCAGTGTTTGGGTTTTCTTTGGATAAATATCCGGAAGTGGAATTGCTGGGTCATGTGGTAGTACTATTTTTAATTTTTTGAGGACCCCTCCATACTGTTTTCCAAAGTGGCCGCACCAATTTGCAGTCCCACCAGCAGTGCACGAGGGTTCCCTTTCGAAATTGTTAAATAATTTCAACTTGCAGGTGAAAGTCTTCTACATGAAGAAAAAATATTGACTAAAAATCACTTAAGTGTTGCAAAGGCAACAATTACAAAATTTATATTTTAAAATGTAACTGCCCAATATCAGTAAATAACTACTTAGAAGAAAAGAAACATACTCCATTGACAATAGCGATTGTTATTCAGTAACCTTACAGACATCAGAATGTCCATAGCGACAGATGGGATTACTTGTGCCTTTTTTTCTTTTTCCTTCTTTTTAAAATTCCTGTACTGCCTTGAAAAAAAATGTATTAATTTTATTATCAATAACTGAAGATATTTTCTAAATTGAAAAATAAAATACATCAACAAATGTTACCATCATATTTCAATAAACGATCAATCAATAAAGGCTCACTTAGTTGTTTTTATTTTATTTATTGCTTATTATTATTTCTTTTAACTTATTTACTATTTTTTTAGTACTGGAAGACTCTTTAGAAAATGTCTAACTCAAGCCCTCAGGTTCAAATAGAAAATTCAGCGCCTGCCAGTTTA
>NW_011889071.1:282946-286136 GCF_000151845.1 Pteropus vampyrus | reverse complement strand
GTTTTTTTCTTTCTCCCCTTCCAGATGTTAAAATACAAAGGATTTCAAAAAACAGTAACTGGTAAAACAAAAACCAATATTGTTTAGTTCTAAAATTGAAGCAACAGGTCGATTCTCGCAGCATTCCAACTGCAATGTTTTGAGGAATCATAATGGACAGTAGCATTTTAAGCTGACACTGTGGGACCTGATGTTGCTACAAACACAGAAAGCAGGGACCGGGGCCACTACAACCCGCTCTCTGTGTCGATGGTGCCAGGAACGATGGAAGCCCAGAGTTACCCCAAATTCTCTGCAAGGTGAGTCAGGCCACGACAGGTTGAAGACCCAACTCATGAACGGTAGAGACTCAGCTGCTAAAGCAGAAGCCTAGACCTGGCTCACACATCTGCCTCTGGCCGGGCTGCATTTGTTTAGGGTCTGTATGTCTGTCTGTCTCTCTCTCTCTCTCTCCCTCCCTCCCTCCCTCCCTCCCTCCCTCTCTCCATTCCTCTCTCATCCCGCCATCATCACTTAGATACATTTCTAATTGCAATTTGCAGAATCTCAGTTTTAGCTCCTCATCAGACCTTTGTGTTAACAGAGGCGCATCCGCCTGTATTCGCCTAGATAACTGAGTATTATTCTACTCCATCCTCGTATAGATCTACATAACATGTAACTGAAAAAAAAAATACTGAGATGTTTCACTATCTACACTGCGTTCCTCTCCGAGCGCAGTGAAAGTCTCCGCGATTATAAATTACTAGGTTGCTTCATTTACACAAACACAACAAACAGAACAATCAAAGATGTTTCCCATCAGCCTGGCAAAATGCTTCCCAGTCCTCAACCGGCATCTTAGTACCGTGTAAAAGACTGAATGACGAAGCGAAGAAATGAAGCGCTAAATAAAGAGCTGCTGGGGATGGGAGCTGCTTCCCATTTCATTCCAGGCTGTTTGCATCACGGAGCTGGGCGCTCCCGGTGACCGGAGGCATCTCTGCTTCCTGCCTGTCCCCCTCGTGTGCTCTGCATCCCTGGACCGGACAGACCTTCCGTGAAGCGCTAACTGGCCAAATTTTCCCGGATGCGCTGAGTGGATATTTCATGTCCAGAGGATGTTATTTAAGGAACAACTTATAAGCACACCACCAAAACCGTCTTTTTAATTTAGAAGAGTCGGGTAAGTTTTAAGAATCATTACAAAGCTATATCTCTACCTAACAGCACACACCAACACAAATCACAGTACATTACAGGTGTCCGTGTTTTAAAAAATAGAAACCAGTAAAACTGGAGAAATAGGTGATAGTGGTCAAAAGGTATAAATTAACAGTTATAAGATAACTAAGTCCTGGGAATGTAATATGCAGCATGGAGACTATGGTTAATGATACTGTATTGTATATTTAAAAGTTGCTAAAAAAGTAGCTCTTAAAAGTTCTCATCACAAGAGAAATATTTGTAACTGTGGGGTGAGGGATGTTAACTTATTGTGATGATCATTTTACAATATGTATATATCAAATAAAACTAATAATGCTATGTGTCAGATAGCTGAATTAAAAATAAATAAAATTAGAAGAAAAATCAGTCAAATTTCAGAATGCCCATCCAATCTTGAAATGGAGAAATAACAATTTTTAAAGATTTGTAGATTGCTCTATACATTATTTTGAAACTCTTGAACATTAAAATACACCATAAAACTAAAAGGCAATTAATAAACTAGAAAAAACATTTTAGCACAAAAGGGTTAATGTAGCCTAACATAATGATATTCTATAAATCAATATGAATAGTCTGGGAGGAAAAGGACATGAAAAAGAATTTTACCAAAGAAGAACTAAAGATCATAAGTAACGTATAAAATGTTCAATAAACATATGAAAGTTCGGATATACTAGTAACAATAAAAATAAAAATGAAAACCAATGGTGCGACAGTATTTTTTACGATGGCCTAGGTTATGATGTGGCTTCACATGAATCCCTATATCTCAGTGATGTAGCACCAGAAAATTGATCTCTTATCAATCTCTTACCAGTTTATCACAGATCGGGGGGTGTCCTGATCTAGACGACTGTGACCCCACAGTCGTGTAGGGGTCTAGACTGAGGAAGGGCCCGGTGATGTAAGGCTGACCCGGCCGAAGCATTCGCCCTTCTTAGCCAGTGAGGTGTGAGAAGCTGGGAGAGAACCACACATCATCTCTTCCTTGCCTTGGCCCGAAGCAACACATGTCACTTCTCAGAATTTCCTTGGCTGGTACTAGTCATGTGCCTTTCCCGCTCCAGCACGGCTCCCCCGCCAGCCTCTCGGATTGGCAAAGATTAAGAAAAGAAAGAAAGAAAACCTGGGTTGATCAAGATCTTTCTTGTTAAAAGACCAGTGCGAGCAAAGGCAAAGAGACATGACACCACTTGACGTGTTTGGAATTCTGCTTGGCTGGGAGAGAAAGGAAGGTAAGAAACAGCTCGCGGGGTAAGGAGAGGCTGGCTCCCTGATAAAAGTCCTTGAAGATATTTTAATTCCGAAAATAGTGGGGATTCCTGATGATTTTTAAGCAGAAGAGTGCTATGGTCAGATGTGCGTTTCGAAAACTTGCTCGGCTGCTGTAAAAATGAATGAATGAAGGAATGAATGAATGAATGAATGAAGTGGAGGTGGAAAAACTGGGGCCTGAGAGAAAAGGAAGTATGATTTAAAACGAAGAACGCCTTCTCCAGAACACATCTGGGGACGCCTGGCATGGTAACTCACCAGGCGGAGATCTAATCTCACGTCCGTTTCAAACAAAAACTAGGCATCGAAAGCCAACTTAACCAAATGTCAAGACTCCAAGTTAATGCTGCAGCAGGTACCAGAAACTGCGAACCCCCTTCCCCAGCTGTGCATAGTGCCACATCTTATCCTCACGAGTGACATTTATTGGGCGCTGTGCCCTCCTTCCAGTTTCTATAATGAGATGGGTTCCGGTAAGCTGCGGCCTCCACTAAGCCGGTCACCTGCCACGGTCGGCCTTCTCTGCTTCCCAAACCCACGCACTCCGTGCAAACCTTGCCTCGCTCACAGAGGAAGGAGGTTCTTGGGTGCCGTCTGCTTGCCAACACCTTCTTTTTTAATTCTTCTTCTCTGTGGCTTGTTCATTCTTTATCTCTACAGAGTTACTTCAAAGCCCTTTTGATATTATTTGCCTTTCCTTCTC
>NW_011889071.1:276121-281781 GCF_000151845.1 Pteropus vampyrus | reverse complement strand
AAAAAAAAAAAATCGAAGAAATAATAGCTGCGTTTTTCTAGAACTGATAAAAGACACCAAAGCACAGATTCAAGAAGTTTCATGAATCTTAAGCAGGACAAATAAAAAGAAATCCATACCTAGACGCACCATAGTAAAACTTTAGAAAAATTAATGACAAGAGGAAAAGTCTTAAAAGAACCAAAAGAAAAAGGACACATTATTTTTTTAAAAGCAGTATGTCCTATGACCCAACCATTCTACATGCCTGAATAAGATGTACAACGTATGACATGAATAAGTAAATCTCTAACATAGACCTAAATACTGCTTGCGAGTTAGGCCATTTCAATGTTCGATAGCTCTACATGTTAAAAAAACACAACAATTTTCTTTTGCTAAGTCAATATCTCACAGTTACTGAGTCTCATGGTGTGCTGGTAAATGATATCACGTTTGTATCATTTGCTGGCTTCTGCGGAGGACATAGTGACCATGGCTGGCTTCAAGCGACTAATGGGATGTAACCGAATGCAGAGCTGAGAAGTGACACGTGCGGTCAGTATGAGCCAGCATCCTCACGCCGTTGGTTGTATTCCTGATCATGTCTTTTCTTGTCAAGTTTAAATGTCCCTAATTCTTTAGTTGTTTCCCCCACGTAGTTGATTACCTGTGGGATATTCATTCATTCTCTGGATATTTATTAAGGGCCTGTCATTTGCCAATACATGTTCTAAAAATGAAGTCTGTATCAGGGGACAAACGTGCCTCCATGGAACTTATGTCATAGTGGAGAGAAAAAGGCCACGAACAAACAAGTAAATAATACAATCTATCAAATATTGATAAATAATAGGGAGAAAAATATACGGAGATAATGTAGGGGGAAAATGTTATTTTTTATGGGGGAAGGCCTCACTCATATAAGACCATATACTTCCTTTCTGCTCTCATTCTTTGTCATAACGCTCTTGATAAATTAGAGAGGAAAACAGCTGAACCTATGAAAAGAAAGCTGAATTTATGGAAACTTTTAGAAGAGCTTATATAGATTAAAAGCACTGTGAAGAGGTATTATAGTAAAGCAGAGATTGCAAATCAAGTGTTCCAAAGAACTGAGTCAACATTCAGAAATTGGGAGGGCCCAGGAAATATGCAAATTTTCAGCCTTGCCTGCAAGACTGCAAAACCCAGCGATGTGGTCCCTTCGTTCTAGAATCCTTTAGAAGAGGCCTGAGCTCTCCCGTCTGTCCCCCACCCCGACCCCCGCAGGTCCCAGTGGGCGGTCCGCACTCACCTCACAGTCCCTCCCTCGCCCCTGTGGCCATTTGAATTCAGACCCTGCCAGAATTAATTAATAATCAATTTTTAAAAGAATTTCATAATTCTATTTGTTTCTAAATTGCTTTGTCACTGTTTTTGAAAATCAAACCCACAATCAAAACACAAAAACTTTGAAAATAATATACGAGATGCTCTGCAACCTACTCTATGAGTTTCCAAAACACATTTTGAAAAACGGTAGCATGAATATGAAATAGGCGTGTAAATTCACAAGGTAGCCATTCTGAAGGGGGAAAAAAAACATTGGGGAATAAAATCTCCAGAGCGTTAACAATATTCATAAAATTTTGTATTGGTAATCAAGATATATAATATTTTAATAAACATACTCATATTGTTCGATGTGTGTCTATTTCAACATAAATGATTAGCGCCGAAGAACAGTTTCTTCCCGTGATTGCCTCGGCCCTGTCAGCATTACTCACATATAATGAAATATAAGTGGCATCTTGTACTTTGAAAGTACTTAATATGTGTAAAACAATATAGAGGAGTTTGAACGAATTAATCACAAATCCAGGCAAACATCTTTTCATCGATGAATGTAATATGGAGGCTATCAAATTATTGCCCATGCCATTCAGATAAAATATTTTGTAAATTAAAAATTCCAAAATACAAATAAACGTCAAAGCCAACAGCAAAACCAACACCTACGCTGGTTTACAAAACATATTTTGTAGACCCAGTTTATGCAACATCACTTCCGTCTGCCAAGACACATACTTACAAGATTCTATTTATAACGCTGCCTAGAAACCACTATTAGTCATCATAAATATTGCCATAACCAAATCAATCTCATAAACCAAATGTTGCAAATAAAAACAAGTGATTCTGGAATAATTTCTAGAGCCAGTTTCATTAATTTCAAATGGTTTGTTTTTTTGAAGATTAGGAAGAGGATAAAATAACTAAAGCAGATCTTACAACTAGAATTTTATTTTCAATTAATAGTCTATATAAATGGAAACGGTTAAGTAAGAAATGTTTTCCATAGAAGCTTTGTTATATTTCACTCAGTTCTCTTTCCTTTTGCTTTGCTCTGTCCTTCTATATATTTCTCAGTTATAGAACATACAAATACATGTATTAAATCCATCCGGAGGCCATTTTTTAAAAAATTCTCATTTCATTTTTATAGCGTTTTCTATACAGATTATATGGGATCTGAGGACCTTTTTAACTACATATTTAACATTGCTAGATATTCTAGATATCACTGTTGATTTGCATGATGAAATCATAATAGTGGATTTGTCACTCAAATATATTACTAATTTTTTTCCCCACGATACTAAACAGTATATTACTAAATTGAATATGTTTAAAAGGTGAAGTCTGTCGGTATCTGTAATATCTGAGGAGAGATTCCATTTAATCTAAATCTCAGTTATCGGCTCATGAGCAAATACGCCAGCATGAACACATGCCTTTACCTCTAAGAGGATATTGGCTGAACATTTGCTGAGTGCCTACGATGTCAGGGGCTGTGCGAAACACCGAGAACAGAACCGCAGACAAGACAGGTGTCTGTCCTCAGAAAACTGGAAATCTAAAGTGCCACGCACGCAGCAGCAGGGACGGCCATCCATTCATTCAACAAACGTACCTCGAACACCAAGGCAAGACAGCCACTGTGCTGGACTCAAAAATGCCATAAATAAGAGGGAAGTCTGTGCCTTCAAGGATCTGCAGGGGCGGGGCAGGGGGAGCCATGAAACTTACAACATGGCCGATAAGCACGCGATAGAATGAGAACCTGGACCACACAAGGGACACGAGACAGAACATCTCTCGAGATATGAAACCTGAGCTTAACACGAAGGAAGGCGCGGACAAGGCCCCCCAGGGTGCAAGGGCAGCCTGTGCACAGGTAGGGAGGACGCCTGCGGGTCTCAGTGCCTCGAGGGTCCGGAATGCTGGGCGGGGCGTCTGCGTGAGCGGATGGCGCTAAATCACGAGAAACCACGTATTCCGGGCAAAATGTGTAGGGACACCGACCTTAGGAAACAGGAAACCATTGAAGAACTTTAAAACAGTGCGTGAGACAGTCAATTTTTTTTCAAAAACATCTTTTAGGGAGATTATGTAGTCGAGAGAGAGTGAGCCAGCAGGAATGGATGAGCGAGAACAGTTACTAGCAAGCAAATGGCACCAAATAGAATTTAATATTTACTGTATCATTCTTAGGTTTGTTTCTAGCCTGAGGGATAAAGTGTACAATTAAATATATATTCTGAAAGGTCTCGGGTAAGAAGAGTAAGCCAGAAAATACGTCTGTGTTTGGACGTGTCCAGTGTGAGTCATCTCCAAGAGATTCCTGTAGACTTGCACCATAGCTTGCTGGATAGCGGGGCTGGAAGGAAAGGCCAGGCGTGACTTGGCCGGGAATACAAAGCATGGGCAATGAGCACAAATCGGTGGCTAACACCACCCAAGTGGCTGAAGGGACTCAGGAAGTGAGTGCAGCGTGGGGGGAAGGGTGATGGCAGAGGCCTGAGGAAGAGATATTACAGCGGTAGACAATCAGACAGGGAGAAGCAGTGACTTTAAGTCTGTGAGATGAAGACTGGGAAAATGATGTCAGTGCAAACACGGGAGGGAAAAAAGCCAAGGGAGAGTAAGTGTTCGGTGCTCCTGAGACACCATGTGACCTGTGGTGACACGTCCCCGAAGCGTTTTCACGAGGCTGCTTCCAAACCAGGTGACCAGCAGGAGGGTCGTGGCTGGAAGAATCGTGGGCCATTTATGTATCATGCAGCAATTTCAAAAATCAGAAAGGGTCTCTACGTTCTGGTTTGGGGAAAAGATTTGCTTATTGGAGGAAGAAGTGAAGGGCTACGAGATGGAAGAGCGATAGGACATGGCTTTTCTGAATAGCTACATTAAAAAAAAAAGTTTTGAAACAATGAGCCATCGTGCACTAAAGTGGTAAAACAATCATAAGTAGAAGAGATTGATTTTAAGCAATTTTTGATCTTACATCCTCAGAGGGGGCGTTTGAGGAACAGAAAGAACTGTGAAGACGATTTAAAATTCCCTTAGACGTTATGCTGCTTATGCAATAAGAGTATCGATATTTTGCAACTCATTTACCTATATCTATTGTTAAAATATAATTAATTCAGTGAAAGACGAAAGCGATAACAAAGCATGTTGCAGAACAATATTTAATCTCATCTGGGTTAAAAATATATATATGTTAACAGAATATATATATATATTAACAGAATATATATATTAACAGGATGATTGTCACAAGTGTGATGGTTAGGTGGAGTTTTAATTTTTAAAAAGTTGGCTCCATTCATTAAACATTTACACTTTACATGATCTGCTTTTATAATTTTAGGAAGGCAATTTAAGAAGTACCGTCAACAACAAGTAGCCAGCCCTTTCACTGATGTCCTGGGACGCAGGAGACAGAGCCAGGGTGTGGTGGAGTGAAGGGTGAGCAGGAGAGGACACTGTGAGTGTAAACTACTCAGCATGAGTCAGGCGCACAAGAAAGGAGGGAGGAAGGAGGGTAATTGAAAGCAGACAGCGTGCTCTCCAGGCAGGCAGGCAGGCAGGCAGGCAGGCATCCTCTGCCACAGTGTTCTGGCGCTGGCTTTTCCCTCCCCAGAAGATGCTTTCTTACAGACATGGGCGTGCCTCACTCGGTCACCTCGTTTCAGTCTGTGCTCAAATGCCAACTTCCCATCGAAGCCTATTTCAAAATCACAGCGTTCTTTCCTGCCCCTTCCCTGACCCTACGTTTTGTCCGCGTTGCGCAGTTGATTTCTAACATTTTATATAATTTTTACTTTTTTATTGTTCACTGTCTGTCTCCTCCACGAAGCTGTAAACTCGATTCAACAGAAATCATTTTTGTCTGCTTTGTACACTAATATATCCCCCCGTACCTAGAACAGTGAATGGCACGTGGTATTACTTGATAGCCATGTACTGAATTAAAAAGAAGGGATTTTTAGGTTTGGGAGACTTGAGCATTTCTCTGCTGACCGTGACTATTTGCAGGAAGAAAGGTAAATCTGATTAGTGAACTTCAGGACGGCAGAAGCAATCCTCACGAGATTTCGGCTGTATCTTCCTAGAGCGTATATAGGACACATGTCGGAGTTAGCAGAAAAAAGCTGTTCAGAACGTCTTCCAGGCCAGCGAAAGAGTGGGACCGATTAGCACGTGTGTCCTTGCCATTCGGGCTTTATTTCTCGTACCGTAACGGACACTGCCAGAACAAACAGGTACATGAAATTTTGTCGGTGATTTTTCAAGGGGAAAAAACTCATTATCTTGGCAAGCGTACACTTCAGAGACACACACTCTCTGTG
>NW_011889071.1:270036-275501 GCF_000151845.1 Pteropus vampyrus | reverse complement strand
ATGGGCAATGAGCACAAATCGGTGGCTAACACCACCCAAGTGGCTGAAGGGACTCAGGAAGTGAGTGCAGCGTGGGGGGAAGGGTGATGGCAGAGGCCTGAGGAAGAGATATTACAGTGGTAGACAATCAGACAGGGAGAAGCAGTGACTTTAAGTCTGTGAGATGAAGACTGGGAAAATGATGTCAGTGCAAACACGGGAGGGAAAAAAGCCAAGGGAGAGTAAGTGTTCGGTGTTCCTGAGACACCATGTGACCTGTGGTGACACGTCCCCGAAGCGTTTTCACGAGGCTGCTTCCAAACCAGGTGACCAGCAGGAGGGTCGTGGCTGGAAGAATCGTGGGCCATTTATGTATCATGCAGCAATTTCAAAAATCAGAAAGGGTCTCTACGTTCTGGTTTGGGGAAAAGATTTGCTTATTGGAGGAAGAAGTGAAGGGCTACGAGATGGAAGAGCGATAGGACATGGCTTTTCTGAATAGCTACATTAAAAAAAAAAGTTTTGAAACAATGAGCCATCGTGCACTAAAGTGGTAAAACAATCATAAGTAGAAGAGATTGATTTTAAGCAATTTTTGATCTTACATCCTCAGAGGGGGCGTTTGAGGAACAGAAAGAACTGTGAAGACGATTTAAAATTCCCTTAGACGTTATGCTGCTTATGCAATAAGAGTATCGATATTTTGCAACTCATTTACCTATATCTATTGTTAAAATATAATTAATTCAGTGAAAGACGAAAGCGATAACAAAGCATGTTGCAGAACAATATTTAATCTCATCTGGGTTAAAAATATATATATGTTAACAGAATATATATATATATTAACAGAATATATATATTAACAGGATGATTGTCACAAGTGTGATGGTTAGGTGGAGTTTTAATTTTTAAAAAGTTGGCTCCATTCATTAAACATTTACACTTTACATGATCTGCTTTTATAATTTTAGGAAGGCAATTTAAGAAGTACCGTCAACAACAAGTAGCCAGCCCTTTCACTGATGTCCTGGGACGCAGGAGACAGAGCCAGGGTGTGGTGGAGTGAAGGGTGAGCAGGAGAGGACACTGTGAGTGTAAACTACTCAGCATGAGTCAGGCGCACAAGAAAGGAGGGAGGAAGGAGGGTAATTGAAAGCAGACAGCGTGCTCTCCAGGCAGGCAGGCAGGCAGGCAGGCAGGCATCCTCTGCCACAGTGTTCTGGCGCTGGCTTTTCCCTCCCCAGAAGATGCTTTCTTACAGACATGGGCGTGCCTCACTCGGTCACCTCGTTTCAGTCTGTGCTCAAATGCCAACTTCCCATCGAAGCCTATTTCAAAATCACAGCGTTCTTTCCTGCCCCTTCCCTGACCCTACGTTTTGTCCGCGTTGCGCAGTTGATTTCTAACATTTTATATAATTTTTACTTTTTTATTGTTCACTGTCTGTCTCCTCCACGAAGCTGTAAACTCGATTCAACAGAAATCATTTTTGTCTGCTTTGTACACTAATATATCCCCCCGTACCTAGAACAGTGAATGGCACGTGGTATTACTTGATAGCCATGTACTGAATTAAAAAGAAGGGATTTTTAGGTTTGGGAGACTTGAGCATTTCTCTGCTGACCGTGACTATTTGCAGGAAGAAAGGTAAATCTGATTAGTGAACTTCAGGACGGCAGAAGCAATCCTCACGAGATTTCGGCTGTATCTTCCTAGAGCGTATATAGGACACATGTCGGAGTTAGCAGAAAAAAGCTGTTCAGAACGTCTTCCAGGCCAGCGAAAGAGTGGGACCGATTAGCACGTGTGTCCTTGCCATTCGGGCTTTATTTCTCGTACCGTAACGGACACTGCCAGAACAAACAGGTACATGAAATTTTGTCGGTGATTTTTCAAGGGGAAAAAACTCATTATCTTGGCAAGCGTACACTTCAGAGACACACACTCTCTGTGGGTGGGTGCTGACTAGCATGAAAAAGCCAAGGTCCAATTAATTCCATTTACCGATACGGCACATTGAACTAGCCTCGCCTACACCGCAGGAAGAACTACCAACGAGAACTGCCAGGGAAGCCTGCTTGCAAAGACAGATTTGCCACAAGGCTTATTTATATCCTTTGACAGTTTAATATTCGATATGGATTTAGGTGGAGGAAGAAAAGAAGGCATTGCATTAAAGTCGAATTCAATCCAACAAGACAAATCTTTATTAAGGGCATCGAAAGACCTAGACAAAACTAAAGCCGTAAAGAAGACAGCGGTCTCAGTCGACACGCAGCGACCGTGACGATGACGACAATATGAACTTGATCTATTCCGTACCTCCTGGTGTTTTTCCAGATTCAACATCTTGATACTTCTTTGGGCCTCCAATCTTTCTTGCCTTGTGATAGTGATCCTTGCGGCTCTGAAAAGTTTTCGATTTTCCTGTTTTGTTTGGATTACTTTTGGATTTTACTTTGAATTAAGTCATTTAGTTAAATATGGCCCAAATCTCTAGTCTGAGGGGATCACTCATAAATGATCCGTGTGCCAGTACTATGCACAGTATTCATTCTGTCTTGTGTTTTTTTTTTTCATATGCCATTTAGACCATAGATGCAAAGAGAAAACATATGTGCCGAAAAGCTTAAAAAATAAATTCAACTAGTTTAATAAATAGGGACATATTTGAATCTGGTAAACAACACAAAGTTTACTTGAGAATTAAAAAAAGTATAAACTGGGTTATTTTGAAATTAGAATCAAAGGAGTCTAACTCTTCTCATCCGAATAAAAATTTACAGTTCTCAGGGAACGGAAATGACACGCAACGTCATTTTGAAAAGAGAGAAAGAACAAGAAATAGAAAACATTACACTTCACTGGTTAAAACAGTGTCTCACCTGAGACAGATCGGGAAAAAGTTCGTCAGAAAAAAAACACTCTAATGAGGAAGACACGATCAGAAGATTTGTTAGTTAAACACTGGGGAGAAATGCCAGCACAGCAAATGAAACATGCGAATCCAAGCATACAGCCACCACGTCACAGGGCACCTTACTCAAGAAACGTATGAGGGTCTGTGCTGTGTTTGAAGAATTCGTGGTCTGATACGCCAAACTCGGTAGCCTACTGCTTCAGCCCCTTGAAAACTTCCGATTCTATCCTCTCCTCATTGAGGCGTATCCGTCGCTGCCAGCTAATATAGTAAAACATTAGGCAGGTGCATTAATGGTAGCTCTGGGATGCCAGGTAATTTGCACGAGATTGGCACAGAGCGATGACTGACACCTTGGGAGCTCCAGGAGGTGCGAGATCTTTTTAGATAACTGTTTACTGACTTCATTACTGTTACAATACACTTAATCGTTCCACGTCATACGTGAGTTAATGGGTGTTCTGAGTCCAGTCAATGAGCTGGAACAAAGCTGCCTTGCCTGAAGGACAAGCAGATTGGACTAATTTTCTCATTTGACAATAAAAACCGTTAAATAGGTCACACAGCCCCACTGTCTTAGAAAAGGAAGTCTAAATTTACTAAGTAAGAGAATTTTGACAAGCTGATCGGACACCGAGGCTTATGAAGGTCAGTCGGCACCTGGAATTCTACACTGCTGAGTTCTCTGTGAGAACAAGTCAAGACCTGCGCGTTCCGATTGCTCCCTTCCCACGAGTCACACTTGAGTAACATCTGTATCTCAAAAGCAATTCTGTTGACCTCAGAGAATTCCAGGTTGAATAAGAAAATTGTCACTGTCACCCAAGAGCTCATAAGAACACCTCGACGTCATCACACAGTAACGGGATGTTAAGGGAATCTGTCCAGTGACTTTAAAGCGAAAAAGGAAAATATTTTTTCATTTTCTTCAAATAATTTGTATGAATAAAACTATCATAGGTGTAATTTTCTCATTGGTCATCTTTAAATGCAGTGGTTAAAAGCATAATCCTTTCACAATTTAGTATATAAAAGATACCTCTGAATGTACAAAAGGATCAGATAATGCAAACTGCATAAGCTACAGTTCGAAAGGCGATTTGAGAAATATTTCTCTCTTGGACTAGCCTATACTCAATCCAGAAGTAGATAAGAGAGTATCCGAGGGAACACTTAAATAAGGAATATAAATTTAGGCACCAGATGTATAGTGGATTCTGATTATTTAGAATCGTAGAATTTGAGGACTGAAATGAAAGAGGATAGAGAAATGAGGGAGCATGAGGAAAAAGTGTAATTGGATGTCTTGGGTTTCTTGGTCCATCCCTTCCTACTTCTTCCGAAGAACCTAATTTTAACAGTTAATATATAAATGTGCTCCAGTGCCCCTCATACATGAAAATAGAGACTTTTACTATGCTTCGCATGCCTTTCAAACCATTACCCAAGTCTTTTCATCTTCACCAGACATCGTTAAAAAGTTGTCTCCTCTCGCCTTATTTGCATCGTCCCTTGCACCCCACAAACTGGGGTATCGCTTCTGTCCATACTATTCTCAAACTGTTGTCACGAGGACCAGATTCAGTGGACACCCTTTACAGTCTTAGTCTTGCTTGATCTCTTTGTGACACTTGGAAATACGGACTATGTAATCTAATTTGAGATTCCATCTTCCTCTGCTTTCTGAGACACTGACGTCTGGCTCCCCCTTTGCTGCCCACTGCTTGTTACCTTGCTGGCGGGTGCCCGTTTCTCTGTCTGCCCTTAGCGTCCATGCCAGGTTGTTCCTGGCATTAGCTCTCTCTCTCTCTCCCCTCACCTAAGTTGCAGGCTGGGTAATCTCATTCATTTCCATGGCTCAAGCAATCATCACTATGAAGATACACACATTTCCAACCAGGGTCCTGATATTTTGATGTGGCCATTTTGATTCAGTCTTCAAAAGGAACTTTTTTATTTTCGCTCTTATGATGCTCAAAAGTGGCAGTCTCATTTTGTACCTGGGCTTCTTTCTGTGAAATTAAGCATGTTTTATTGTTGAATTCTAATCAACAATCTGGAAACAACACAGTTCATATAACGCTGAAACACTCAGAGTTTCTAAAACACAGCAGAATTCCAAAATTCTTTTATGAAGCTAAGAAAATCCAACAAAAATAGCCCAAGCTCAGATGAACATAATATGGAGATGATACATATACCAATTATGAATATGATTGCAAAATCCCGAGTTTAATATTCGCAACTTGAATTTGGCATTATGATAAATTTGCGGTTTATTTAGGAATGCGACAAGAAAGAACATGATCATTTAAATAGACAGGTCAGTAGTCATTTAATAAAATTTAAAATTCACTCTCAGGCTCAGGCTTGAAAATCAAACAGAGCTGATGTAAACGATAAGTTATCCATTCAGAGTTATTTTCTCACCGAATAAGTTAACCTTTTGAACCCGGGTTCCATTAATTTTTAAAATGTTGTCTGTCCAGATTGTCTTAAATCTTTGGTTTGAAATACATCTCGTTCTTTCCTTTTCGTTATATTATTTATCCTTGAAATTACA
>NW_011889071.1:266902-268672 GCF_000151845.1 Pteropus vampyrus | reverse complement strand
GTGAAAGCTGGGGAGTCCCTGGATTGCGGGGTGTTCACGGCTTGGCCGTGGAGATGCAGGGAGTGCACAGACTGGATTAGGGGTTTATTTTACGGGGAGAGCTGACAGGGCTGGCCTGTGGCTTGGGTGTGGGAAGCGACACTAAAAGAGGAATCGGGATCCTAGCGTCTGGCTCGCTCCACTCTGCCTCGTCCTCGGTTCGGCTGTTTCTCTCCCTCTCCTTCCCCCTCCCCTCTCTCCCTCTTCTCTTGGTTCACAGGATAATAGAATCCGGCACGTCCCTTCCCCAGCTTCACTCCTGCGAGGATCTCCGTTTAGAATTCGCAGCCTCCAGAAAGCTTTCCTGAGGGCCCCACGTCGGGGCAAAGACACATCCAGGTGATACGCGACCCCTTCTCCCCGCTGGCATCCATTTCCATGTTATTCCACCGTGGACTCTGGAGCCCCCGCCGAGCACGTTTGTGTCGGGTCTGTCACCAACTAGCTGAGAGCACTCTGCCAAGTTACTAAAGGAAGTCTGAGCCCCCACATCTGCCAAGTGCAGATAAGAACGCTGTCCACCTCATAGAAAATTCTGCGTGAGAGGACGTATGTGCAACGCTTAGCACAAGACCAGTGCAGAGCAAACGCTAAGGGCATGGCAGCCATCATTATATCACCGTTATTACTTCACGTTACCAACTTTCATGTAAGCGGGGTTTCGGCAGAATATCTGACACCAGACTAAGACGTGAAATACCTAAACGATTCGGGCCTGGCAAAATATTAATTCCTCGGTAACGCACAGTCTAGACGGACGGTGTGATTAATTAGCCAATTCAGGTGAATGCGCACGTAAGTCGCTGTCAACGGGTCCGGTCAGTCTCTGACCCCTCCGCGGAATCTGGGCTTTGATATCTGCGCCCAAAGACACCGCTTTCCCAGACCGGGAGGACCCACAGGACTATCTTCCCGCGAGGTCTCACCTGAGCAGGTGCATGTCCGAGAGACAGAGCGAGCGGAAAATGACTGAATCGAGGGGCTGCAGGGGCTGAGGGCGTGGCCCTCTTAATCATTCTTACTTCCTTTTTTTTCAGGACGACTTGGCACCGTCCGCCACATCCGCGGCAAAAACTGCGACGCCTCCTTCGAGGCGTCCGCTCGCAATGGCCCAGCTCTCGCCCTGCGCATTTGTCGCTTCCGCTGGACGCACTAGCAACCGATGCTTTGGGACCCCAGTGGCCTAGCCGTGCCAAGGTGGTGAGAGGTCAGCTGCGAAAGTCTTTTGCCTCCGATCGCTCCAACGCAGGAGGCTCGGCCCTCCCAGGGCGCCTCGGCGAGTCGCGCGGTCCTCTGTTCCCGGTCCAGGTGCACGGGAGGCGCCGGGGAGGACGCAGGTGCGCCGGGGAGGGGGGGCGGCGAAGGCGCCCGGTGATGAACCCAAAGATCGAACCTGCACACCGAGCGCAAAGTAGAAACTGAAAGTGCGCTGCCGGCCGATCCTACGGAAGTTATGGGAAAGGCGCAGCGCCGAGCCGGCCTGGCGTGTGCAGCCCCCCCTCGCGATGGATGAAGCCGCGGGCGCGGCGCGGGTGACAGGAGCCAGCGGCGCAGGCGGCCCGCGCGGCACGGACTCCCGGCCCCTCCGCGAAGCCCAGGGAGTGGCCATGGGCAGTGAGAGCCTGCTCCTGCTGCAGCTGCGGTCATGACCACGCCCGCCTCCCGCAGACCATGGTCCATGGTAAGCGCTGCGCTCGCGGACGCAGAGGTCCGCGCGCCCGGCACGCCGGG
>NW_011889071.1:263695-266206 GCF_000151845.1 Pteropus vampyrus | reverse complement strand
GGGGGGGTTGGCAGGATTAAATCGGCAGAACTCGAAATTCCCGATCCCGGCTGCGCCCTAGATCCCTGCCGAGATTTTATGTGCGCGCGATCCGGACTCCCAGTGCGGCCGGGCGGCGCGGGGGCGAGCGGGCTTCCGCCGGCGGCCATGCAGCCGACGTAAGGGCCGAGAAGTGTGCCGCAAAAAAAAGGGGAGACGAGAAGTGAGGGGACAGCATCTGCCGAGGGACATGGGCACTTAGAGCGAATACTTCGTCCAGCGAAAGACGCGGGCGGAGGAGGGAGCGGGAATGGGGCGCAGCTCGCTCACCCGCTCCGCGCCGGGTCTGGGCGTCAGGAGAGCCCCCTTCCCGCGCGTAGGTTGGAGGAATCAAGAATCGAGAGAGCCCCCAAAGTCTCAGATCAGCAACAAAGTAAGAGTCGGGCTGGGGGTAGAGCATTAAAGACGATTACGGAAGAAGACGTGTCATGGGCGTCCCGCAGAAGTTTATAATTAGATTTTAGCCGCATCCCAGTTTTCCTTACGATGCCCACGGATCCCCTGCCATTCTCTCTTTGTGGGTCGCTCCCGGTTCTGTCTGATCCCTGCATCGTCTCTGATCTAAAGTGGAGAGAGGGGTCAAAGGACTAGGAAGCTAGGGGCTGCGTTGTCAACACGCAGTCTTAATTTCCTGAAGTATATCTGTATTACTTAAGGTACCATGTTGTCATCAGCAGACAGCATTCTAAATTTCTAACAGTGATTATGTATAAGTGGCTTTCGGCATTTTGTTTCAGTAGATTTCACTAGAGCTTAAGGAGATGGTTACCCTTTCTCTTTTTTCTTTGCTATTTCTTTTGGGAGTTGAAGAAGTTGAGGACCCACTATGTGCTTCTCAACTGTGCTGTCTAGTTTGGATAACTTAATATTTGAGGGTTTAGAAAATGGATCACTGGGAAAGCTCAGAAAGCCTGAACAAAGGTAAAGGAGAATTACACCTAGCACCAGATCAGTGTCCACACATCTTACACCAACCAAAAAGTAAAAGGTTATTTCATAGGACTAACTTACGTGTCTTTTTCGCATGTGGGATTTCTTTCCTGGTCTCACCTCTGATGCATAACCCAGCGTCATAACGACAAATCATTAGTGTCTTTTTTTTTCCTGAGATGGGGGTGTATGATGATGAAGTGCTTCAGAGCGAGCAAGTACCTTGGTGGGGTTCACATGCTAGAAGACAGCTGTGTGTGTGTCTCCCTTGACTGCACAGGTGTTTTTGTAGGAAGCGGTGTAGCTCTGTGGCTAAAAGCCGAGTCTTATTTCCAACCTGACAAACCTGGATTTGAGTCTTGTCTCTTACCAGACACATTATATATACATAGGGGAAAAGTTCCTTTGGGCTCCAGATTCTCCATCTGCAAAAATGTTACTAATTCACAGTCTTTACCTCATGAAATGGTTATGGAATTGAATGAAATATTACATGCGATATCATAGGATGGCTTCAGAAATGTCTTTAAGTGTTGATCATGGGATTTGTGGATAGAATTTATAGTCCAATCTTAATATGCTTGTGTCAGATATTAGATTTCTTTATGTGAGCATCATCAAATTCATCTTTGTAACCTTAAAAAGCTGATTTCCATACAAAATATGGCTGTTTTCCACTCTTCATTTTTTCTTTATTTACCCATTTGCTTGTGCCAATTGATCACAGTAAAGTCAAGTCTTATACATTCAGGTATTGTCTTCCATTCCATCCCGAATGACTTTCAACCATTTTTTTAAAAATTCCCAGTGAAAACGGGTCTATGTAATGTTTGCAATGGACAGTCGATTGACACTTACTGGTTTTAAAGGCTGAGGAAAGATTGGATTTGAGGCAATATACAAACTAATTTATTTATGTTCACTTTGACCCCATAACTTAAGTAGCTGAGGATTGAATGTATTATTTGGCTTACATTAAAAACCAACAAGAATTTTTTAGACAGCCATCATTTGGGTTTAACCGAATTCCCTACTGAAAACAAATTCTCCAGTTTCAGTCCCTTCAGGAGATCTGAAGAAAATCCCACAAGCCCCAGCTCGCCTCGCATTATTCCTTATGGTTTATCTTTTCTGTAACCTAATGAAAAGGTCAAGGTTGAGGGAAGGTGTTGGTGTCTACATGTAACTTGAAACAAAACGAGCCCCTTTCCCGTCGTGACAACAAGGTCAAAAGCCAGCTCATACTAAGCAATATTACTGTTACTTTCTATGTGGTGTGGAGAAGCTACTTCGATCGCAGACCAAAGTGCCAGTCATTAGTGAGAGCTAGGAACTTACGAGATGAGTCTGTGGCATTGTCCATGAGGTGGTCTCGTATCTGGAGAGTTACTGCATTTGGACGGCCAGGTCGATTCTTAGAATTCAGGTGCTGACAGTCGGAGGGACGTGAAGAGATCGTTTAAAGTTTTCAGTTTACGAGTCAGGGAAGTGAAGCTTAAAGGATGCTCCGTCATTCATTCAGTCACATGACCCACTGTCACA